>NW_005841940.1:809955-845488 GCF_000455745.1 Alligator sinensis | reverse complement strand
GGGAAGGGACCGGCCGCTCCGCCGCCGCGCCGGGCTGCAGCGCTGGGGTTCCGCGCGAGCCGGGGCCGGGCGGGAATCTCCCCCTCATGGGGCTACGGAGGAGCCGCCACCTACGGACGGGCAGCGCCCGGCTCCACCCCGGCCCGGCCCCCAGAAGCCTCCATCCCGTCCCTTTCCACAGAGGAGAAGGCGGGAGACGGGGAGCAGGCGCTGGGGCCGAGGGAAAGGCCCGAGCCCCCTGCGCCTGGGGAGGGAGCAGCAGCCGGCGGCACCTGCGGCCCCTCCCTGCTGCCCCGGGGCATCCCCAGCCCCGAAGGGATGTGCACAAAAGCAGAGCGCTGGGGACAAGGGCCTTGGGGTGACCATCACCTGGCTGAGGGGCGGCCAGTCCAGGGTTCCTCAGAGAGGCACCAGACCCAGTCTGTGGAAGGGCAGGATGGGGGCCTCTGAATGAGAGCTTCCCTCCACCATCAACCATGGAAGCTGCAAGTGAGAGAGAAACAGTGGGAAACCCCCTGGTTATACCCAGTCCTCTCTCCCTTTCAGCATCTGTGCTGCCAGGTGACAAAGGCTACTGGGCTGGATGGCCCTCTGGTCTGACCCGGTAAATGGCAATCCATATCAGTGTTCTTATGCATGTCTAGAGCACGTGCCAGAAGGAGGCCTGAGCCAGAGGCACTGCCTGAGGCTGACCCAGGGACTAAAGGGAGAGCTTAAAACCACACAGGCCCAGTGTATGGATTCAAACACAGCAGAGCAGACTGCGTAGCCCCCAGTCCAGAAGCAGGGAGGTCAGCGTGGCCAGTCATTGCCCAGTGGTCACCCTCTGCTGCTTGCCACATTGCCCCCAGTAGTCTTTCCTGCCCAGAGTAGGAGGGCTGGACCCAATGCCCCTTCTAACCCTAAACTTCTGTGAACCTGTTAACTTGGTGAGTCTCTTGATAAGAGCTGTGACATTTAGTTGTGCCAGGGAAGGAAGCCATGCTAGAAGCCTTAGAATTGCCCTCAGTAAAAGTTGCTAAGTCCACAGTGACAGTATCACCAAAAAAACCTAGATTGGGATATGAATGTATCACACTAACAACTGAGGTGGAGATGTGAACAATATCTAGAATGGAAAGCTATGCTATTACAAAAGTTTTAATCCTGCCCTACATCATAAGGCTCAGCTAGTTACCTTGGTTATATTTGCTCTGTTGGAGAATTTGTCAGACAGGCAAATCTAACATCTGACTCCCCACGTAAACCCTCTACTTTACCAGCTACTCTCATTCCCTTCCCCCCTACCCTCCTGTCTCCCATCCTTTCACTACAGCTACATTCATTCCCCCTTCCCCTCCCACCTGTCTCCCACCTACTGACCACTTCAATTTACATTTAACTGACTGCCTTTCTTGCATAAAAGTACTGGTCTCTGGCTGCTTTACCACTCCATCCAGGAAGAACACAGACCATCTGCAGATGCTTCCTCAGTCTGACAAAAGGGCATTTGTGCCCAAAAGCTTGGTAAGAAGAATTTTTCAAACTATTTGTGGGGGGGGGTTAATTTTCCATATTCCAAGCCAAATTAGCCAAAACATATTCCAAATTCAAGAATTAGTCCAGATCCATAAGTGTCCCTACTACCAGCAAACATCCTCCACCCACACCTGGGACTTCGGATGTTTCCAAAACCTTTGGTGGGCATCCTACTTGCAAGCCCAAGCCCAGAGGCTTGGGGTTCAGATGCCCCCAAGTTTTGCTTGCCCTCAGCCATAGGGCCTCAGGGGCAAGCCAGGGAGGACACTTCAATTTCCATAAAGTGGGCTTAAAGCCAAGACTTTCCCACTCCAGCAGCTAAGTGGGAGGTTTATTATATATTACCTTGGCAAGTACTATCCCTGTGCCAGGAGAGCAGTTTTCCCTAGTGTGACTAGGAAGGACCGCCTCCATAGTCATGGTGTTTCTCTTGCCAGGCAAGCATAGGTCTATGCTTGATCTGAGCCCATAAGAGTTGGTCTAATAAAAGATACTGGATTTACCCAAAGAATCTTGTTAGACAGGCCAAACTCCTGTATTCAAGTTGAGTCCGTCCCAAGGCTGCTGCGATTGTTGGAGCACCTTAGATGCTGTAACAACCCTTCTTCACTGCACTCTGTTTGGATGCAGTCGTAGCAGGCCTCGACCAATCTGGTATGAGATTAATTGAGTTGATTTGCATCATTGATTATTCATTGGGCAAAGTGACCTGCTGGCACCCATCTCCTCTCCAGGTACGGATAGTTGTTGGCTTGCAGGAAGCTCATCCTCCTTTGACAGGTCTTGTTTTCAGTCCTGCTGGGTGTCCACACACCCTCCTCACCCAGGCTAGCACAGGTGGGAGTGCTTGTTTAGTTGACAACAACCTGACCATAGAACAGGCTGTACTGGTTTACATGGTACCAGATAGCAGACCAAGAGAGGTCTGGCCTAACAGGAAACTCCTGTATTACAGTTGTAATATTCTGAGAAGCATGAGATTGGCTTGGGACATCAGTGTTTCAACAAAATTTCAGTACTTGGATGTTATATCAAATTAGTGAGATGTTACACAGGCCCTGAAGGTATTTGTGGGATTATGAGATCACCCTATTAGAGCTGGAATGAGCCAGGTGGCAATCAGTGCAGCTAGTTACTGCCGCAGAAATTTCTTATTGAATATTGTTACAAAATAAACAGATTTTCTGTAGTATTATGAGCATGAAAGTAAGTAATGTGCTCAAAATATTCTCTGTTGTTTTGACATTTTGTGGTAACTATACAACTCACTTAAAAGCAACTTTAGACAGCTTACTGAGGGAATCTTGTCAATGCAAATGATAGTTGCAAGTTATAATGTTAGGCTATCTAAAGAATGATTCTATTTCTGTCTCATATAAATATATAAAATACACTCTCACTATATACATCCATAGCATTTACTCACTAGATTACTAGCCAACATTTATTTCTTAAAATAGAAGAGATTCAGAGTTGGACAGCAATATGATAAGCATTCTTTCCTTACAAAAAAGAGTCTGAAAAAATTAAGCAAGTTTAGAGACAAGGTTAGTAAAAGGAGACAGTAATTTTGAACCCTGAAGAATCTGGAGAGGATAAATGAGGCTTTCCCGACTATTCCCATAATAACATTTGCAAGGAGCAATTAAATGGAATAGCAACAAGTTAAAACATTTTGAAAGGCAGTATTTTCCTCATTGAATCCAAGTTGGATTCAAAGGATTACCATGTCATACGTTTGTAAGAGCTTTCAGATGAACACTGGATAGAATAAACATATATAAGGGGTACAACCCCATGTTCCAGGGCATTTGACAGCCTAAGATTATAGGAAAGTATGTGCCACATCTACTAAATCAGCCCTCATGTGTATTGCTATGCCTTGATTTCCTTCCTCAGGGTGTGATACTCAATAGACTGCCAAACAATTCAAGGTAAATAATCTTTCACCTTGTCAGGGCTCTTTCAGGGTCTAGCATCAGTGCTTTTCCACTGTCATTCTTCCCAGTATTTTCCCATACTATTAGTATTTTTAGCACAGTAGTATATTCATGGCCTCATGTAAACACAATTGACAATATCACCCTTTTTACCCTACATCTTTTCAACAGCCATGCTAGCTCATATATTTCCAGTCTTTCCTTGAACCTTTCTTTCTAGGTGGACATGGAAAGCCTTCTCCAGGAACTGTTACTCACTTCATGAGTCTCTCTTGGCCTGAAGGATCTTACCTGTCTCCTGCAGGTGACATGCTTGCTTTCAAACATTTTTTCTAGGATGGCAGTTCTTATCTGCCTTTTTAATTATATTTCCAAGCACTGCCATAATGACAAGCTCACAACAAACATCCTGAACAATTTGTCCTATATAAGCACACATTACAGGTTTCTCTCACTTTATGCAGGTTCTGTATGCAAATTCGCTCTTATGTGATGACCCTTTTTATACCAAACATTTGTTATATGCAATGTAAATTCACTGTTATGCATCTGCGTGGTGGAAACCCACAGTCAACTGTTTTCCGCAGTGCATTGTGGGAGTGACGAGCACCAAAATATAGTCTCCTGTGTGGAGCTGTGCTCCTTGCTTGTTGTCTGCAACATGTGTTTCTGTAGTTGCCATCCTCATTATAATAATGCCCTGTGCTTGTGTGTACTGTCTTCTGTGGGAAAGTACCAAAATTGTCTTGTAAAAGTGGTAGAAATGGATCTGGGAGTCAGAACAGTCAAGGTCTTGGAACAAATCTCTCTTTGCTACATTGTAAAGTGGGATCCCTTTATGCAAATTCAAGTTATACACCATTTTCCAGGAACACATGTACAGCATAAAGCGTGGGAAACCTACATATAAATGTCAGATTAAAGTTTTTTACACTATGCTCTGAAGTATCTGGTACTCCTCACTGGCAGACATAACAATGGACTAAAACTTCTGTCTTGATTCATATGTATTATTAGGAACATAAAGATTTCCATTAAGAAAGTGTAAAACTACCAGGTAAAAGAAATAGCTGCATAGCATACTGCGAGTCATTAGGAAAGGTCCAAATACAATTAAACATATTGACTAAAAGAGGCTGGGAAAGCAGTTCTCCACTGTTTTCTGTCTTTAAATAATTTGGTTCTTTTTAATTTTGCTCTTAAATGTTAGCATGTTTGGAGTCCCTGGAATGCAAGATCCCATGTCTATGTGCTTGCTAGTTACAAGAAGCACAGGTGGTGACAATGTAGACTTCCTTTGCATGGAAAAAAATATACCTAATGTATTTCTTCATACATGGATTAATGACTGTCTACCTGTTGCATTTTCCACATCTTGACAGAGTCCTCCAGGAATTTTGTGTGCCCAAGCACACAACATTGTGCAAAGCAAAACCCCAAACCATCTGTCAGAAATGGAAGAGAACAACACAAATCTCCAGTTGACATCCCCCTGCCAATGGCAGGACCGTTGGCTAGTGCACATTTTCTAGCATCTCTTTCATATCGCATATGTCTGTCTCTTCAGTTTTGAAAGACCCAGGCAGCATGTCTGTCCCCATCTCTTGCTGGGACAGGTCGTGCAGGTCTGAGTACTCATCCTTGATATTCAGCCTCTATCTTCCCTTCTTACATTTATTCCAGGACTCAGCACTCAACTCCTTTTCATCTGTTGCCTTTACACCCCTGGGCCCTTGCCAGACTTACTGCCAGCAGGCTCTTTGCCTAGGTTGTCCTTGAGGACTCCACTGCTGCTTCCCAGCTTGCCGGGTCTCCCCTTCTCCTCAGGGCCCCTGAGCTGTTACAGCTCGTGCATTCCCTGCTATGCTGAGCTCTGCATCGCTTGTCCCTTATTCTCCCCGGGACCCTCGCAGCCAGAGGCAGATCCCGCAAGGCTGGGCTCTCGGAGCCGCTTGTTGAAGCTGGGCAGGGCGCAGGCTGCAGCCTTAGCTATCCGGACGGAGGTAGAAAGCAGGTCCCTGGAGCAACTCGGGCACTGCTGGGCGGGAGGACACCCTGCCAAAGAGGCTGGGGCAGGAGCGCAGAGCTCCCGCGGACAAGCCGGCTCCCGTCCGCAGGGGCTGCGGAGGGAAAGCGCCGTTCTGGACTACAAGTCCCATAATGCTTGGCGGCCGGGGAGGCTCCCAAGATGGCGGCGCCCACGAGCGGTAGCGGCGCGGGCGGGTCGGACTCGGAGAGCGGATGCAGCGCGGAGGACTGGGAGCGGTTCCGCGAGGCCGCCTGGGACCCGGCGGGGCAGCGGGCAGCCACGGGACGGCCGGAGCCCAGCAGCGGTAGGCGGCTGGACACCGACCTGGCCGGGTTCTTCCTCTCCCACGTGGCGGGGTCCGGCCGGGCTTCCCTGCCCTGCCCAGCCCGGATCCCTTTCCGTTGGCGAAGGGTCCTGTCCCGCTCCGTGGCGGCCCATCACCTTAGCAGATGTTGAAACCAAACGCCCCATGGCTGAGCATCCATGAAGCCTGAGAGCCCCTGGCCTGGTGGCCAGCTCTTCTTTCCAGCCACAATTCCTGAGCTACTTAATCAGTAGCTAAATTGTCGGTCAATCTTTGGCTTGTCCTCTGCCTGTGGTTTCCTCCTGTGTCTAGTCCTACCTCTGAGGGTGCCTGTCAGGTGTGTTTGTCCTACCTCAGAACTAAACATTTAAAAGTTTGGCACTCCATGAGGCTCCATCTCGCAGACAGTGCTAACAAGGCATGCTGCACTTTTAGGGTCATAAATGTTATAAATTAAATATACTGTATACCTATAGGATTCTTGCCACGTAAGGATACTTTCCTTCTTCAGTGGATAGATCCAGTGTAAACTCTGGTTATGTTTTAGCCAGGGATGTAAGCCATTTTATGTACAGCTTGAAGAGTTTCAGATCATAGCAGTATTCTTTGAATGTGACCCCTGTCCTGTCTTTCAAAAGGATTTATACTCTGTCAAATCACTTGCAACAAAATGGGAATTATGGGTGTTTTGGATCATTCTAATTTGATTTTGCTTTGCTTTGTCAGGTGGCTTAAGGACAGACAAGCTACCATCAGCTCAGCCAAGTCTCAGGTATTTTTCCTGGTTTCAGAGTCCATTTTCAGTGAAGAAAAGTGCTGCTGTCATAGCAGATGTAGTATGGTGGCCTATCATTATAGTTGCACAACAGTTGCCTTCTTAAAACCAGTTCCCCATTGCTTATAACTTAGTAAAGTTCTGCTTGGAATAGAGCTCAAGATTCTTGAGTCTCAACATTCCTTTGCTGTCAGCAAATGTCTGTGAAATCACCTGGCTACTTTTCTGTTAGTCAGTGTTCCCTCCTTAATGGCAGATCTTCAGGGGGGCTGACAATTTACTGAGGCTGTCATTTGCTCTAGGTGTGTCAAACATGGCCTGCAATCTGGCCTGCAGGCTTTTGCCCTGAATCTGGCTCTGATGATGGACCTTCCTGTGGCAGATTCAGATGCCTGGGTGAGACCCCCAGTGCTAAAGCCCCAGCAGCACCTTGGTTTGTTCCTGAGATGGCAGCTAAGTGTCCAGGATGCTGGGCTGCTTCTTGCCAGATCCCAAACTAGTCAGAATGGGGACTATGTGTACAGCATAGAGAGGGGAGGTTATTAATGGGCCTGATCCAGCCCGTGGGGCCAGCCTTGCATCATTCCTCTGGTTTATGGACCAGTCCCACACCACTAATCCAGCCTGTGGGGCCAAAAGAGTTTGACATCCCTGACTTACTCTGTTAGCTCAAGTGCCAGAATTCTCCCAATTCCGTTAGGGACCAATGTTCCCTCTAAGGAGTAGCAGTCCATGAGTGTTGCTTTGGTCCCGCCTCCCCCTTTCAGCATGGTGTGGTCTGCCGGTAAGTGTCCCAAAGTAAGTGTCCAGGTGAGAGTGGGCAGAGTTTGGCCACCAGGCAAAGGTAAGTTCCTCACTCCTCAAGCAGGATAGGCAGCAGCTCCTCCCCAAGGTGGGCTGGAGGCTGGCACAGACTCCGCTGGCTCCAGGGAACTGCTTTGCTCCCCTGCATTGCCTCTGGGAGCGAGGAGGCACATGGCATCAGGGCTGAGGAGTGGAGCAGTTCCCCGGGGCCGGCGGAGCCTGCGCTAGCCCCCAGCCCTCGTCCCCACCTTGCCTCACCTCAGGGAGGAGCCACTGCCTGCCCTGTGTGAGGCTCTGCCAGCTCCGGGGAACTGCTCCACTCCTCAGCCCTGATGCCATGTGCCTCCTCGCTCCCTGAGGCAATGTGGGGGAGCGGAGCAGTTCCCCGGAGCCGGTGGAGCCCGTGCCAGCCATGTCCTCATCCCCATCTCTGTCTCTGTTCCCGTCCCCACCCCAGTCCTATACCGGCCCCGGTGCCTCTGCCGCACTCCAAGCCCAGCTTCTCTCCAAGCGGGTGCGCAGCAACATTTTTACTTGTGCGCAGCTGTGCGTGCGTGCAACTTAGAAGGAACACTGTTACTGACCCAGTTTGATTCCACATCGGGAATTTATTCTTCAATTTGCTTTTTCAGATGAAGCTAGGAAATCACACACACACACACACAAGTTACGTTAAAAGAAGGTTATGGTTGCAAAGACAAGCACGTCCGAGTTAAGGCAGGTCTGCATTAGGCTGACATTAAGTCAGCCTCTGTCAGATTGGCACCAATATAAAGTCCAATGTCAGATTGGCACCAATATAAAGAAAATTGAGTGCATTGGAAATCAGGCTTATGTGGCCGATAAATGCCCATGCATGCACGCAGCCATGGCTTGTCCAGGGGTTGTGGGGTGGAGTGGATGGCTGCTGCGTGCACCCAGGGAAGGCGTGTGCCCCTGGATCTGCATGGGGCGCAGGTGGGGTGAGTGGCCGCTGCGGGCTGGGGCTAGGGCCGCACCGGGCTCTCTGGTATGTGGGGGCTGTGCTCAAGGTGGGTGTCAGCAGTGCTGGGAGGAAGGGTTATGGTGAGGCTATGGCAAGTTTTGGGGTGTCTGCAGCCCCCTTCCCCACGTAGCCCCTCCCAGCACCACCACCGCCCACCCTGAGCATAGCTCAGCCCAGCCTGTCAGGAAGAGTCCAGCACAACCCCACCCCCAGTGACTGCAGCACTACAATGAAGGGAAGAAAGGTCATAATGGATTTCATGTTGGAGGTAATTGGGTAATGTGTGCTTTGGGAACCGTCCTGAGCCCACTAGGCTAAGTCAACATCTGCTAATGAACAGCTCTCTTTATAATAATTGCTTTTGTTTACTATTTATCTGAATTGGATTTAAATTGATTATTTAAGGCACAAGATGCTCTGTCACATTGCCGGTCCCCTGTCACTTACTTGAGAACAACAGAGGATCACAGGGCCTGAAGAAGACCACAGTTGTTGTTGTTTTTTATTTTAAACAGGCAGAGAGTGAATGATCATGACCAAGACGGGAACGAGTTACAGACCACACCAGAGTTCAGAGCACATGTTGCAAAGAAACTGGGAGCAATGTTAGACAGGTATCTGCAAATGGGTAACCAAAACTTTGCAATATGAGATCAAATAAAGACTTAGGCTTTTTCCTAACTAAAGCTGTGTGAATGCTCCTGAAGTGCTAGGTGAAGGAATCATTGTAGATTTAAGTGCATTTTTTGCCATGGGAAAAATTCTTAGAGATTAAGGAAGGATTGTTGCTCTTGTTTCCTCCACCCTTGCATTTACTCCAGGCCTCCAAATGCTTATAAATTGACCTCACCCTTGTTCAGTTTTCCATTGCTGAGGTAGAAAACCTGATACTGCCTTTCTCTGTTATCCTCAGTGCTGTATATTCTGCACTGGAAAAGAAATAAGCAAAATTTACATTCACCAGAGCTTCCACCTTTTAAGAGCTGACTTTAAATTTGGTTATTAAAAACTCTGATCTCTTTTCATGTTATCCTTGCAACGCCCAAATTTTGCACTAAGCTGCAGTTTGCTGCTGCTGTACTTTAATGCAAAAATATGGCCAATGGGAACTAAATGTCTTAGTGTTCAGTGTGGCTTGGCTGCTTGGAATGTTGTTGGGCAGTTCATGTGTGTCACGCTTTTGTTGGGAGTGAACCTGCTCTATTGTGATCACTTCAGAAGTGAAGAATTGAAGTGAAGCCACTTAAAAAAATCACATAACTTCTCACTTAACTTTTATTTCTTAGTATGTCCAACTCTCTTGTGTTTGCTGCACAAAGTTAAATCCTTTTCCCCTTTCCTAAATTCAAGTTTTGATTTTCCCTCTAGCTGCATCACTGTCTTGGAGGGTTCACCACGTTGTGGATGGATTTCCATACAAGCTGCTGACTTTGAAGACGATGGTAAGTTCCAAGCACAGATACTGTTGTGTTGGTGGAAACTATTAAACAGACATGGACAAGTGTATTGGTTTCTCTCCGTTGCTAGCTCACACATTGCTCTGAATATGTGCATCACAAGAATTTCTGGGTTGCTTTGATATTATGGCATGCTAACACCTCTGAGATCTTTAGGGCCATGTTAGTGCTGGTTGGGACTCTAGTCATGTCAGGGTTGACACCATTATTGCCTTTTGTTCCCTTTCTGTATGTTTCAGGCTTTCGTTTATTCTCCTCATCTGTCCCAGGAGATTGTGGAAAATCAGAACCTTCCCACTCAGCCAGGAGGCAAAGAACTTCCAGTTCCAGGTGAAATGTTAGACTGATACTTTGTTTCTAATGCATGATTCCATCTGTCTTTAAAAGATTGGTTTGAGACAGCTCAGGAAATTGAAAGCTGCAGGGATCAAGTAATCAGTTTTTATTGCATTTACATTTGAATTTGTCAAAAGATTTTTATTTTTGTAACTTTATTAATGAATCCAACTTATCAAATAAAAAAATAACATTTAAAGATGCATCCAATCTGCCCCATAGAGACAAATGTGCTCTTTTAACCCAAGTCAATGTCTACAAGGACTTGTGTTCTTTTCTTCTCTTCCTTTCGGTCTCTGACAGTTCCGTTATGTTTCACTTGATGTTAGGCTTTTGTGTTTCTTTATTAGTAAGTATATAATAATCCACACCCTCTTTTTTCTCAGAACTCTGCATAATACAGACCTCACTATCTTCTATTCATCTCTACTTTTAAATTTATTCCAAATTTGTTTTCAAGTGTTAGCTCATACAACTTGTGTTTTTTTCAGTATGAAGAAAAGTTTTTCAAACTTCTGGTTTGAAGGAATTTTTTTCTCTACATTAGAAAAATCTTTTAATTTGTTTTAAATAGAAACAAGGAATATGCTTGGAAAGATGTATTCCTGCTTTGAGTGTATCCCCCCTTGAAGCACAATAGCTTTCAAGAGCAGCTTAGGCTACAGACTGGTTAAGTAGTTTCTATAATAGATTTTTGTGCCTCAAAAGCATTGAGTTCATCCAAATCTCAAACAGGATGATGTTGGAATCTTGGATTCTGTGCTTTGGCTGAATTCAAGGTGAACATGTAACATACTTACCTCCTGCTTTTCTTGTAACTCTTTCAGTGAACTAGACAGTGACCAGGAATGGCAGAGGTGCCAAGAGGCTGCTGTATCAGCAGCAGACATCCTGAAGCAGAGTGCTCTTCCTGGGATATCCCATGACTACAACCAGGCCCAGAATCAAGAGTGCACAGAGCACAACCAGAAGAAGAAGAAGAAAAGGAAGAAGAAAGTTAAAGGAGAGAGTGATAATGATCAACAGATACCAGAAGCGGTCAGGTGTGGTGAGACCAGCAAGAATGCTCTATGTCCCATTCTTAGCAATGGAGAGCGTGAGCGGCAGGAAGGTAGATATAAAGAGGCCAGATCAGTGAAGAAGAAAAAGAAGAAGAAAATCAGGAAAGAAGAGAATGCATATTCTAGTCTACAGACTGCAGATGGTCAGGATGGATGAAGGGCACTGAAACGTTAACAGCAAAAGGTAGTTCCTGCAGAATGTCTTCCGCTGGCAGTGGGGGAGCATAATTGCCAAAGTTGCTATTTTAGGGTTTCAGAGCATTGGGAGCTTATTTAAGTGGCTGCCCATGTTGTGACATCTATTGGGAAACAGAATGGAAGACCAAGCACAGAGCAGATACCTGCACTGTTGCTTAGGCAGACCTTGCTTGGAGGGATGTGGTATTTTGCACAGACTTTGATAATACAGTGACATATTCATAGTCCCTTCTGCCCTGGTTTGATCCTTTTGGTGTCCAGGACAATGGATCCGGTCTGAGCATATATGTGACAAGCTGATTTTGGTGGAAATGGGAGCAGAGAATCAGTTCTGTTTCACTTCTCTTGTCACCTCATGCCAGAACCAACAGATGAACACCTCCATCCAGTGACAGAGACTGATTCATTCAATAGCATCCTGATGGGTGTTAGGAGTCCACTTACATCTCCTGCAGTCACTATCACATTATCAAAACCTGCTGTGTTATTAATTCCCTTGTCATCTGCATTCTCCTGGACTCCCAGGCTAACAGCTGCTGAAGGAGCATGCAGTTGTATGTTGTTATAAACTCGTGTTTCTTTCAGAGCTATGCCCCTTGAAGCTTTATTTTCATAGTATTACACCTGCCACGTGCAGTAGAATTTAATAACAGCCAACACCTCTTGGTCTCATTTGATGTATCACGTATTGTTCACAAGTGCTCTGTGCTTCCACTCAGATGGACGTTTGCAGCAGGGTTGCGTATGTCACATGATTTTATGTGCACAGCTGTTTATAGTAACTTGATGGTCAGTGCTGTAGCATTACTGGAAACAGGTGCTCTCCAGCTTAGTTTGACATTTCCTGTATTTATGTCCTTATTTGGACCTGATCAGTCAGGTCAGTTTATTTCTCTGAGACTCAGCAGTTTTCACCACTGTTCTTATTTTCTTAATAGAGGTCTGCAATTCTAATAAAGCAGGTCAAAATCCATTATTTGGGTGGGTTGGGAATACCTTTATCTATCTTTATTTGTGTTTTTGAGGCTTATGGGTCTCAATAGCTCTGACCATTGGTCCTCTCCCCTCCTCCTGGAGCCTTAAAAGCTAGACTAGAGCCACTGAACTAGGAAAATGCTGCCCCATGTAGTGCATCAGGAAATCTCACATATTTTTCTCCTGTTAGACCCCAAACACCATATTGTTAAGATTACAGATTTTCCAAAAGAACCATGAATTGCACTTGTGCAGGATTACCCTTTATTGGGTACCCTGACACCTTTTACTTTAGCACATGTGGTATTTTTGTGTGTGGAATAAAAATACCGAGTCAGAAATTTTTCAGGGCAGGTTTTATTTAGTTTTTTAGTTTATTTAACCCTCTTGGTCTTTTCCCTGTGTATTTGATTCCCCTGTGGAATTTTTTTAAAAGCAATAGTGTTCAAGGTCTTTATTTCTAGTTATAAACCTAAATTCAAGGAAAAGGCTGTTTTCCTTAAAATTGACCCTGAAAATGTGGACTCAACATATATCCAGGTCCACTTATAATCAGAACAATATGGTATTTTTCAAACCAGGAAAAGCTCTGCTGGCATTTCAGACCCAAAAGACTATTTAGAGTATTGGCTTGTAAATTAATTGTAATACACTAACAAAAACTGTTTGCCTAACAGCCATCATCAAAATGATCAATAACTAACTTTCTGAACATTATGAAGTTTGCATATGAATCTTCCCTATTCGCCTGAATGTTGATGTCATTTATTCAGTCAAGAAGCTAAATGTACAACAGCCTTTCACAGGATTTTCTTTTCAATTTATTGGAAGTTAAATATATTTACAGGATAATGCACAGTGGAGAGGGGGGAGCAATTCTAAAACCAAATTCCACCAAGAACTTCAATTACTGAAATTAATCTCTTATGGCTGATAATATCTGAATCCAGCAAGAAAATCTCAGTATAGACTGCAGTTTTTACATCTTTATGCTTGAAATTGCCAGATGTGGTGGCCTTAATGATCACTGTCAACTTATGCCTTTTGCCTTTTATTCTCCATTGTTTCTTAACCTTTTGGAGGTTTGATCATATTTTCCCTGTAGGGGTTTTGTCCTCTATACACTGGAATTGATAGCTTCCATTATAACCTTGGAAATAAGCTTATTGTGGCTTCTGTTGTATTTGTTTGCAACTCATTAATGATGTGAAGGACATAAATGAGAAGAGAGGAGAGGAATTATTTGAGGAGTTTATAACTAGTAACCTAAAGCCTTTGCTTATGTTAGTTCCTCTGAGAGTTCACAGGAGTGAGAGCTGTAGCAGCTAGGTCATAGTGAGGATAATGATTGAAGATGGGATCAAAACATGTTAAATATACCGGTCCACCTATGCTGTGATCTTTATAGAAAAGAGCTGGTGTATGTTGCACAGGCAGTGAGACTCATACACAGTCCGTGGTGGAAAGGACACTGGTGTTAAGTTAGAAACAGCTTAAAGAGCTTAGCTTCTGAACCATAAGGTAGCTGTAAAGTGACAGGCTACCTCTTCTTTTGCCTGGCCTATATACTGCTATGTCCACTGGTCACACAGGGAAAGGTAAGAGAGGTGAGAATCACATCTGTTGACATAGAGAACTAAGTAGTCTTTCCTGCTCCTGAACTTTAATTTTTGCATTTTAAATGAAGCAAAACTAATGAAAGTGCTCAGTTTTTTTTCTATTGGCTGTGTGCTGTTTTAGAGTGGGTAATAGGTTTGAGCTAAATAAAATTGGTATCAAGTTAAATGGTAAGGGTCAGTGTGTAAACCCATACTGAGCAAATTGTCCATGCCATCTCTGATTTTGTTTCTCAGTAGTCTTAGTTTCAAGGGTAGAAATTGAGCTTTTGTATTGGCTGCACCAAGGTGATTCTCCCTCTCACTCGCAAGCATGTTTCCATTATCTTTGGCAGCAGCAATAGGAGTATCTAAGGGTCTCTGCATTCTGCAGCTCAGCTCTGCACTTCCCTGCAGGGTTTGCTCTGGAGTGGACAAGCTTATGCACACCCAGCCCTGCCGAGGGCTAAAACCCCAGCTATACCCCCTCACACTTTACTAGAGTTCAGTCAGATCCCTGTGCTGCAGAAATCCTCAGTGGGCAGCTACAAGGATTCCTGGTATGTCTGTGGTGGTCATTGTTTCCTTTGGCAGTGGAAGCGAGTGGTGTTAGTCCTATCCTTCTGAATTATCCACCCTCTGTGTGCATTCATAGCACAGTGCCTGAAAAAGTCCGTTTCCCAGGTTGTGACACACGGAGGTGAGGAGTCTGTACAAGGCAGTGGAGGGGCAGGAGGCCTTTGGCCACGGTACTCTCTTCACCATGGAAGGCAGCCATGGTGGTGACTCGCAAACCCAGATGGCACTGCTCCTGACAAATGTGGTTGTGGCACTTGCCCGTGAGCTGGTCCCCATGGTTACTGAGTGGAGGATGCCATCTGTGCAGAGATGAAGGTCTCTATAACGCTGTGAGTAGATGGCAGCAGGTGGCTGTGACTGTTGGTGGAGTCAGAGCTCTGGTAGAGCACCAGACTGCTAGAGGATGCTGTTAAAACACATGCACAAAACCACAGTTTGAACCTAGTCTGTTCTTTAATCTGCTCCCTATTCCCTTTGTAACTCCCCTCCCCCTTTCAACATGGAATGTAAGCAGACTTCCTCTTGGAGAGTAGGTCCTAATCTTTGCCTGTCACATAAGACTTATTCTTTCTTCCCTCACTCCATGTGCAAAGACTTGCATGCCTGTGTCCAGTTGTGGACTCCAAGCACAATGTTACAGTCAATCCTCAGGGATTTAAAGCTACAGATTGTAGTTGCTTCTTGGCTTAATGCCCTCCTGGAGCTGGAAAGCTCCATACTGTCCCTGAAGGCATCTCATCCTGCCTTGTCCTGCATACTTTCTGTAGGATTGACTGCATTCTTTAATGTTAGTCATTTGTACAAATTCCACCAAAGGCTGCATTTCCATGCCCATACTTTGGTTTGGATGTGCTGGAGAATTCTTGCTGTGGACTGTGTTTTAGAGCTTTCTTTTAGTAGGCTAGATTTCTGCATCCTTCAGGACCTTGGCACAGTCCTGTTGCAGAGTGCTCAGTGCTGTTATCTGACCTGATAGGATGCTGGCAGGGAAGGGAGGAGCACCTTTTGTTCTTACCAGCTGGGCTCGAGGTGAGGCGAGGGCCTGGCTGAAGGTGCTGAATGGTCGTGTCTTGATTCTGTAAATGTATTGTTTGTGTTTGCGACACTGGTGTGTGGATTCCAGACTCTGTGTGGTTCTCTGAGTCAGATGTGAACACCTAGAAAAATAATGTTACAGCAGGGCAGGGGTCATGTCTGTCATCTCCAGCAGTCCTAATAGGCAGCTGCACAGGAAAAGCAGGATTGGAAACAGCAAGCAAGTCCCATTTCCAGGGAGACTCAGCA
Organism: Alligator sinensis; assembly: GCF_000455745.1. Taxonomy (NCBI): domain Eukaryota; kingdom Metazoa; phylum Chordata; order Crocodylia; family Alligatoridae; genus Alligator; species Alligator sinensis. The sequence continues at coordinate 829,648 of NW_005841940.1, read as the reverse complement.
AGCCTTGCTGGTACAGCAGGGAAGCTTGCCCTCATGTAACCATTACTCCAGCTGGTACTGAGAAGGCAGCTGGAACAGCATGGATAGTGCGCCAAATGTGATGAGCTGGCAGGAGCAGGGTACCATTCCCTGTGCTGTGATTTTAGGTAGGGGAATGAAGCCATGTGCATAAATCCCAAGGTACCTGTTTGGTTGGCGTTAAGTTAGTCAAGGCGCTGAGATTGGCCGTGTCTGTTATCAGCATGGTCTGCGGTAAAAGGCCGGTATGTGCGTATTGGGCCACTTCTGACTTGGGACCATAGAGAGCTGGGAATGGGAGAAAACAAAGTTATGTGGATGTTGGAGCTCTGAGAGTTTTAACTAGGAATAAGAAGGCTTAAATGATGAGACAAGCTCAGCTAAAGTGATGCCCATGTGAGTCTGTTATCAGCCAATCCTAAATCTGAGACAGAAATTGTGGGCACAGAGAGGCTGGGAGACCAACGCGGAGGAGGAACCTTCCCCTGTTTCATTGTTCTTTTCCTTAGAGAACAGTACAAGACCAGGGGCACTCATCCCTAGCCCAGCAAACCTCCCAAGTGAAAGGGACTGCATGGACCTGCACATTCAAGCAAAACCATTGCAACTTACCATGGGGGCTCTGTATCTGGGCCATGGTAGCCATGAAAGGGCTCTGATTGATGTGGCTCTGGACCTGCTGCATGATGGGCTGCTGGTAAGATGGGTGGAGCTGCTGGGAGAACTGAACTGGCTGCAGGGTGGTGAGGCTGCTCCCCATGCTGTTTATGACAGGGACGCTCTGGGCTTGGGTTGAGGCCAGGCCTGAAAAATAAGAACAGATGATACTCCCAGTTCCTTACCTAACTCCATCTTGCATCATGGGCATGTAGCCGTTTTCCTTACTAATGGGCATCTGGAGTCTTCTTAAGACCTGTACTTGTTGAAGCCTCTGAGTATATTTGTGCATGATCAGGCATAACAGCTCTGCGTAACAGCACACTCTCTTACAGCCACAGCCTTTCTGAGAGTGGCAGAATTTAGTGCCTGTGAAAATGAAGACGTGGCTATACAAACCTGGAGCCAATAAAAAATTCTATCTTTGCCAGTGTACGTTTTAGAGTTGGAGCCCCAGCTATAGCTTACAGGGCACAGTTAAATTCAACTCACTCAGAGAATTGATGGGCAGGATCCCCTGGGAGGCCAATCTGAGGGGAAAAGGAGTCCAGGAGAGCAGGTTGTATTTTAAAGAAACCTTATTAAGGGTGCAGGAATGAACCATCCCATGCTCAGGAAGACTAGCAAGTATGGTAGAAGACCAGCTTGGCTTAGCAGGGAACTCTTCAGTGAGCTCAAACACAGAAAAGAAGCTTGCAAGAAGTGGAAACTTGGACATAAATCTATGGAGGAGTATAAGAATATTGCTCAGGCATGCAGGGATGAAATCAGGAAGGTCAAAGCACAACTGGAGTTTCAGCTAGCAAGGGACATGAAGGGTGACAATAAGGGTTTCTACAAGTATGTTAGCAACAAGAGGAAGATCCGGGAAACTGTAGGTCCCTTGCTGAATGGGTGGGGGGCCAACCTAGTGACATATGATAGGGAAAAGGCTGAAGTACTTGGTGCCTTTTTCACCTCAGTGTTCACAGGCAAGGCCAGTTACCAGACAACTTCATCTGACAGCACAGTTTGGGGAAGAGGTGAGCAGCTGACCATGATGACAGGTTAGGGGCTATTTAGAAAAGCCAAATGTGTACAAGTCAATGGGGCTGGATGCAATGTACTTGAGAGCATAGGCAACAGAAGGGGGGTGCTAATTGGGCTCAGCCCCCCCCCCCCCTCCCCCAAATGCAGGGGGCAGCAGGTATAGCCAGAGGGCAGCCCGGCCAAGCGGCTGCAGCAGTGGGGAGGGACACACACATTCAGATACCTGCCTGCTGGGCCTGCTGCAAACCTGGGTGTACAAGGTAAGTTTCTTTCTTTATCTGGGCTTGTGGGGAGGAGCAGATCAAGACCCCCACAGTGCAGGAGATAGTAAGGTAGGGGCAGGGGCAAATCATTCACTCCTGCCCCCACCCACTCCCTGCTGCACTGCAGGGATTGTCCCACAACCCGGCCCAGCCAGGGCCCCACTCACGATGAATGGGGCCCTGGCTGAGCCAGGTTGTGGGATAATCGGAACCCAGTGGCTCCCTCAGAGGCACAGCACCAAGAGGGGGACACATGCCCCCCCAGTCTTTGCACGGGGCAAGGGCAGGCTGCAGCTGTGAGCTGGGATCTGCCTGCTCCCTGCCTCCGAGTCTCACTGCCACTGCTTCAAAAGCAGCGTAGCACAGCACTATGCGTGTCCCACCGCTGCAGCAAAGCACGTGGCGCTGCGCCACACCGCTTTCAAAGCAGCAGCAACGAGGTGTGAAGTCAGAGAGCAGGCAGAGCCCAGCTTACAGCTGCAGCCTGCCCTTGCTCCATGCAAAGATCAGGGAGGGGCACATGCTCTGGCCAGGGCCCCATTCACCGTGAATGGGGCTCCAGTTGGGCTGGGTCATGGGACAATCAGAGCCCAACAGCTCATCCAAGGGGTATGGCACAAGGGAGCCAAGGGTAGAAATGTGCCCCCCCGGCTCCCCCATGGTGTACACAGCAGCAAGAGCTGCCTGCCCACACTCCTGGAGTAGCTGCTGGGCTCTGATTGCCCCACAACCCGACTCGGCCTGAGCACAGCCCTAGCCACATTCCCACTGTCCCACGGCCCTTCCCCCTGCCCCTTCCCCTGCAGACTTTCCCTGCATTCAGCTTCCCCCCCACCCCCAAAAAAAAAACAAAAAAAAACCCAACCAAACAAAAAAACAACAAAAAACATTCTCTCTGCCTATGCCTGAGAGTGCTGAAGGTGTTGGCTGATGTGATTGTAGAACCTATGGCCATTATCGTTGAAAACTTGTGGCACTCAAGAGAGGTCCTGGACAATTGGAGAAGGGAAATACAGTGCCTATCTTTAAGAAAGTGAAGGAAGATACAGGGAACTACAGACCTGTCAGTCTTGCCTCAGTCCCTGGAAAAATCATGGAGTAGATCATCAAGTACTTGAAGGGGAAGAAGGCGACTGGGAACAGTCAGCGTGGATTCATGAAGGGCAAGTCATGTCTGACTAACCTGATTGCCTTCTATGATGAGGTGACTGGCTCTGGATGTGGGGAGACCAGTGGATGTGATATGCCTTGCATTTAGCAAGGTTTTTGATACTGTCTCCTACAACATTCTCACAAGCAAGCTAAGGAAGTATGGGTTGGATGAATGGTCTGTAAGGTGGATAGAAAACTGTCTGGATCATCAGGCTCACAGGTTAGTAATTAATGGCTTGGTACTTAGTTGGCAGTTGGTATCAAATGGAGTGCCCCAGGGGTTGGTCCTGGGGCTGTTTTTATTCAATATCTTCTTCAATCTGGAAGATGGGATGGAGTGCACCCTCAGCAAGTTTTCATATGACACCAAGGTTGGGGGAGTAGTAGATATGCGGAGGGTAGGGTTAGGATTCAGAGTCCTAGACAAATTGGAGGAGTAGACCAAAAGAAATCTCATGGGGCCCTTATACATGTGATGAAGCTTTGCTCTGATGCATACTAATTAGCACTCATCGGAGCAGACTCAGTTAATTGAGACTGCTGCAAATCTGTTGGAGCGTGCTAATTAGCATGCTCCAGCAGTCTCCATGTTGTATATTCAGCATATCCACGTTTCAACATGGTGGTGGGGCGCTTTAATTAAAGCTCATCAAATGAGCTTTAGTTAAAGCACCCCTGCTGCCATTTTGAAGCATGGGACACTGAATACATGTGACACTGTGGGTGCTTTAATTAGGGTGGCTCTGAGAGCCCCCTCCACTCCGGTGCATGTGTGTAGATGCCCATGAAGTTCAATAAGGACAAGTGCACAAAGTCCTGCACTTAAGATGGAACCACCCCATGCACCAGTACAGGCTGGGGACTAATTGGATAAGCAGCAGCTATACAGAAAAGGACCTGAGAGTGACAATGGAAAATAAACGGAATATGAGCTAACATTATGCCCTTATTGTGAAGAAAGGTAACAGCCAAGGGTACAGGCTGCATTAGAAGAAGTGTTGCCAGCAGATCAAGAAGAGCGATTATTCCCCTGTATTCGGCACTGATAAGGCCACATCTGGAATACTGTGTCTAGCATTGGGCCCCACACTACAGAAAGAATGTGGACAAATTGGGGAGAGTCTAGCCAGAAAACAACAATTGTTAAGAGGCAAGGGCATGTGATTTATGAGGAGAGGCTGAGGGAACTGGGCTTATTTAGTCTGAAGAAAAGAAGACAGAGGGGGGATTTAATAGGAGCCTTCAATTACCTGAAAGGTGGTTACAAAAAGGATGTAGCTAAACTGTTTTCAGTGGTGGCAGATGACAGAACAAGGAACAATAGTCTCAAGTTGCAACAAGGGAAGTTAAGATTAAATATTAGGAAAAACTCTCATGAGGAGGGTAGTAAAGCATGAACAGGTTACCCAGAGAGGCTGTGAAATCTCCATCCTTCATGCTTTCTAAGACCTGGGTAGATTAGATGAAGTCTTGGCTGGGATGATTTTGCTTTAAGCAGAGGATTGGACTAGATGACCTCCTGAGGTTCCTTTCAACCTTAATTTTCTATGATTCTAAGTTCTGATCTGCCATAACCTTCCACTAGGGAGACATCTTATAGAGGTCAGAATAGTATTGTAGTCTCAATGATCCATTTATTCACTCAATCTCTATGTTCAAATGCTGGTGAAGAAGGGCAGTTGTGCTATACAATCTGACTGCTCAAAACTGTAGTTAGACTGCTTTTGTTCTGGCTACTAAATGGCTGAAGTTGAACCAGTTTAACAGGAATGAGAGATTTCATAGCCCAAGTCCCTCAGCAGTCCAGCCTCCACTTAGTGATTTACATTTCACCTAAGCTTCTATGGGACCAGGATGCCATTCATATCCTGGGGAATGATATAAAGTTGCAGAGAATTGTGGAAGATGCAGATGTGCATCTTAACTGCATACTGGCATAAATGAGGAAAGGCGACAGTACAGAGCTGGTATCAAGGAATAGATTAATAGGGCTTTTTCTGCTTAAAATGAAGACCTGTGTATTTTTTGTTTTCCTTTATTTGGCTGCTTGTATTGTGCACATTAGAATTTTCCAGCCCTGGAGAGAAACGCACGGTGAGAAATAGCATACGAATTCAGAGGGGCTGAAATTCGAGGAACACCAACTTCCTGCTAGGCAGGAAATAAGATGCTCTGTGCTTTTAATCTTCCAAGTGCTGTGCAAATGTTACCTGATCTTCACAGTCAGGAGGGAGGAATTATTTTTTTAAAATAGAAATTTTAATGAAAGCTGGCAGAGAGGTGCAGTGGTGGAATCAATTATTGGCAGCAACAGAGAGAGATTGCAGGAGCTCTTCACTCCCAGTTCCTTGATTACAAAGTAGACTCCTCTCTCTCAGGGCATCTTAAATCTTGCACACAGGTGTTGCTCTTATCCCTTAATCCCACTGTTACTTCCAAATAGCTGATGCTGGAAATCCCCAGTAGTTGTGACCAACTTGCCCAGACCTGTGTTCTCCTCCCTGCAGCCTCAGGGCTTTTGGCACAAGCAATGAACAGACAACTACACATCACTTTTGGATAAATCCAAATAACCAGAATCTAGGTCATAAACCACAATACTTAAGGCCATTGCTCACCTATTACCAGGGTGGAGGCTCCTGTGTTGGTGAATGCTGGCGCCAAGGATGAAGTCTCACCAGCTCCAATTGCCATCACACCAGGCAGTGATGCCATAATCAAGTTCTGGGTTTGCTGACTCAGCGCGTGTGGATTTTGCTCCAGATTATGCAGGGCAGTGAGTGTGCTAACAGGAGGGAGAGGCCCCCCGGGAGCTGATATCTGCACATGAGAGAGAAAGGAGACCTGTGAAAACACCACCTGAAGCAGTCTGAGCGTGACTGGCACTCAAAGCCCCAAAGCTGGGTTACATCCTGCTCCTCTAGCTGCTGATTGAAAGGCACTCTATATTTGAGTTCAATTTCATAGATTTCATAGATTCATAGACATTAGGGCTGGAAGGGACCTCGGAAGATCATTGAGTCCAGCCCCCTGCCCAAAGGGCAGGAAGTCAGCTGGGGTCATAGGATCCCAGCAAGATAAGCATCCAGTTTCATCTTGAAGGTGTTCAATGAAGGCGCTTGAACCACCTCCGGTGGCCGGCTGTTCCAGACCTTGGGGGCTCGGACAGTAAAGAAATTCTTCCTTATGTCCAGCCTGAAACGATCTTGAAGTAGTTTGTGACCATTCGACCTCGTCATCCCTTGGGGCGCTCTGGTGAACAAACGTTCCCCCAGATACTGGTGGTCACCCCTGATAAACTTGTAGGTGGCCATCAGATCACCCCTGAGCCTGCGCTTTTCCAGGCTAAAGAGCCCCAGGGCTCTCAGCCTGTCATCGTAGGGTCTGCTTCCCTGACCTCTGATCATGCGCGTGGCTCTTTTCTGGACTCTCTCAAGCTTCTCCACATCCTTTTTGAATTGTGGAGCCCAAAACTGGACATAGTACTCCAGCTGCGGCCTCACTAAGGCCGAGTACAGGGGGAGAATGACGTCCCGGGATTTGCTTGAGAAGCATCTATGGATGCAAGCCAGCATTTTGGTCGCTTTACTAGCCGCAGCATTGCATTGCAGGCTCATGTTCATCTTGTGGTCAATGACGACCCCCAAGTTTCTTTCTTCCATAGTGCTAGCCAACATAGCACTGCCGAGCCTATAAGGATGCTGCGGGGGGGTTTTTCCCAAGGTGGAGAACCTTGCATTTATCGGCGTTGAACACCATCATGTTTCCTTTCATTCTCTGCCTTTATTATTACTGATTAACCATTAAAGCAGCAAGGTATTAAAAGTAAGTAGCTTTTTGCCCTACTTTGTTCCATCCAAGACATTCCAAATGCTTTATAAACATTAGTGAGTTAGCTCCACAACCTACTCTCTCCCCCATTATGGTGAAGTATTCCTCTACAGGTACAGAGGAATTAAGCAACTTGTCCAAGTTCATGCAGGAAGTTGGTTGAAGAGCTGGGGATATGATACAGGTCTTTCTTCTGTCCCACTCATTTCTTCCTGAGAAATATATGTGTGTTTCTCTTGTTTTCAACAACTCCTATTATGACTTTTATAGAGAGAGGAGATATGCCTAGTGGAGAGAGCAGGAAACTGTGCTAGACTTGGCATTGTCACTGATTCAGTTTGGGATCTTGGTTCACTTATTTAACCTCTCTGTGCCTTAGCTTTTCCATCTCTCCTTAATTTCTATCTTATGTCTAGTGAAGTTTTGAGGGTTAAAGTTTGGAAAGACCTTTGAAAATCCATGGAAATTCAAGCACCATTCTAAATGTCGGGATGCCAGCTAAACACTAAAAATATCTGTCTGTCTATCTGTCTGTCTTTTCTTTCCATTTTTCTACAACATCTAAACTTTTTTAACATACAAATGTGCATTGACTTTGTAACATGATTAAGCAGTGGTTGGTTAAATGGTAGGACTGACCAGCTTGACCATATCCATCTTAGAAGACTGCTGTAAAAGGAGACTTTCCAACTTCTGTAAGACTTTTCCTCCTCATGAAAACAAGGAATAATCAGAAAACTAACAGTGTGACTGGGTGACTGCAGCTTTGAATCAGACTCGTCCAGAATGCACTGAACTTTGTCCCAGACTAGCCGTGCACCAATACAAACACCTGCCAACAGGTTTTCTACGTGCTGTACAGTTAAGGGATATGCACAAGCCAACCAAGAATGAGAAGCTGCATAATGCTACTCAACAGCCCAAATCACTTGGGAAGAGGTGTAGCTGATGGCAGATATTTCCAGATGTTTTTTAATGTGTGGATGATGTAGCTGCTGTTATCCAGATATACTGTACAAGACCTTGTGCTGGGAACTCTATGCAGGCTGGGTCTGTTGCACCTGATTTTTATTGAGGCAATGCAGGTATTGATTTGTCAGTAGCTATGGATTCAGCCTGAACTTGAGAAATTCAAACCAGAGTCAGATAATGGGAGGAATCTCACTGGATGGAGAGAAAAAGTCCCTTTGGGAAGAGGAAGTTAAGGACAGATGCATCATTAGAGATCTTTGACTCTGCTTTTCTGTTTTAAGTACAACATATTACTTTAGTTAATTGCAAAGCAGTAACTGAATGGGATAATCCCACTTGCTGCCTTCAGCTTCCAGCACCCACCCCTACCACCTGTCAGCAGGGCACGGGAACCCTAAGAAGGTGCTTGTACTGGGTGCTCTCATGTGGCCACATAACATTGCCATCAGCTCAGCTGCTGTCATAAATAACATGTCATTTTAACAGTGTTCTGGAAAATATACTTTCTGAATGCTCTCCAACCCAGGGGTCCTTTGCTGATTCCTGTACATCACAAAAATCACTGGAGCCAGGGTGTAGATCACTCACCAGCTTAGTATCTGTGCTCAACAAATTCTGGCTGGGCTCCAGTCCAGGTGGAGAGACCTGATGAAGAATGGTTTGCGTAGTCACCATAGAGTTGTTTCCATGGTGGTTGCTGCTGGATGACTCTGGCTCACTGGCTGGCTGCTGGTTGTATCTCACTCCTGTGTTGGAAGAGGGGAGAGATTTGGTTACCACAGATGAGGCTGTTCTAGTAAATTAGGACAAATGAGAAATGCCATTCCCTTTCTAAGTATCTTCTTCAGAGGTGCTAAGTAGTGTTGAGGTGATGTTGCCATGATGGTCCAGGAGATATGCAAGAGGCAAGAATACTTGTGGATGATATCTTTAATTGGACCAACTGTATGGTTACTATAGATATAGGCAAGTTTTGGGTATCACAGTACCCTTCCTCAGGCCTCTGAGATGGAAGCAGACACAGCTTAGCCAAATGGCAGATGAAACAGAGGCGCTAAGTTCACTTCCTGTTGGAAATAGAACAGTGTTATTCCTTTAGTGCCGTTTCAGAGCTGACGCTGCATTCACTGAATCAGAATGTATGTGCATATGGAATCTGAGAGCCACGAATATCTGAGCCTGCCTCTGTCACAAGCTGGCCAAGTGGTGTGTGGCCAGAGGACTGATGGGGTATGTGGCTATGTGCATCTGGGAAACAAACTGTGAAGCTCAGTGAGTTAGAAATTCTTCCTAAGAGTAGGTGGGAAAGGGAATTCTCATGGAGAGATTATTTAATTTTCCATTTTCACTCAATCCTTAGTGATCCTGTTCACCAGTAGACTGAAGATTTCTTCCTTGAGGAGAGACCACTACCTCTCAAAAGGATAGGTGTGATTCTGTCTCAGTCTTTTAGTGCTAGGCTTTCCCCATGCTGTTGTCAAGGAAATCACTTAGTAGCCTCTCTCAAACTGACTAAAAGGCATCCTCTCAACACTGAACTCCTCCTAACGCACTCATAAATCTGATTTTCCCCTTCTTCCCTCATTGGGTGTCCATGCTTTTGTCACCTGCACCCCTATCCTATGTTATCCCACTTACTGTTTTGGTCCTCCTACAATACTGATCACCTTCCAAAGAGAGGCACTAGGGAGTTGCTTTTGTGCCTGCATTTGTCAGGCTCAGCAATCGCTGTTTCATCACTCCCTCTGTAGGGTTATTACTCACCATGAACTTTACTGGGTGAGAGAGCAGGTGGTGGCTGAAGGGAGGAAGAGCTGTGTGATGTCAGTGAGGGTGCAGAGTTGGGCTGTGGCGTGCTGTAGGTATCCATGGCCAGCTTGTGTCGAAAGGCCTCCTCCTTCCTCCGGTTGGCAAACCAGTTGTAAACTCTCACCTCAGTTACCAAGTTTGAACCCAGCCCTTGGGCCTGGGATGGGGAGACACCCCGCTGAATACATTCTGCCCTATCAAGGAAGAGCACAGAAAGGAGCCTTGGTGATCTAGTCCAGCAGGTCCCAACCTTAGGTTGAGACCCAAATGAGGGTCGCAGGGGCAATGCCAGTGGTGCCGCACAGAAAGGACAAGCCGTGGCACGTGTTGGGAGCTTCCCCACCCCCGTCCTAGGGTTGGCATCACCACCGCACTCTGCTCCCCGCAGCAGGTCACAGCAAAAAAGGTTGGAAACCACTGATCTAGTCAAAGCCAAAGACATGGAGCACGATGACTGAGATGTCTGGGCAGACTCCTGAAACAAGTCATTCAGTTTTGTGTCCCCTGTCACCACACTGGTTCTCTATTCCACTTCCTCGCCCAGGCCCAGGATGATGCTCTTGGGGGGTGGAAGGCAAACTGATAAAGAACAGGTTGACCAAATGTGGAGGGTTCATAATTGTATATGGACTGCTGTGCATGGGGGGGGGGGGGTGGGGGCATAGTGCTGAAGGAGAAGAACAAAGGGCTACTTCTATTGGATACAGGGCTTGCTGAGCCCCCACATTGGAATCACATAGGCTAAAAGCTCAGTGGTGGAAGTTCATTCAGTGTCTGGCTCTAGCCAGTTGGCCTGTTACTGTAAGGCAGAGATATCAAACTCACCCTGGACCAGATTCAGACCACACGGGTTCCTCTGGGGCCAGATCCATGGGTCCAAGTTTAGGTGGCAGTGTGGGTCCAGGCCAAGTAGCAGTCTGGATCTGAGGGTGTGCAGCTGCATGGAGTCACACACCCCCAGCTCTGTGCTGCTGCCAGCAGCATGGAACTCTGGTCAGTCGGCAGTGCCAGGGGCATGCAACAGCACGGAGCTGAGGGTGCACAGCCATAGCTCACTAGACTACCCATGGGCCGGATACAGCAGCCATATGTTGAATGCCCCTGCTGTAAGGGCATCTGTGGGTTATGACTGGGTTCCTGTGCAAGTGCTTCCCTACACTGTTTTCTGCAAAATTAATCTCAAAGGAAGAACGGTGCAAGTTTAATTCCCTGCTTCCAGTTAGCGAGTGTTACTCAAAGTGAACGCAGCCTTGTGCTGTATGATGGAAATGCACAGAAGACTATTTCCTTCCTTCTCTTTCCCCTTCTCCCTCAAAACTAGAGCCTGGCTTTACCTGTTGCATTCCTCTACCAGTGCCTCTCTCTCTTCTTTGCTGGGATTCTTCTGTCTCTCATAGGCTTGGAATAGGATCTGCTGTGAGGCAGGACCCCACTTAAAGCGGTTTCTTCTCCCCTTCTTGGTAGGCAGGTCATCTCCCATGGGTTCCTCTGCCAGGATGCCCTGACCAGCATGTGTGAACTCTGGAAGCACAAATGGGCAAAAGGCTTTTTAGGTTGGTAGTTTTTTCTGTAACATTCTCTCACCTGGAACCCAGCTGGTCTGTCTTTGGTCCACGTCTGCTAATATGGAACAAAAACCAGAGCAGAATCTAGACAAGACTGCTCTGTAATTTATTAAAATGGATCTGGTAATCCCCAGTGGAGCCATATATACTTGGCCCTGATGTTAGACACATTGCATCTGTATTCCTAACATGAAGCAGTGAAAGAAATCAAAACAGCAGGAGCTTGGACTGAATCCAGCTGATGTAGAGTGCAGCCCTCTAAGACCAGCCATCAGTCAAATTAGCAATTTTATTAGGGACCCATAAATATGATTGAAACAGATTCCAGGTAGGCTCATTAATATGGAAGTGCAAGCTGCAAAATCCTTAGTTCCAAGCATGCATTTGTAATATACCTGCTTAGCATGTGTGAGATGATATTCCACTAATGGCTGGCTCCAGTGACTACAGCAGTCTATTGCTTACTTGTAGCTAGAGGAATTATTTAATTAGATTAAATTTCAGAGGCCTGCTTTTGAGGCTGAAGGTCCTGGATTCTGTCACTACTCATTCCCAACTGCTGCCTGTGTTTCTTACACAATACTCCATTGTGAGCGAGCAGAGGCCTCTGCTTGGAGAAAGAAGTAGAGTTGCAAGTGGAAGCCTATAATCTGTCTCTGTATGAAAAGCATAGGGTGGCTGCATGCTGTTTTGGGGGTTTCTGCCACCACTCAATTGGTCACCCCACTGAACACTGACATGGACTTGTCTAAACTTCCTGCTGGAAAGCACTCCTTCCACCTCAGAGCTGGGGATAGTTGTGGGAGATGTATGAGACAAAACTTAGAGAAACCTGTTATTGCTGTACTTACGCTGGGCCACCTCTCGCTGCTTGCGGACATACCAGGTGTAGAGGGCTGCTCTCTTCTGTGTCTTCATGGGTGTGCCCTTGTTGAGGTGCTGTGAGAGGTGGGACTGGTTCAAACCTGTGGTGTCTACCACCTCCCTCTGAGGAATGTTATGCTGCTGGAGGTAGGATTTCACCATCTTTGCTACCCTCCAGGGATCCTCTCTAGGAAGAAGAGAAAATGCATCTCAGAAAAAATCTTTTGGCTGTGTATCCAGGCTCAGCAGAAAGGATTCAAGAATATCAGCCAGGACTTATCTCTGCTTCTTACAAGAAGAGTGGACACCAGAAGCAGTGAGAACAATTAATCTTCTCCTTACCCCAAGTTGGACAGATTTGCTGTGCTGGATAATGGCACCTTTGCATTCGGACACTGTACTGCTTTGACCCAGTCTCAAAACTAAATTATGTGCTTGCTTAAACATTTTACAAAGTATTGTTAATAGCTCTGGAGAAGATGATGCAGGAGAGCTCAGGTCTGAAGGCTGGGCAGCAGCACAGCTCTAGCTGCCTTGTTGACTCAGTGGGTTGCCAGAGGCTGCAAAGTGATAAAGAGGACAAAGTCCAAATCTGTTGCCTCAGTACAAACACCCTTATCTCTGTTCCTGCTTTACCCTCTTCCACAACAGGTGGACAGTCCAAGGAGCAAGCTCAGCTGCAGTTGGTGCAGTGGGAGGCTGATGGGCAACTTTCTGAAAAAGTTTATTTTAAAATGGGACCACTCATCCCTTTCATAAAGGGTAGGTGAGAGCTGTATTAGGGTGTTCCACTTTTCACCATCTTCCCTGTGCCCCAGATTGGACTGACTCCAATAGCTATTTCCTTTCTGAGCTTTAAGCAAGTGGTGTATCAGTTCCTGAGACAAGAATTAATCTCCCTTTAGGTACTGCTTGTTTCAGTGAACCTATCCAGCAACTGTGCTCTGATACTTGCCTTCTCTAAATGCATACCCAGCCCCTACTCAGAGGCTCAGGGTCCTGAATGAGAAGATACTCAGGCTTGAGACTTGTGGCTTCTTTCAAAGTATGCTTCTGATTCAGCTAGAGAAGAAGAGGGGACCTTATTATCACCCATAGAAACCTCTGTAAGAAATTGACTTCCTTCTCATCTTCCAGCTGTAAGATGCCAAGTTCTCTCTCTCTCTCTCTCGCTAGGATATTTAGTGCTATATGGTAGGAAGAAAGGTGGAGGTACTTGTGAGCCTGATCCTCTAATCCTGTTTTAAAACTCTACTGTATAGTTTCAAGCACTATGCACTGCCAGTGTTGAGAGTCTTTTTGAAGGTGTGTCTGCTCTTCAAATACACCTGCATTGGGGAATCTCTTTACAGCCTGGGTAACCTAACATGTGGTAAAGGGTGGTGAAGTATGAATGAAGCCTTGACTGTGTTCCTGTAACAAAGACTGTAATTGCAGTGTTAGATGGGCATTATGATCCTATATAGTAGAGCAGGCTGTGTTTCTAGGGCAGTTGAATATTCACTGGACATCACAGCACCACCTGCAGAACCATTGACCAAAATACTATAGCATGATGGTTTCTAGGACTGTCTGGATAAATATTTGCCTGTGAACAGACTTCATGTCCCAAAAGGTCCTTTCCAGTCTTCTGTTCCTATTCAATCCTTGCCCCACTGTAGTCAGTGTCAAAACTCCTGTGGTCTCTAGCAGGAGGGTAGGATTCCACACCCAGCCTTATCTTGCTGAACTGATTTGGCAAAGGTCCCAATGCCTTTAGGGAGCTGGGACTGTAAAATTGGGCTGGCCTTGCTCAGTTCCTGACCACTTCTCACTTCCAAAGTCCCTCTTTGTCTTCGACTTCTCTTCTTTCCAAGTACAAAATGTCACCTATTTCTTTCCCATTCTACAGCCTCTTCCTCCATATTCTTCTTGTCCTCACATAATATAGACTTTCACTCACTCTTCATTTCCTATGTTCTGGTCTCCTGCCTTTGGCTTCTCCATATCCTCTGAACACACACTCCCTTGCCCCTCTTGGTATCTGGGGCCTAGGCCTGGTCTCCATTCCAGCTTCCCATTTCCTCAGTTCTGAGGTCACTTTTAAAGGGCGTTTTCACCTCCCTTTTGTTACCTGAACAATAAGTAACCCAGGTAGTTAGTTATAAACTCAAAGGGAACAAGAGGCTGGTTGATAATTTATAGCAACATCTCAAATTTAAATGGAAAGTAAATATCAAGTTGTTAGCATTAAAGAAAACCCATTCCAGAGAGCTGGGGATGTAACATTCAGGGGACCTTCTCTCTTTGTTCTTCCTGGGTTTTCTTCCCAAACTCTCTCTATTCTTTTCCTTCTCATCTCTCTCCTCCTCGTTTTCCAGGTTGTTTTCTTTCCATTCCTTCCTTCCCCTGTTCTCTACCATCTCCCAGGGCAATGTGTTTTGTTTCGCTTTTTTTTTTCCAGATTCCCTTTATTGGCAGAAAACGCCCTAAGTTCTTGGAGTTAGGTTTTGACCTTCTCCTTCTTTGAGCTGGGACTTAGCTAAAGGTGTGTTTAGAGGTTTGAAATGCTTGGGGCAATCTCTCTGGCGCTTTCCTTTGGAGGCTACTAGAAACCTATCACTGATGTCAATGCACAGACTGGACCTGGGATGGCCAGAGAACAGGGAAGGTAAGACTGTCCCCAGCAGGGTTCTTTTCTGTTGAATGTGGCCTGGTTTGACTCATTCTGGCTTATACAACCATATAATTAAATGGAAGGGTGTGGTAGCTTCATCTCTGGACCCTCAGCTATGGCTGCCCCCAGCAAGTAGCTGTCTGGGGGAAGGGCAGGGCCATTAGCTCTTGGACAATGCCCCTTTAGAAAATGTGCCGTCACCCTTGGCTTTGGTGGAAATGTGCTTGCAGTCTCCATTTCCTGCTTTCCCAATGGAATTTTACCCTTTGTTTTCTTGGCAAATGATTCCTATGCCTCCTTCCAGAGTAGAGCAGCCCTTGCCCTGACCCCGCACTCCTTATCATACGTTGGCAGTAAACCCCTCTGCTGTGGAAGTCTGCTTTTTTCCTTGTTATGCTCCCAAAGCCAGTCTGTATTCTCTCATTTCCCCCTGAAATATCTGATAAGTGCCCCCAGGAATTACTTTACTCCTTAACACACCCCAGTCCTGTTCCGTTCTGGAGGGCCCCTGGGAGGAATTTTCAAAAGCCCAAAAGTGCTAAGGTTTGCAAGTCCCATGGATAAAATCAATGAGACTCCTCCATCTAAATCCTATTCCTTATCTCTTCTCTTTGGGCTTCACAGTATGGGGGAGGGGAAGGGAGACTCTTAATTTCTTACTAATGACACCTCCTTTTGTGCGTGATCAGTATATTCTGTAGGGACAACATGAAACGGACTCCACTGAGTGCACTTAAGGCTGTTTTAAGGGAGTGAGGGCAATCTATATGATTTACCTATATCCTGTATTTACTGAGCATAATCAGTGATCTACATTGACAGTCTGGGAACCACTAAGTGGTTCACAGAGTACATATTAAAGGTCTACAAAGAAATGTTTGGTCACATGCTGTGGTCTCTTCTTGTTTCCAGCTTCTAAAGTGTATCAAAAGTGTAGAATAATGAACCCAAGGTTGTCTTTCCATGTAACCAATTGTTACAGATCTTAAAGGAAGTGGTTGTGACCATAGTTACAAAAGATGTTCATGAGACAATTTCTGTATTATAAAGTTGCTGACTGTGTTAGTCCCAGAATTGCTGGTATGGCACAAGGTGGAATTTGCACTTTGGAGTGCTCGCTTTGGTCGCTGGATTTGAACAAAACAGAATCCTACCACCATGATTTTGGAAGGGAAACACCCCCCCCCCCCAAAAAAAAAAACAAAACAAAAACAAACAAACAAACAACTGTATTGAGTGATGTCCCAGCTCGTAGAAAGGAATTTCTGTAATATACCATTTTGCTCTAGGTGTAATTGTATATAATGGTATTCTAAGGACAACCTCCTTAGGTTATCTTCTATCACAAAATAGTTCCTTTGCTAAAGAGGAGGTGGGGGGGGGTTATTGTTGTCTGCTGCTTCCCCACTGTCAGTCCCTGATATTGACCCAGGTGCATTGAATTTGCTTCCCCAAGAAAACAATTGTTTTTTAAAACATTGAACACAAAGACAGAGATCACATTTCCTATCAGAACAATCTCTCCATTACCTCATTTCAGAGATACTTCTAGTGGCTTTGGTTTAATATGTTCCATGAAGACCCTACCTGCCTTTTTTGTAGTCTGGGTCCTAAGCATTGCTTTAATGCAGTCCTGAATGCATGATAGAAATATAATTTTGACCTCTTTCTTACAACATTTATGGCTAAGGAAAATTTATTTTTGCTGAGTTTTTGTGAGGAGATCAGTGGTAAGACACAAACAGAATGAGGCTCCAGGAGATCCTGGTTCTGTTCTTAATCCTGCTACTAATTTTCAACATGGCCTTGGGCATGTCACTTTGCTTTTCTGTGCCTCAGTGTCCTCACCTGTAAAATGGGAATGCCATTCAAATCATGGTCTACAAAGAGCTTGAAATCCTGAGTTGGAAAGTACTTAAGAAGTGAAGAGCATCATTATAAATGCATAGCATAGGAATAAGCGGCCTGCTGGAATTGACAACAAAATGGAAGAGATCAGAAACCAGAGTTTATGCCAAGGTGAACCATGATCAGTTCCCAGATCAAGGGCAGGAATTCCTTCCAGGTGCAAGATTCTCTATACCAGAGCACAGTGGACAGAGTCCCACCCCTGCTTCATCCATTTATTAGAGAGAGAGAAGACAAAGCCAAGTACTCTTCCATGGCTTCCTTTCTGGAGAGACACCTGATAAATCATCAGAAGTTAATGATCAAAAAGCTTATCAGGGTCTTTTTGTTTATAAATTTATAAGACAAAAGAGAAATAATAAAGGCACTGGATAATTAGTAACTAGTCAGGGCCCGCCCGGTGCAACTGGAGCTCAAACTGCCCCAAGATCTCTACGCATACTCGGGAAGAAGGAGGCAGGGGTGAGACGGAGTGAGCAAGATGTGTGGAACAGAAAGAGCTGGATAGGCAGACACAGAAACAGTGGGGCTAGACAGAGAGAAGTGGGGATGAGAGAGAGCAAAAGAAGGAAAGAAGAGAGAGGAGTAGGACAGGGAAGATGGAAACAGCTGAGGCTTGTAACAAAGAAGGAGGGGTATGAAAAGTAGTGGCAGAGGAAGGTGAGAGGCTCCTTGGGTAGGCAAGAAGATTTAATTGTGTGGAACATTTTCCTCTCCAGGTAAGAGCTGTTCCAATTTTTTTTCCATCAGGCACTTTAATGTGATCTGCTCTAAATCTTCCCAGACTCTCTAGAGCTCAAGCAATGAACGTATGCCCTCTTAAATATTAATCCTTACTCTTACTCTTCTGTTTTGCTACCTATGGGCTTTTGCTGGGGTTTTGTGTTTGTTTTTCATTGTTGCATTTTGAATTGTATTTCCTTTTCCCATAGAGAGGAATGGACAAAAAGCCTCTCAGCCCTCCAGACTGATTTTAGCTTGCCTCAGAAAGATTCTAAATGGCAAATTGAGTCTCTGGGACCTTGCAGCTACCCAGTGTCTCCTGCCTGACCCTAACCTCAGAATGTGAGGTTTTGTGGTTGAGTTTCTTGATGTTAGGTAGATTGATAGAGAGAATTCCTCATACTTTTTGCCTAATATGATGGCATATTAAGGCAAGTTTGTGCAACAGTAGAGCTTGTAGATGGCATCCCTGTGTATATTTAGTATACATGTTGGGAAATGGAGACATTGAGCATGCTTACCAGGGCTGACAACTATTAGAGTGTAGCTGGTCTGCCCTCCATCTACACCCAAATCCCCATTGAAGTCAGGGGACATATGGTCTGCACAAAGACACCCGGATCAAGCCCTATTGGTTTGTCTTTGTTGGCAAACCTGACTGTAGCAAAGTCAGTAAAGAAAAATATGTACAACTTTGTAAAAATCTCAGGAAAAACTTAGAAGGTTTCTCCTCCTGCAGTGCAGATTCTCAGACTATTGTGATGGCAATTCATGCATTGTCTAGATTTGTGTGGGCTTGTCCTGTTTTTTTTCTTGGTGGCAGACACTGTGAATTCTATAAAATCTCATAGCCAAAGAAGCAGAAGCTCTACAGGTCTCTGATTGTTCTGAAGTCCTTTTTTCCCCGACAGTATTAGAACTTTTCATTTGTAACTGGGTTTTGGTCCTGTGTTTGAAATTAGATCAGAAGAAAAGTTTGAACATCAATAAAGGACGGTGAACTTGGTAGGTAAGTTTTGGCAGTGATAGGGACAATCTCTGCACACCCCGATCAACCCTGAATGCTAATATACTGCATGGAAGAAGTGAGGAAAACAGAAATGGAGGGAGAGAGGAAGAGAAGAAAAATGGTGTCCTTACTGTAATAGTCTCTCCACCACAGCCTTCTGGTGAGCAGCCTCTTCTGGACTTAAGTTTTCCAGCTCCTTCATTATCGGAGGAGTGAATTCCTCCCCATCATCAGAGGTTTCCTCCTCAGATAACCTGGACTCCCCCATCCCATTAGGGAGATTGGGAATTTCAGCACTGGGTTCTCCTTTTTCTCCCTGAATGGCACTGATGGCGCGCTGGCTTTCACTCTGGAGCGGATAGGGATCTACTTCACCCAGTGCTTTGATCAGAGTCTCCTTGGTAAGTCCTGACTCCAGCAGTGCTCCCAGCAACTCCACCTGAAGATGGCTCAGTTTTGCAACCATGGTCTTCAGTCTGATGCCTCTTGAATTTGAGTTTCAACTCGTTCTGCCTCCGGCTATCCCAACACCATATTCCTGAGGTAGCACGCCTGACTGTCAGCGGAGTGGAATGGCATAGCCTCCCGCCTTTACACCCCCCAAAAAAACAAAATACAAAAATGAGCCGCTTCAGACCCCCCACGACTGTCCTGAGCCAGTGCTGATAAAGGGACCCTTGGCTATCTGTTTACATTGGAGCAATGTAAATTCTCCAAGGTTCATATTTATCCGTGTGCTTAGCAAGTTACTGAACTTTGGACTTCAGCCTTGCAGCAGCAGTTCACAAAGTGCAGAGAGCGCAAGTTAGGGGGAGGGGGAAAGGCAGGGAGGCAGATGGGAAAAGGAGAGTAAAAGGAATGGACAGAGGAACAGCCAGGATAGGAGACCGCGATAAAAGAGGGGAATTGGAAAGTGAGAGCGCGAAAGTGTGGCTGGTTCTTGGCCGTGATGTTTTAAGAGCAGAGATAGACAGCAGGGGCTGGAAGTAAGTTTGTAGCGTCTCCACTCCAGAAAGGAAGGCTACTGCTGTTGAATGTGCAGACCCCGACCCGGAACATTTGGTGTTAACTCTACCAGGTGCTGCCTGCCTCAGAACGTTGGCATAGTCCCTTCCAAAAGCTTTGGGTTGGGAGCTTCAGGAGCTCTGCACAACCCCCACGAGTACAACCACTGGATTGATTCTAATGTTCCCAAGGTCTCCACTATTCTCTACAGACTCCAACTGGCTTCAGCAGG
>NW_005841940.1:796847-809846 GCF_000455745.1 Alligator sinensis | reverse complement strand
ATAGGATCACCTGATCGCCTGTCGCCTAAGCGACATTGCATTTGCTCCCGTCACTGGCTCTGATTTGCTGAAATAGCTTGGTCTGCACTTACCTGTTCCCTTTTCTTGCCATTGCAACTTACTGCTTTAGTTATTGATTTGGTTAGCTGCTAACAGCATGCTCAGATCATGGGGCCTACCCTGTTGGACCTACAATCTAAGCAGGCGGAAAAAAAACAAACGCACAAGTGCTAGACTGGGTGTTGGCGCATTGTAAAGATTCCTGCCCTACCTGTGATTGCTCCTCCCCTCTTTGCAAGTGCTGCCCACAGTAGCTCCATTTGCCATCACTCTAGTTCCACCCCCACTGATACTACGTTACCCAGCCTTAGGGTTGTATTCCCACTTGTTGGATGACTTCTGTGAAAGAGATGATCTAGCACATTCAGGGTAATGGGCTGGATGCATGAATCTTGGATGCAGCGCAAACTTTCTGGTTTGCATAATGCAGGAGACTGGACTAGATGGTCTCTTCTGTCCTTCAAATGTGTGACTCAAGGCACAAAGTAAATAATCTACTCATGAAAGTCTGATTTTCCACCATAGACTTTGTAGCTTGTAGAGACTTAAGCTAGACTGTCTGATTCTTCCTAGTGGGATCAGAAACAGGAGGATTTTAACCACAGTGATTTAGTGAGAGGATTTTCCTAGCTCCCTCAGTTTGTTTCACTTTTCTACACTCCCACCTAAGCTCCAACCTGAGGAAAGCTGGATGAAGCAGGGAGCCTAAATACAGGCCAAAGGCAGTACTGCAGAGTAACCTTTGGCACTTCCTTCTCTTTGGGAGCTGCATAGTCTGTGCTCAGCAGCACTCCTGTCCTGTGCCAAGCCTCCAGATGATGGATCAAGCTTCTTCTCAAGTAGGACTGCATAGCAAGCCACAGTTACATCCTTAGGGAAGACTTTCAGCAAGGATTTCCACTAACTGTTTGGCCTCACTTCATAGGCATATCTTCCCTTTGGCAGGCTAGAAAAGTGAACACAGTTAATGTAGGGTTCCAGAACACTGCCTCAGCATGGTCAAAGGGACAGCAACCAGGAGTCTGCATTTTTTTCCAGGAATACCAGGAGCCTGGTACTCAAATGTAACCTTTGGACAATGTTTATTCTGTTGAATTACAATCCCCAACTGTAATGTACATTTTCTGTATTCTGTACTACTTTACTTCTAGGATCTTTGTGCAGAAAGAATAAACATTTTGCACCCAGAGTTGGTGTACCAGGCATAAACACCAAACCTCTTACTGTTGTTTATTCCTGTAAGGTTTCCTTTATTTTAACGCTTTTTGTTTTCTTCAGCTTAAAGCAAAATACACATTTATATACCATAGATTGGATAACATCTATATAAAGTTCACACTGAGCAAACAACTGTGGGTGGAAAATTGTAAAGGAAAACACTGAAAGTGTCAGTTTGGCCATTAAAAACAATTAAATATATTTTAAAAAGTGACAGTGCTGATGTGGAGTCTTGGAGTAACAATGCCTAGTTTCTCTTTGCATGTGCAAAATTATAACCCTAATATTAAGAAGGACTCTTTCAGATTCAGAGTTTTCTTCCTTGTGCTACTTCTCAGAAAATTTAAGGTTTGCCAATTTGTTTTTGGCAGAAATATAAAATGAGCTAACAAGACTAATCAATTGGCCTGTTTTACCCAGCTTCACTGGCTGATTCATTCACATTAGAAAGATGTTGAAGAATATTATTATTTTCTTTTCAAAATGGTAATCATGGAAATCTTTTATTGCTTGTGGGTTTTGAAAATACTTATTTTATATAACCTGTTTTGGACTAACATTGACCTTCCATTGCCATTTTTTTATAGAATGAGTGTTGCAAATATAATAGTTTAGCTTTCAGGCTTTTATGCACTAGCAGTGTTGAAATGTCTGGGTTAAAGTCACGGCAGCGAAAGACTTAAACTTTAGTGTCTTTGTTTAAAAATAATTTATATCAATATTAGATTGAGGACTATTTTATTTAAACTCATCAAAAATCTGAATTCTGGACCTATTTTATATCAATTACATAGAAGAGGTCTGATATGATGGAACTGAGGCAGGGAAGGCCTTGGTATGAAATGCACAATCTTGTAACTACCCAAAGCAGTGCTAGAATCTTTCTCCTCAGTACATTTTACTATGCTATGTGGGATCATTCTCTATTTAAGTGTCATTCTTACTAAAGTCAGAAACTCTCCATGTTGTGTATTCAGGAAACACAGTAGTAAGTCAGACAGGTTTCAAATCTCTCTTCCCAATGGCTTTGTTATGACATGGCCAGATCAAAGAAGCCCAAGTTCCATTCCTTAGCATGTGGTAACTGTAGGGAGTTCCAAATTTTGAAAAGATTAATTAATATGTAACATGCTTTAACTGTCTTAATTTTTGGCTCTCTAAGTATTTTACAAACATTGATGAATGAAGTGTCATTGCTTCATACAGTAGCGAAGCCATTGAATTGTAAAGCACCAGATAACTTTTTTTATTTCCAGAGCACAAAGCTCTTTATGATGGTAGCTAAGCATTCTATAGAAACCAAGGCACAGAGAGGTTAAGTGACATAACCAGAGTCAAATAGAAAAACAGCTGATCCAATAACAGAGCCCAGATATCCCATACCCCTTTCCCGTGAGACCATCTTCCTTTCTCCCTCCCAGGCAGTTTGGTGACTTGATTCATTTCAGATGCTAAAAAACATTGGAATGGGTACTAATCATATTAAGACAATTGCTATTGAGATCATGCTGGGGCTTGAAATCTTGTGTCACTGTTCAATAACCTTCACTGATGCTTGGAGCAGAGCTAGTGAGCTATAAAGGGAGAAGCATTTAGTCATTCAGGGATCTGGATTTTCCATTTGCTATGGAAAAATGCAGATTTTCTCTTTGAATGGAACAAAATGGGGCTTTTCTTTTTAAAGGAGAAAATCATGGATTTTTGCCTTTAAAGTCAAATATGCAGGAAATGGTGGGTTTCCCCTTGCAGGCTTGCAGATTTCCAGCTCACAAGGGCTATGGGAGGAGGGCAGCCAGGCAGGGGGCACCACATGCGTATTTTTTTTTTTTTGTAAAAATATTTGTCTCTCTAGATATATAAAGTTATGTATATTTACACTCTACCTATTACATCACAAAATGGTTAAACGTTTCCCATTACAGAAATCCGCACCCGCACACCTGTACAAAGGCCTGCTGGCCACCCGTACCCGTTACAATATCCACAAATGAGTGCAACACACACACAAAAAATCAGTCCCTTCTGGTCCCCCCCTTTCCTTCATTTCCACCCTTGCCCCACTTCCCGGGTCACATACTCAGTTCAAGTGGTCTCTCTGTCTTTGTTGCTCCAGTTTCTACTAGAGGACCCGCTGCTGCTGCTGCTGTCCTCTGTTCCACTTGTCTGTTCCATACGCTCATGCACCTGGCAGCCAGGCAGGGTGGTGGAGAGCTGCTCCCACAGCTCCCTCCAGGTAAGTCCCTGGGCAGTGAGGTGTGGGGGAGGCCCAGGCCACACATTAGGTAAAGTGGGGAAGGGGGCCAAGGCACATGTTGGGTGAGGGGGAAAGGGGCCCAGGCCATATGTTAGCGGGGTGGAGGGGGCAGTGCCCTCCAAGACTTCTGTGCCCACGGAGGGGCTTGTGGATCAGCTCTGGCCAGGAGCTGTCTCTGTGGCCCAGTTGGGGACCTCAGGGTGGGAGGGATAACTGTGCTGCCAAGCTGAGGTGCTCCCTGCCCACCTGGCAGCAGCAGGGGGCACAACTCCACACTAATACCACTGCTGCTGCCCCTGCCATGCCTACTCATCATGGTGCACTGGGTCCCTCTGCTGGGCCACAGAAATGGCTCCTGCCTAGAGGCGGTCTGGCCCTGCTGTAGCCCCATGTCCTGTTGTGGGTGCAGAAATCTTGGGGGGTATGTGCCCCCCCAGTCACCTGTGCCTCCCCCCACATTCCCCACACAGCTATTCTCTTGTTCACACACTTGGAGTGAGGGAACAGCGGGTCAGAAGTGAGGGGCACCAAACGGGGTGGGGGGCTATGGGTCAGGAGTAAAGGACACTGACAGGGTGGGTTGAGAGTAGGGAGCACCAGCAGGGCTAAGGGGTTATGAGTCAGGAGTGAGGGGCACCGACAGGGCTAGAGGGCTGCGGGTTGGGAGTGAGGGGCACCAGTAGAGCTAGGGCTTTATGGCTTGGGAGTGAGGGGCAACAGCATATCAGGGCTGCTCAAGGCCACAAAGCAGCAGGGGGTGCAATTATATTCAATTGATACCTGTGTGTGTGTGTGTGTGTGTGTGTGTGGTGTTTAATTTTAATTGTGGAAAAACACAGATTTTGGGTTTTTAAGTCAGAAAATTTGGGGTTTTTTTCTTTATACCAGAGAATTTGTGTTTTTAAACAGAGAAAACCAGGATCTCTGGCATTAGTCACCAGAGCAAGTGTCACTGTGATGTAGATTATTTGTGCATGGGACAGCAAAGGAATAAAATGCAAACAACATTTTGGGGCACCTCCCCCTCTTCCCCATGCCCCACCTGTCCCCAACTCTCCTGTTAACAAATGAAGTTGCACTGAGCTACTACCCTGGAAGGAAGTTGTGTGCATGGAGAAATTTAAACACTTCCAGGATAGATCCCCAGACAGCATAATTTTGGGATACAAGTTACCCATTTCCCAAGGACTGACTGATACAGTTATCACAGTTGTATTCACTGGTTTGATTTAGGTGGAAAATACTGTAGTGAGTAGCACCTCTTGTTAGGCTTTACATGTGCAGCATGTAAAGGAGTAGGACTAGACTGCTGACAAGGTAGCTATAAGAGCAGGAGGAGACCAGCCATCACCATTTAAGCTGCTGTCATCTGACCCTACTCAGAGACACTAAAAATATAATTTAGCCACAAACTTTAATTAAAGTAATTTTCTAGATGTTTCTCTTAATTTTGAAGCATCCATGCTGAAAACTGACATTTTCCTATTTTCCTTAGAGGACAAGTCTGATCATGCAGAATGGGCCCAGGGAATGCTGGTCCAATTCAAACATGGGACCAAACAGGATCCTTTCACAGTTGATGCAAGATAAATGTTATATTTTTGTGGAGTGGGGGGATTCATTCTACAGGGACCAAACCCAGTCTGTTTTTTAACAGATTTTACCTTTCAAAGGTTTAAAACATTTTCTGCTTTCCCAGGTGTCCATCTGAGGTGTACATTCATTCCCAAGATGTGCTTTATATCTTTATACTGTGAAAAGGTTGTAATGAGGACTCTTGGGCTCCTGCTACTGTAAGGAAAGAGAGAAACTGCAGCTGATAAGAAGAGTCCAGGCGGCAGAATATAGACCAACTACAAGAGAGAAGGCAGCAGAGAAACACTGCTGTCTGGTCAGGGAGTTGCCCATTAAAGGAAGGGCCACACCTGCAGCTGGGCAGGAGAACTCTTCCTAGATTGAGTTAGCTACAAGGGAGTAAACAGCTAAAGACAAAGGGTTATGATGCCTATTGCAGAGCTAGCTGCTCTGCAATAGGACAGTAGGGCAGAGCCAAGCTTGGGCAGCAGGGATGCTACCAGAACAGCGGTTGTGAGCTGCCTTGGAGACCAGCTGTCAGGCCCCTGGTCAGAAGGGGCAGGGTGTAGACAGTATATCAGACCAGAGTCTGAGCCAGAAGGGAAGTCTGAGCCACAGAGAGAAGAGCTTCTGGCCAGGAAGACCGCAGGAAGATGCCTGGCTGATTCTTGAACTACCTTGGGGACTGCCAGTAAGACACTGATGGCTTACAGAGAAATGCAGCCCAGGGTAAGGGGAAGCTTTGTTCTATAGACAGCATCTGGAGCAGATTTAGTTTATGTTATGGCCAGAGGGCTTGTTTGTTCATTGTAGTTAGACCACTGGTTTGAGTTGGCCTCTTGGGGGAGGCATGGAGGTCCCAGTGGTACCTGAGTGGTACAGGTATGTTGCAAGCCTGGAAAAAGGCAGAGGGAGGGCCAGAGGGCCCAGCACAGAGTCAAAGTAGGCACAAAAAGAGCTGAAGTCCAGAAGTTGGGTCCATCTGGCTAGATGGCCCAGTGAGAGAAACAGGGCAAAGGCCGGAAAGGCCAAGGCCCCAAGACAGGAAGATTGGCTGGATAGCAACACCTGTGAGGCATAGCCACAGCTATAGTGGAGGCTGGAGGCTATGAATAGCCTTAAGGCTCTATCTGCCCACAGGGCAAGGTCAGTCCAAGAGGCCCCACTTAATGTGAGGGCAGAGTCAAGACTGATGGGGTCCAGGAGGGACCTGCTAGCTGCCAGAGGAACTGTGGCATCCTCTAGGACCCATTAGGCAGCCACTCTTTACATCAAATATGTACATCAACGTGTGGTAGGAAAGTGAGAAGGTGGGGGTAACCTAGAGGTGGAGCAGAGCAAGGGTTGTGTGGTCACTGGGGGATGTTATGGCTACCCCTAGAACTCCAACTTGCTACAGGGGTCACTTTGCATTTGATTATGAATTATTCTAGTTGATCATAGTTAAGCTGCTTTAGCACTTCTGTCACACAAATTAAGTGTCTATTATGATAGCATGATAAATCTTATTCCTTTTTAGTTTGCTGTTCTGTGGAGTGGAGTGTAATGATTTAACTGTTCCATACAGTGTATAGAATTATCTTCTGTATTACGTAGTAACCTAAATGTAATTAAGTACTTTGAACAGAAATACTATTCAGAAAGTGTTTGCCTTTTTCTGAACTCCACACTACACTTAGACTAAGTTGAATTTCACCATTGCTTTTTGTGGAGAGGCTGCTTTTGGAAAAGACCAGCTGACATCTCGACTCACTACAGAAAAATGCCAGTGAAGATAATAAATTACCTTTGTTTTAAACCACAGGATGAAGCTTCCCTGTGCTCTAAGAAGAAAAGTACCAGCTGATACTGGCCCCTTTGCAACCTCTAGACATGGAAACTGCTACAATTACTGTAGCCAAAGGCCAGTCAGAGCCAGCAGATTCCAGAGACTAGGAAACAAAAGATTAACATCTATTAATTTTACGAACATCACAGATACTGGAGCTGGACATGGTATGGAAATTGATGAGTTAAATACAGAGACCTCTGTTATGCTGTTAAGGATGCAAAGGTCCTGTGTGTGTGTGCACTGAAGGATTTTTTTTCCTTTGGTTAATCAGAGGTGTGTTTTTTAACCCTACGGAGTAAACATTTATCAGTATAAAAACAACTAAAAGTTCTTTACTAGCATAACCCTGTAAAGCAAATACAACAGCAAACAATTCAGAGTCCTGTAAAATATTCCCCATCCATATTCCCCCTTTCTGGAAAATCCAAGAAAACAGATTAATCTGATCTTGATGCTCAACAAATTGCCTCTATCCAACTAAGGAGTTTGGAAGTAGGGGAAAAATCCATTGTTGTAAACCTAGATAATGTCACCTTGTCCTTTACACAAAGCCACTGCTATATCAGGACCCTCAGACTTTTCCTGCAGTATTCCATGAAGAGAGAGCATCTGTGGCCCAGGTGAAGGCTGGAGGTTGCACTGTTAAACCATGTAAGTTAGTTTTGTTACTGGAATGAGAACTAAAATGCAGAATGTCACAAATTTAGACTGCAAACTCTTGTGACTTAACTGCACAAGAAGTGCCACATTACCTGGCACTTCAGTCACAATAGTACATATTTGGAAGACAAGGACTTGTGTTTTGTTACATTACTACTTGGTTTAATATAAATGTTCAGTGTTTGTTGATTTCCTTGTTTAATTTGTGACTTCATTCTTTTCAGCTGTAATGTAAACAAAGTTACTCTGTCTGGTAATTGTGCTTGCAGTCTTGAGTTTGCAAGTCTTGAGTAACTGTTCCAGCATTATGCTTTTGCCTAGAATGTATAAAACAGTTAATGGTATATTAGTAATCAGTGATGGCATGTGAAGTTACATACAGATGGGTATGACAGTTATTGGACTGTGTTCTGTTCCTTACACTCTGATAAAACCAAAGTCAAGTCATCTGAGTTGCACAAACAAGACTCAGGAGCAGATTGTGGTCTGTGAAGTCTGATTTGCTCTATCGGTAAATGAATGCACAAACTGTAACCATTGTATCAAATTGCATCTGACTTCAACTATTCCTGCTCTTATCTGCACTAGAAGAGAGAGGGGTTATTAATTTACCAACACTGCAGCTCCAAGGGATGCATGGAAAAAAATGAGGCCAGAATAGTTCTATGATGATTACCCACTAGAGGGAGCTCATATATGTGACATTACCACAGAAAAAAACAAGGAAGAGGGGTTCCCTTTCATAATCCTCTACCACTGTATTATTCTTGCAGGTGAGGGTCCCCAGTACTTTTTTGGCTTCAAAGTAATGTAATTTTGTAGTTCCCCTCCCCCTTCAAGGTAGGATAGCTATTCTCATCATCCTTCCCACTGCACAGGTGAAAAGGGGCTATACAAATGAAGAGACTGATCATTACATATGAGCTTGGCCCTGACTGATGTATGGGACTGTAAGAAATTCTGGATAACTCATTTGTATTTTGTTTTTACAAGGTTAGATTTCAGCTATTTGTGCAGGCCCTTGAGAACCTTGTGGGGGTGGAGGAGTCAGTCTAATTCACAATTATTAAGGGATTTTGGCTGGGAATTTGTAGCAGAGGAGGAAAGTGGAGAACTGATTATCAGTAGGAATCCAACTGGTTATCCTGTTGTTGGCTGAACAATGCCTTGTCAAGCAAGAAGATGGTAGGAGAGAACCCTTTGATTCAGGCACTGAATTGCCTCCCTGATTTCCTTTACTGTCCTCTGCAGGGTGTAGTGAAGTTGAGGAGAACAGGCATTTTAATTCTCTGGAGAACACTTAACACTCACAACTGGAAACCTCAAGGAAAATAACTGAAGCCCAAATGAACATTTAAATTTAGTTGGGACCAAGTGCTGCAAAGTACAATAAAAAGTCAGTGCAGTATGATGAGGAACTGCAAATCTTATTACTCTCCAGTTTCTTCTTTCAGTTGGGGAAGGAGTGTGTATATGTGCATGTCAGTAACCGTTCTCTGTCCCTGTACAGCTTTATTCTCCCACTCAGTTTCCATCACCAGTAGGAGGTTCAAGTAGAAAAAAAATAAAGTGCTGCTGCTCAACTAGTGAAGGGATCTTGCTGGAGGTGGGAGTGCGGAGACTGGTGCGTGATCTACACAAATACATATTTAAACTGTCTTCACTGAGGGAATTATCTTAAGCTCCTGGTTGCAGGAGAGCTTATCGTAGCTCTGAGTGAATTCCTGCCAGGATAGGTCTCTAATTTTCTTTTCTGCTCACTACAGGCCTTTGATGGGCTGACTACCATCAGCAAGGTAACTACTCCACATGAAGCTGCTCTGGCCAGCATTCTCCATTGCTGAGGAGTCGGAACTGGATTTTGCTAGAGTGACATCTGACTTTGTAGGAGGAGGGGGTATAGATTTTGTGCTGTCAGTGGTGTCATCTGATTCTTCATCATTGTTGCCTTACTCTGCTAAGGGAATTATGTATCTAACCAGAGATAAAAACAGACCTTATTTTGTTGGCTGACAGTACAGAGACTTCTCTAACAGGTCTAAGCAATGCAGCAGTCTATGCTCAAGATACAGGACATCATATCTCAACTGAAAGGACTCTGTGATATCATATTATGTCACCATTGACACCTTGGAGTAAAGTTCACCTCTTGCAGATCTGAGGAGGTTCTGTGAGAGAGGTGTATGACATGAGTATCATCTGATGCATTCGAGCTGTGTTTTTTCCCATTCAGAGGACTAAGAGCAAGTGCTGGATTTGAAGAAAGGATAGTGTGTGATGCTAGAGCATACCTGCAGAATCCTCATTTACTAGTCTACCTCATCAGGTAAAATTGTTTGGTTATCAAACTCCCATACTCAGTATCTTGCCAAGCTGAACAATCAGGATCCATTCACCCTTGGCCAGTGGGAACATTGCCATTTTGTGGACACAATTGTTATTTTTCATCCCACACCATGAAGATTCCAGAAAAATAATCTAAATACTGGTAATTGATTGATGTATTGGTTTATCCTCCCCTCTAATGATGGAAAAGAGGAAGGTTTTGCTTTACTTGGGTTTAAAACACATTACAAATAAAATGTTGTGTACTGATGCAAGCGACAGAGGAAACTGCTGTCAGTGAATCGGGAAGTTCTAATTTCATCACAGTTTGATAGTTTCAGTTCTGGTTATTAGTAAATTCCTGCTTAGAATTAAATTGTTTTGTTTGGAACCTAAACTTCTGTGTGAGAGGTCTCATCATCATCTGGATTTTTTTTCCAGTCAAGTCTTGGGTTCCCATTAAATCATGTAATTGGACAACAAGGTCCATTTTCTGAGCTTTGGAAAATGACCTTCCTCTCCATCTCTGCTTCCCATGTACTCCATTTGCCTTATCACAATTGCCAGAAAGTTTCAGATATTGTGGGCCGGTGTGGGGAGGGAGCAAGAGAAGAGCAGATAAAAGTGTTGCAATAATAGGGGGTATCCCCCATTAAGACATCTGTGGCTTGACCACTTTGTAGGTTGTTCCTTCTTTTCAGTCAAGAATACAGAGTGCACAGTCATTTTGGAGATGCACTCTATGCCAAGTGCTTAACATGAGCATTAACTCTTGTGTTTGCATCCCAACTTTTTCTTGGACAGGTGCACAGAAGCACAGTAAGTCCCTGGTATTGCTGCTGTTTTGGGGCACTAATAAATGTCTTTGCTGTCTGACTCTAACAGGGACTAGAGCCTGTATCCTTCATGATTCTTCCCTGAGGGCTCATACTGAATAGAAGTTTGGTTGGTTTTGCTTCAGGTAGTTCTACTTCATATGGTATAGCACAAAACCATGTTTGCACAGATTTTAGCAGCCAGGTAAGCACATACTGCTTCGAATAGCCATTCCATGACTCTTCCTCCCCACTTGGCTTGGAAAAAGCTAGTAGCTACAGAAGCTGAGGTGTAGCAGCAGCTCAGGGTGGATGAGCTTCATGCAGGAAGTCTGAAGAGAGGGGAAGAGGAAGAAGAAGACAATGGACTTATGTCATCAGCTCTGATCCATCTTTTAAACTGTTCACAGTACATGGATAGGTGGTGCTTTAGATATAAAGACAGTAGGGAGAAGGAGGAACTTTCATATGCATCTGAAGTGTTTATTAATGAGCGTTGCTTTTAAGTACATAACTTTCCTAAGTGCTCTGTTGTCCTCCTCCTGAGAGAGACAAATATACAAATACTGAACTCTGATGTAAGACTTTCATTCTTCCATCTGTTTAATGCTGTTGTGAAGTAGGAATATGTTATTCTCATTTTACTGAGAGTGAAACAGAACCTCAGACAGGTACTGTCATCCTTTCATGGTCACAAAGAGAGCCAGTAACAGAACATGGAAGAGGACCCTGGAGTTCCTGATTCTCAGTGCTGTTCCCTATCTATAAAGCAGTCCCTGAAACAAGCTTTTTCTGTTTCAGTACAATAAGACTAACATGTTTCCAGGTCCTGAACTCTATCTGGTCACAACACAAACACACAACTTGGTTTCTGCTGTTACTTGCCCAATGTAGAGACTGGAAGAGTATTCGGATACATTATAAATCTCCACTGTCCTAGTAAGACAAATACGATGTGTACCATTATTATATTTGTGAGCAGAAACTCCACATATACCTGAAACAAATATCAGGCCACTTTGTTATTGCCTGTCTTCAGTTAGAACTAGCTTCTTACTATTTGTCATGCTAAAGGAAATTGCAAATAATGCAAAGCTGCTCTGGTGTTTAGGGCTCTAAACAGCAAATCCTTACTCAAATGTGTTATTACAACATAACCAGAAATAAGGATTACTTGAGTAAACAAAGCTTGTGGGGTCATGCACCAAATTCGTATTTGGCCAACTACAACTACTGCCAGAATTCAGAATCTGGTAGTGGTACCAGAGAAACAGAAGAGTGAAGAGACAAGATTAGGATCAGCAGCTGCCAAGTCTTCCTACTGACAATCAACTGGATTCAATGTGTTTGGTATTAGTGAAACACACGTTTTTAATTTAAATCTCAACAATTTTGGACATCTTGAAAGTTCTTTGCCTGCTGCAAACCTTTCTAAAACAATTCTGAGCTTTTGGGATCTGAATGAATGGACTCTCCTTTCTTTGTTTAAAAAGCAATGAAGTCAAGGATGCATCCAGCTGTGTTTTTTCTCTGAAATCCACCAGGGAATTTAATTAAAGGAGAATTTTAGAACCTAAGTCTTGTTGCTAAACACTATATTTATTATCTCCCCTTCCTCAAAATCTCAAAGCAGACTAATTTGTTGGAAATCATGTATTCCTTTGGAGTGGCAGAAAATTAGTAGAATTGAGACAGCCGTGCTGCTGGAGGCTGAGGGTCATGGCAAGCTCCAGCAGGCAGCAACAGCGCTGTTGGTGCTAGGAACATGGCAGCAGTAAGTGGGGAGCTCCTGCAGGCAGCTGTGGTGGTGTGGGTGGCAAGGGGGGGGGACACGCATGTGAGTGCCAACCGGTGGTCAGTGACCATCCACAGACTGGCAGTGTTGCTGGGGGGGGAGCGACAGGCAGTTTAAAGGTTATATTTTTTCCCCTCCAAGAGAACCACAAAAAACAAACACTACTGATACACAGAATTGGCCTAAGTTGGCACCCTGTAGTCTTGACTATTTTACTGGCAGTAACTTTGGACCACACAATAAAAATTGCCAGTCCTGATTTTTTTCCAACGCAGGTCTATGAGGCTTGTACAAGGGTAGTGGCAGCTCAAGGCCTCTTCCCCCACCCACCCACCCACCGCCAGGGACAGAGGCGTTTTCTAGAATGGGATCCCAGCGCACGGGTCAGCCGCTCGCGCTGAGTCAAGTGCGCGGCGCGACCAAGCCCTGAACCACGCCTGGCTCAGGGGGACGAGCTGCCGCTCCT
>NW_005841940.1:796377-796693 GCF_000455745.1 Alligator sinensis | reverse complement strand
GAGCGGGAGACGCCTAGATAAGACCCGCCCGCACAAGAGCGCACCGAGAGACTCCCCTCGCCTTCCCCCTCTCCATCAGCGCGCGAGCGGGCCCGGCACACACCACTCGCCTCTACCTATATACACACAGCGGGACACGCCCCCGAGCGCCGCAGTGCGCCTGCGCGCTGGGTCCGGCGGCCGCGGCGGCACGTGAGCGTGTTGTGGGCACGTGACCCGCGCGCCTGCGAGGCCCCGCCCCCAGTGCGCGAGTGGGGATAGAGCGGCCTCGTCTTGGAGCTCGGCGTCCGGAGTCTCTTTCCCGGCCCCCGCGACC
>NW_005841940.1:788631-795967 GCF_000455745.1 Alligator sinensis | reverse complement strand
GGGACGTGGCGGCTGTGCACCCGCACGCTTTCCTCGTCGCGTTATTTATGTCGGTTTGTTGCCCTCACCTCCAGAGTTCTTGTCGCCTTTCCTGTGGGCCGAGGGAGTCTCGGTCGGTAAATTTAAACTTGCCGCTTTTGACCTTGGCATGTGTTGGATGTCGTGGAGGTGTCACGTTGGCTCAGTTGAGTGTTGAGGAGCCTTCCCTTTCTGAATGTTTCTGGAAATCTTTCTTACATCCTCTTTGGAAAGGGAAGCCAAGCGGCGCTTGCCTCATCTGGTGTTGTGAGTTCAGTTGCTTGATCCGTCTGTGTATTGGGTCATTTATTCTTAAAAAATCCTTCTTTCTCCTCAGGGCATCAGTTCAGGGGATGATCTGGTGCCTGAAAACTTTGTAGATGAGGTAGAATTACAGTTAAAGGCGGTATTGACTTGCGCTGCTTCCTATAGTTCGGTTGGGTACGGATGGTGTGTTGCTAACTCTTATTTTCATTATAAAATGAAGTTGTAAATGTGTAAACTATTTCTCCCTGGTTCTCGCATGGGTCCAGCTAGTTCTTCAACTTCTTTTCCTTTTTTTAAAAGGCCTTTATTTGTACAGTAGCTGTGTTTTCCTCCTTATCTTTTTTTTGAATAGGTGGAGTTGACATTGTTACATGTCCTGTTTTTAGACTAGCATTAAAGCCAGCCACCCACAGAATTTCAGGCTTTTTAACCTGAGGAGAATTTAGTTCTTTCTTAGTCCATGTATATTAAGTAAAGCAGAAGACAGGAGTTACTTGGCATTGGATTGCTTCTAACTGCTTGCTAGATTAATAGTTAGTTGTAGTCCTGCCTTTTGTTGGCAGGGCTGTAGCAAAGCAACCTGTGTGCATGTCAGAGCAGTTTCACTTCTATCTTTGCCCACTAATGTTTTACTGTTACTGGCGTTCTTATGTTTGAGGGTTTTAATCTAAGTCGTATTGAAAATACGTTGAGCGGGTCAGTTACTTGGTTTTAAATTGAGCACCCCTATTTAATAACTTTTCACTCTTCCCTGCTTATAAAGTATTTCATTACTCATCACTTCTGTCACCATGCTTGCGTTTCTGTAATTAACAGAGTAGTTGTTTTTGTAGTAGACTAATAGCTGGTGCCCCTGTACTCTTTTATAGTTGATGGTTCATTTCCTCTCCATCTTCTGGTCCTAAGCATCTTTCCATGCCATCAAGGGCAGTTTTATATGTGTGAAAGGCTTTTTTTTCTGTCCTGTGGTCTAGACCTTGGGTATCCTTGGGTGTCTTTGACAGCAGGTATCCTGTCTTTGACAGCAGTCAGCATCCAATCAGAAAATGAAAAATAAATTCATAAAACACCTGCCCTCTTGTGCAGATGTAAATTTTTTGACCCCTGTGATAATTACCTTTCGTCTTGAAGCTGAAAACTTGATTGCTCTTATCTTATGCATGACTACAGATGTAATTAATCATCAAGTAACATCTCAATAAACCAAAGTAATTTTACACTTTTGATTTCCTTTGTGTTGCTAAGGTTTCCAACTTGCCTTCATCATTATAAAGCATTGTTCTAAAATTGTTTTTATAAATTTTTGATTAATAAGTGCAAGCATTGTCTAAGATATTTTAGAGAAAGTGAGAACTTTTTCAACTAATGTCTTACAAATTAAGAATTTCCTCAGAATTTTTTGAGAGGCAGGACAATCATAATTTTGATATTTTGCTATATTGCTCCCTTGGTATTGCAGCTACAAATTTGAAATTTTAGGGAAATGTGTATGTACGCGCTCTCTCACACTCTCCTTTTTTAAACCTTACCTGTAATTCTATAGTGATTTTTCTTTTCCCACATTAAAGACTTTTCACAAAGGACTGGTCTCTTTTCACCACCCATTTCATAATTTTAAATATGTAAATTTTCCTCTGACTCTTCTTTTCCAGGCTGTTTGTTGCAGTATCTTCATGTTTAAACCCTACGCAGACTTATAACCATCTGTACTTTTTTCAGGCCCTCTTCAATATCTGCTTCATCTTTTCTGAAACAGCCAAATCGAACAGATCCTTCCAAATGGGGATGTCCCATCCTCAAATGGAGAGCAGCAACAAAGAATTTATTTTCTGGTAGGACTGAGCAGTGTTCTCCTGGAAAAGGCTAATCTCAGTGTGAAATGTGGAACAAGTGCCAGAAGGAAATGTTCTTTTAAAAAGTGTTGAATAAAATGCTCATCAATGGTGAGTGGAGAAACTTTCTCTGCCAAGTGCCTGCAGTAATAGACTGAAGTTATAAGAATCTACTCTGTTTCAGTGCTGCTGCATAGACTTCTGAGCAGCAGTGAAACCTATGTGATACAATTTACCGTTGAATTAATCTGTAAAGTCAGGAGCAGCAAAGCTAGATTTAATCCTCCTTTTGTGCAAAGCAGCAGTGGGAGAGAAAAAAAAGCAGAAGGGTTGGACAGGGGTGAATGGAGAGAAAGTGGGAAGATACTAGCTCAGTCCTCCAAACCAGGAAGCAGGAGGGTGCAGCCAAAAATGAGGGAAGTAGTTTGGGGGAAGATCAGCTCACCCTCATTGAAGCTGGAGGATGTATGTGAAGAGTTGCACTTCAGATACTTACCAGTAAACATTACTACAAAATATGGGTTTGGAGGCAGCAGGCTTTATGAATGGTGACTGTGGAAAGCTGAGCTCCTCCTTCCTTCGTGGCAGTTTGTTGTGAGAGGAGCATACTATTCTCTTCAGGGTTTTTCCATTGGATCCTGCTTGGTGGGGAAAGCAGCCTGCATCTCTTATTTGTCTTTTGTTAGTAGGTGTCTAGTATTTTTCAAGTCCTGATGTAATGCCCTTCCCACCTCCCCCTTGCCTCCCTTTTTATTACCACTCTGGAAATAGAGGTGGCTTTGTTTTTTGTTCTCTGAATACACAAAATATTTTTTTCCAAGGTTTGTTTTATACAGCAGAGGGGAAGAAAGAAGATTCCTCTTAATAAAACAAAATTATAGAGCCTTTATTAGTTAAATCTTTCCCCTGTCCTGATGCCATGCTCCGAGTAACAGAATGCATGGTGTCTGAATATTTTCCATTTATGTAATGAGTCAGTGAGAGGAAAAGGTCAGAATGGGAAAGCAACTCCTGTTTTCTGCCTAGTAGTCTCTTAATTTTGTTTCAGTCATTTATAAGTTTAAAAGAGGGGATTCAACCAGTGGAATGGTTCCTGTATTTGGCATCCAGCTCAATTGGAGTGTGAAAAAGTAATATTTGGAAGTTTCTCTGGTTAGTGCAGTGGGAATGGCTATTTGGTTTTTTGTAAGCTGTCAAGGCTGTCAACAAGCAGGGCTGTTTAGTTTCTTTAGATTCAGGGGGGGACTTGTCTTTATTGCAGAGTTAATGCAAGTTGTTAAACACAGTATTGCTGCAAACTTAAATTCTACTCCCTGCGGAAACATCTGAATCATGTGGGGTGGTGTGTTTAGCTCAAGGTGGTTAATGCAGTCATGTTGTGCAGTTCAAGTGGTATTTCAGTGTGCCTGGTTACACCTTGAGTTATCTACCCAAGTTAATCTAGCTCAAGGTAACTGCAGTTAAAGTACTTTGCAGGAGGGAAAGCTAAATAAAACATGGAAAATATAGGCAGGTAAATGTTTATTAGGCGAGGAATCACAAAACATACAGAGCCAAATTCTCCCATTAGTTGCATGTAGCCCTTGTGGACTTCAGTGGGAGTGCATGTGTGTGTGTGGCAGAAAATTTGTAGAGGTGCACTGATACATCAGTCCCATATTGTATCGGCACCGTTGTGAGGAATTGGCAATTGGCTTTTATTTTTCTTAAATTACATTTTTGTCTGATGTGGCTGATAATGTGGCCGATTAAATGCCATGTGAATGCGCGCAGCTGCAGCGCAGCCTACAGGCAGCTAGGAGCTCAGCCTGGCATTGTGGAGAACAGCCAGGTCCAGGTGATAAGTCTGTTGTGGAGGAAAGGGCTTGTGGGGGTGGGGTGGGGGGAAATGACACAGATCGAAACCGCCGCAGTGAGGGAGCAGGGCTGGGGCAGGGGCAGGCACTGCCAAGCTGGAGTCCAGGACGGAGCTGTGGCTTGTCAGGGGTGGAGGAGGGGAACGGCAGTTCCCACTGCTGTGCGCACCCCAGGAGGGCATGGTGGGGGGTATGTGCCCCTGGATCTGCCCAGGGCTAGGGTGCACTTCCGCTGGGGGCTGTGCTGGGCTCTTCCCAGTAGGGGCTGGGCTGGGCTGCACTTGGGCCGTGCACTTGGGCCTTGCCCTGCCCCCAGCACTAGCCCCATTCCCTCACTGCGGAGGCCTCAATTTGACCCCCCTGCGTCCTTTCCCTCCCCTCCGCCCCTTCCCCCTCAAGACACTTACCAGCTAGATGCCGTTCTCCATGCTGTGGGGCTGCATATCAGAATTGGATTGGTATTGGCTGATATGTCTCGTTAAAAATTGGCCATTGCTATTGGGCAAAAAAATCTCTATCAGTGCACCCCTAAAAATTTGGCTTTTGTTCTTAGAGTTAAATAATGATATAATGTTACTTTCAGATTGTGAAGTAATAGATGACTAGATAAACCAAGCAGTGTCAGTCCTGTAATAACTCTAATTTGAGCTAATAATATACAGTTTCTGGTGTCCTGAAACCAGTACCATTTATGTCGCAATTCCATCAAAGCCAAATATGGACAGGCAGGAGTAGGACTTGAGTAGGAACTCTCCAGAGAACAGAGGTGCTGCTACAGGCAATAGGGTTGGTGCTACTGATCTCCCTTTATTATTAAGGGTTGCTGTACTTGGGAGGTAGCATATTTTCTGTTCAGAAATTTTGTGCTGTTGCTAGACACAGATAATTATCTGCTTTGTATTGTTTCAGTAATGGGGGTATATGAGTAGGGACTGATAATTATGGGCGCTTACCTATTTCATAGTTGTGTTGTGTTTAATGAGTTAATGGATTGTAAGTTGCTTTATATATTTCAAAGATGGGTTTTGTTGAAGACTACAATAATTAAAAATGTCTCCGTTCTTCTGAGCTGTCCATGTTCATTCAGGTATAAACTTGGTTATTATACAGTTGATCACTGTCTGTTTGGTATAACTTAAATGCTACAAAACAGCAGTAGTATCACCTAGTAACAAGTCAGAAAAATGCTCATAAAATTCAGAACTGCAAAATGTTGTTTGACTAAGCATATCTCTCTCCAACACAAGTTATGCTTTTGATCAGCTTACAGTTTTGACCTTTACTTTAGTTACTTTGTATTTCAACACTGAGTCTTGGAAATAGTTGAAGCTACTGAATTATTTTTCATACTTAAGTAGTCCAGTTAAAACAAGTCTTCAGGATCTGCTGACTTTCAGTATGATAACATAAACATTTCGAAGCAAGTGTTGTTTTGACAGTCTGGTTTCAGTTTGAGTAAAATCTTTCACTTAATCTTCAAGGCCTGTATTATGAACAGATTGATAGTAAGAAGACTGACCTGTTAACAGAGTCTAGGCTGAAACTTGAGAGCGGGGACTTAACACAGCTCTCAAAGGTGCTGACCCATTAGAAAAGCTATTGGAGGAGATGAGACTAAGCAGAAATTTTGGATAGGGTCACCATGCTACTTCCTAGTATAATGCTTGACAGCCAAGTTTGATGTCTAAGGTCCTATTCAGTGGGTGGGGAGAATTGGGGGGCTGGTTTGTATCATGTTATAAATTGAATGTGTGGCATGTCTAGGGCTGTCCCAGGGCTGATGCAACAATCAGCTGATTGTTGGCCCTGGGACTACATTGGATCATGCCAGGCTTAAGGCACCTGGTTTTCAACTTGCTGGTGTAGGGGGACCCTGAGATTTTGATCTTGAGTTCCCTTTGCACTTGCAAATAGAGAGGGTTTGATTGGGATCAGATCCCTGATCCCCAAATCCTGCCTCCTGCCATGTACAGGAGTCAGCACACTAATTGGGGAGTTGTGTGCACTAAGTCAGAGGAAATGTTTTAAGTCCTGTTCATTTTGGGTTTTGAAAACTTTAATTTTTGTTTCCCCCCAAAGATGAGGAAGGGTCAGTAAGGGTAGATAAGAATTGGCTTTATTTTTAAAGAAAAAATAGGGGGGAGGTATCTGTTTGTGTACATACTTTATTTAAAAATCAACCTCTTGAAAAATACATTCAGAAGTATGACAGCTTATTATAAGGTACAATTTGTGGTCCAAAGTTTACAGAAAGTCATATTGCTGATCTGATGGGAGTCTGTAGCCAAGTGCCTGTAACCAGGGTGTTTTAAAGTTGTAATCTAGGTTTTGACAATAGAAGTCTCTTCTGCAGGTGCAGAGTGCTTTTTTTGTTAATTTCAGATGGTTGGGCTTGTTCAGTTTAGTGACCAATTGATTAAAAATTGAGAAATTGGTTGGGAACAAAAAAAAGCAGGGGTAGCTTGTTCTTCTTCTCTCACACACGTAACAAAAACTATATATGAGAGGATGAGATTTACTACTTCTAACTCTTAGAGACACGATGGACATCTTCAGTTTAATTCCCTCCTGACAAGTGACATTCCTTGGTTTATTCATGTTTGGCATTAAAAAAAAAAAATACTGATTTTTGCATTCAGTTTAACACCTCTGAATTCAGCACATTTAACATAATTTTATTTAACGTTAAAAACATTTAAAAAGTAATTTGTGCATTTTAATGGAACTCTAATTGCATGCTAATAGTTTGGTACAATTTATGAGTAAAAATAATTAATACAAAAGAAATACATTGCTCAGTAGGCCTGTGAGAAGTGACTAGTATTCGCTTCGGATTTGGATTCGGCTGATTTGGGGGACGGTGATTCGATTAGGTGATTCAAATTGGTCCCAAATCAATTCTGCCGACTCAGATTCAGATATTCAGCCACCACCGAATCATCCAAATCTCCAAATCAGACAGGCCCCATCCGCTGCCTGCTTTCCCAGCTCTGTCAATGGCTGCCCCACCCGACCCCAGTGTCCTGGCTCTTAAAAAAAACCCCAAACCAAAAAAACAACAAAAGAAAGCCCCTCATTCGTCAGCTGCTGCCAGGCAGGGGAATGATCCCCACTGCCCCACGCTGCATGGGGGTCTCTGCCACGAGCCCCCCCCATCATGGCTGCTCCACCTGGTCCCAGTGTTGTCTCTTTAAAAAAACAAAACAAAACAAAAAAGACCCACACTCACTGGCTCCTGCCAGGCAGGGGGGGCGATCCCTGCTGCCCCCCACTGCCCCGTGCTGTGTGGGGGGCTCTACCACGAGCCTCCAGAAGCCCTGACGGCCACTGGAGCAGCTGGTGAGTGCAGGGCTTCTTTAAAAA
>NW_005841940.1:767406-788600 GCF_000455745.1 Alligator sinensis | reverse complement strand
GGCAGGCGGGGTGTGCAGGGGCTTCTTAAAAAAAAAAAAAAAAAAAAAAGCTGAGAGCTGGGATCAGGTGTGGCAGCTATCAGCGGGGCTGGGAGAGCAGGCAGGGGATGTGGGCTTGTGGCAGAACCTCCCTACACAGTGGGGGGCAGCAGGGATCACCTCCCAGCCTGGCAGCATCCAGTGACTGCAGGGCTCTTTTGTTTTTTTAAGATCTGGAAGCTGGGGCCAGGCAGGGCAGTCATTGATGGGGCTGGGAGGAGCAGGCAGGGGATGGGGCCTGGTGGGGGTTCCCCCCATGATTACTTCCTCCCTCCTCCAGATCCCTCCCCTTCCCCCCCTGCCCCCTACTTACTGGCATGGAGTCCAGGTCCAGCTCCCTGTGGCGGTGAGCGGGGACTGCCTGAAACTCTGAAGCTCTTTGAATCTTTTCTAAATTGATTTGGAGAGCTTTGAATCAATTTGGACCTTTTTATTGGTCTCCTGATTCGATTCGGTTTTGGAGATTTGGCTGCTGAGTTGGGTTGAATCTCCTCTAAATCAAATCCGCACCCGAAGCTTTGCACAGTCCTATTGCTCAGTATTACCTAACAATGTAAAGTAAAAATCAAGAATTTGAATAAATATGTGCTCATCTATAAATGTATGCTTAAATAACTAGGTCTAGTAAAACCTTCTGATTGGCAAAATGTTGCAAATATAATGTTCTGGGAATAGATATCAAAATATTCTAATCATATTATCAACTGTTCCTTAGTGAAATGAATGAAAAATGTAAATACAGCACAAGGTTAAGTTTGATCTTAAAATCAGCAAGCAGGAAGACAGGACTAAAATAATTTATGGAATAGGTTGTACAGTGTTGTTCTCCATACCTCAAAAAGTATATAAAAGAAATA
This sequence comes from Alligator sinensis, assembly GCF_000455745.1. Classification (NCBI taxonomy): domain Eukaryota; kingdom Metazoa; phylum Chordata; order Crocodylia; family Alligatoridae; genus Alligator; species Alligator sinensis. Next base: position 787,704 of record NW_005841940.1, on the reverse strand, counting down.
GACAAGGCACAAAGAAAGCCAACATGGAATGATCAGGGGTGTGTGAAGGGGGTTCCATGTGAGGAGAAACTAAATGTGCTAGGACTTTTCACTTCAGAAAAGAGATGCTTGTGGGGGGAATGATAAAAGTTTACAAATATTAAATGCTGTGATGAAAGTAAATAGCGATTTATTATTTATCATTTCTTGTGATATTAGAACTAGGAGACATAAAATGAAAGTATTAGGTTGTGGATTAAAATTTTAAAAAGGAAGTTTTTTTTTTCACACGGCATGTAACTAGCTTGTAGAACTTATTGCCATGAGTTGTTGTGGAGGCTTTAAGCTTCTTAAACCTCTGAATGTTGGATGCTGCATTGGGAAAAAGAGCAGGCCATGCCCTGTTCATTCTCATCCTCAGCATCCCCTCTTTGCTGCTATGTAGGCTACTGGGCTGGGTGAACCTATGGTCTGACCCAGTAAATGGCATTTCCCAAACAAGACTTTCCAAATGTGGTAGGAATAGGAGCACCTGACTCCTTTTTATGGTGACTATATGTTACTTAATAGACTATAAAAGCAAATTATTGAAGTCAGTTGTTCACTTGGGCTGTCTGGAAACTAAACTTCTGTTCACTTTATTGTAGTTAAGGGACATTGGTCTAGAAAAAAATTAAATAATAGGAAATTTGTAGCATGCAGAACATTTTTGACAGTAGTTTACTCCACTTTCACATAAGTGGTTTACAGTAATGGTTTGGAAGTGAGAAATAGTAAGAAATAAACTATTATGACAAACAAATTGGGTCAAAGCAGTGTAACCTATTTTAAAGGGATGTTTTAAGATTAGCAAAGCATACATATTATTGCAGCACTCCATTCTTCATGTCAATGATGTTAGTTCTGTGGAAGAAAAGAGTCCTGAACTTTTCAAGAGACCCCTATGTATGCACTGGTCTGGTCTGCCAGGATGTTATGTTGCCTTCATTTACATTCCTACAGGAACTGTCCCTTTCACAGTACACCCGGTAAGTAAACTCTGCCTTTCCAATGCAGCCACCAAGTGCATTATGAAACTGAGCGATTGCTTAATTGTAAAAAGTGTTGTCATTCTTTTTATCTTTTATCAGTCATTTTTCACTCCATCTCGGATATAAACTTCCAGTTTTGAAGTTTCTTGAGGTGTGTATCATGGCTTTTTAGTTGTTTTGAAGAGCCTGGTAGAGGTATGCATGTAGTAAAATATGGATATTATCCTGATCTTTAGAAAGGTGACATTTTACAAACATTAACTTACTAATTATACTAGAATACCATGACAATACCATACCACAACAGACTTCACAAGTATTAAATATAGTGATTTATATCAAATAGTTTGTTTGTTTTTTGTGTGGGGTCTAGAGACAGAGTTTTGTTAAAGACTTAATTTTCCGATTTCTTTCTTCTTTTTTTCCGTTCATAATCACAACAGGTTTATTTAAGTAAAAGCCAGTAAACTAACAAGGCAGCTTCCTTGATGTGCTTACCTGCAAATAAAATGTCTCCCTTTCTGCTAAGGTACCAGCACAGAAGTTCTGCAATATCCAGTCACATTTTATAATTTAGTTTATTTGCTTGTGGTGACTCCTATTTTAGATTCTTTTGGAATCTCAGTTTTGAAGCTCTTACCCTTCCCCCACCTTATTTATCATAAGAATATAATTTCATTAGCCCAGACTATTACACTCTGTTCTTTAAATCTGTGCCATATCAGTAAGGCTATATCCTCACTGTAGAGTTAGCCTGAGCATTGCTGCTTGTCCTGTTCTGGCATACCTAGGAGCAGAGGTAGGCAATTACTTCTGCAGGAGGACTGCTTAATGAGTTTAGGTGAGCTGTTGAGTGCCACAGTGGTAGCCCCACCCCTTGAAAGTTGCCCAACCCCCTGGCTGCCCTTTTGGGACCGGAAGCCCCACCCCTTAACCCCCTGACCTTTGCCACTGGAAGTTCCTCCCCTTGCCCTCCAGAAATACTCCTTTTGGGAGTAGGGGTTGTCAACTTGGAACTGGAAAAAAAATCAAATCATGTACTAAAAGTCAAACCTGTACTATAAGGTATTTTAATTTTATTTAAAAAACATTTTTGTTCTGATTTGCAGCGTTTGTGTAGTGTATGTATCGGTGATTGCATAATAGCTCAAAAATAAAGTCTTACTTATGTATATAAGTGTGTGTGGGGGGGAGGGGTTGAGGGTGGGAGGTCCCCCCATGGTGCACAGCCTCTGCCACCAGTGGTGGTACTAGCAGCAGGACCTTGGGGTGCTTGTGGCCCACACCTGGCAGTGCGTGGCTCCAGCCAGTTTTGGGAGCTGCACGTGGTAGCAAGGAGGGGAGCTGGGCCAGCCCATCTCTATTACGCAGGGCTCACATGCAATTCCCAGAGCTCATGCACCCCTGGGAGGAAGCACTGCATGATGGAGCCGGTGGCCTGTCTCTGCTCACTGCTGCCATATGCAGGTCCCAGGACTGCTGGAAGTGGTAGGGAGTCCTGCCCTCTGCTTCCTGGAGGAATCCTGGACCTGCACATGGTGGCAGGGAAGGCAGCAGGCTCCATTGTGCAGGACTTCCCTCCAGTGGCACATGAATACTGGGAGCTGCATATGAGCCCCATGTGATAGAGGTGGGCCAGCTTGGCTCCGCTCCTTGCCACCATGTGCAGCTCCCAGAACTGTTTGAAGCTGTGTGCTGCCAGGCAGCTGCATCTGTGTGGACCAAGAGCACCCCAAGGCCCCCTGCCACTTGCTGCTGCTGGCAGTGGGGGCTGTTTGCCATGGGAGAGGGCGTGTGTAGGGGGGTCCCCACACCCTGCCCACCTGAGCTCTGTGCTTTTGCCACCTCACTGGGAACAGGTTCTGTGCTCCCACCAGCCCCATGCTCTGTGCTCTTGCCCAGCTACAGCTTGCCTACCTGCTGCCCAGAGCCAGCACTGTAGCAGGGACACAAGGAGGGGACCACTGGGGGAAGCTGAGCAGGTCCCTTGGTGGCAGCAGCAGCCCCATCTGCAAGTTGTGTGCAGATTGGGCTGGGGCCCTCCTGCCCTTGAGAGTGGGAGTGGAGCGCATGGGCTGGGTGGGTTACAAGTAATTGGTGGGCACCCGTGGGCCAGGTGAAATCACCTGGTGGGCCGGATGCGGCCTGTGGGTCATGTTTTGCCCACCCCTCCCCAAGAACCTCTTAGCACGCTGGTAATTTTGTTCGAGTAGCCTAGTGTAAGTGATAACCAGAGATCCTGATTTTCTCTGTTTAAAAATCCCAAATTCTCTGGTAACAATCCCAAATTCTCAGATTAAAAAAACCCAAATCCATATTTTTCTGATTAAAATGAAACACCACTATATGTGTGTATGTATATATCAGTTGAACACAACGTTGTATTGATATATTTCTATTTTTAAAGCAATTTGGAAGCTTACCAGTGCCTCAATCATTATAGTAAAATAAATTCTAAATACGTATATATTTTGGCTTTTGATTTTGGGTTCTTTATCATGGGAAAATCGGCTCCCCCTGCCCCCTTCACTCACCAGGATGCAGGTCTAGCTGTGGCTGTTTTCCCCAGCTGCTTTGTAGCGATGAGCGGCCCTGGTATGCTGGTGCCCTTCCCCCCCCCCCCCCCCCCAACACTGCTGATGCCCTCATTTCTGACCTGCAGCCCCCCATCTCTGCCAGTGCCTCTTACTCCTGATCTGCAGTCCCCCACTTCCCCACAGCCCTGCTGGTGCCCCTCACTCCAGACCTGCTGCCCTCCACACCAGGTCCCAGCCCCTCAATGTGGAGGGCAGAAGTGAGGGGTGTGGGGTAGGCATTGTGTAGGTGACCATAGGGGTATGCCCCTCAGACTTGAGTGTCAGAGCTGACTGGACTGGCATGGGCAGGAGCTGCCTCCAATGAATGCCCAGTGGGCAGAACCCAACGCTGGAAGGCGGAGTGGGGTGGTGCGACTCATTGTTACTGCTCCTGCTGTTGGAACACCTGTGGCAGCCTTGCCGCCAGCAGCATGAGGAGTAATGGACCAATGGGGAGGAGGTGGGGGGTTGCAATGTCTCCACCTCCTCCCTCTGCCTGCTATTTATCCACTGGGCTGTGGCTCTACCCTGCTGCCATGGCTTGGACCCTGCTGCTGCTCCCCTCAGGCTGCCTCCCTTCTAGGGTAGAGCCATGGCCCCACATGCAAGTGGTTGGTGGAGGGAGAAAGTGAGGGCAGTGCACCTCCCCCAGTCCATGCTCCTCTCACTGCTGGTGGTGAGGCTGGTGTGGGGGTCCTGGCAGCAGCAGTGAGTCTCGCTGCCCCACTCTGACCTCCCATGCCAAGTCCTGCACACTGGGCTGCAGAGGTAGCTGGAACCCTGCCAACCTGCAAGGGAAAAGGAGATAATCTGTGATTTTCTGTGGTAAATGGAATACCCGGCTCTCTGGTAATAAGAAAGGCCCCAAACAGGCTCAGGAAGTTTTCCACTGTTAGTAATATTTCCAGGAGAGGGAGAGTAGTACTGGCCTTCAGCCTGCAGCTGCCCCCTCTCCCTTGCTCCGAATGTCTCCTTTAGACAGAGGTGATCCTGCCCTGGGGAAAACATGGGGAGTAGGAGCTGTTCCAGTTCCTCCTGTTTCTGGGGGACAGGGGCTGTGTGGCATAGCCCCCTGCCTGCTTCTCACACTGGGGACCCTGATGTGAGGTATGGGTGGGGAACAGACAGAGCTACTTCTCTGCTCTGGTCTCCACTGTATAGTGCAGCAAAGGTCCTGCATACTCCGCACTGGCAGCGCCATTGTGAGGAGCAGGTGGGGAGCTGCGGCAGTTGTTTCACCCCTTCTTTTCTAGTCCTACGGAAGGAGGTGAGCAGCAGCTGCTCCCTATGCCCTCCCCAAATCAGGGTGATCCCACTCATGTGAAAGCATGGAGAGCATTTTTCCACTGCTCAACTTCTGGTTCCTTGGAGTAAAGCTGTGGGTAATTGCATTCAGGGAACTGCTGTGAGTTACATCCAGAGATGTGGGGTGTAAAATTTTCCAGTGCTCTATTTTTCCATGGGAAATTTTCCATTTCTAAAAGTTTATTGTTTCATAAAATTCATTAGTAATAGGGAATGGATGGCAATACAATATTAGGCAAGTTTGGCAATTGCAGAGCTGTAAATAATGTTTTTCAGATGATTATCCCTAGGAAGTGTGTGAGAGAGTACATATATGTTTTATTGATTTGTAAACAGGAGGGTAAATTACACTCCCATAATAATCCAAACCAAAAATCAAGTTATGAATTAATTGAATCGACTGTGCATGTCAAATCAAAACCAAATGAACACACTGCTAACCTTGTTTCTATTTCTCAAAAATCTCTTGCTTCTGGAGAATCAGTCAGAAGCACAATTAGTGAAGAAGATGCAGTGTGATAAGTTGCCCTTGCCCATAGACTCATTGGTAAAACCATCCTTTAGTGAAAGAGAATGTGGTTCAAGTAGTTCTGAATCAGTTTTGCCTCATTCTGATTCTGAAATGGAACTAATAAGTAGTGCAAGTGCTTCTACAGATAGTGACTGTGAAACTGGAGGTGCTGCAGTGACCTCAGTGGAAGAGAGTTAAACTCTGTTGAAGTAGATGAGTGGACAACCACGGCATATCATGCACAGTTCTTTGGTTATGCTAAAATTAGTGTGTCAACAGTTTTCAGTGCTTTCATTTTTTTTCTTAAATTTAAACAAACAATGTAAGGGAAGTACATACTATTGTATATTGTCTTTACATTTTTACAAGTATTCCAATAAAAATAATTTCTTTCCACATAAAGCTTTGAATTTGTTTGAATATAACATTTAAACCGCATTAAGTGTGCTGTATTTAATTTTTTTCCTAATCAAATATTTCAGTTCAAATACTTGTGGCTATTGGGACATATCATTAACATGGGGGTACTTTTTTACTTTTGTTTACTAAATATAAGTAAAATAAACATGCCGAATCAGATCACGCTCTATTTAGAGCATTGGGAATTTTTCCTGAAAAATTTCCAATTCAGAATTTTCCAGAAAACTCACATCTGTGGTTACATCTCCATCAGGATGGCTTGCCAGCATAGCTATATCCACAAGCCCCTTCCAGTGTAGATAAGATCTTAGTTCTTAACTGTCTCTGGGCTGAAGTTAGGGAAAATGTTTCCTTTCATACTGGGGGTATGGACAAACATATACAGGTTTCCCTCACTTTATGCAGGTTCTATATCTGCATATTCACTCTTATGCGATGACCCTTCCATACCAAAAATTCATTAGATGCAAGGGAGATTCACTCTTATGTGATCGGTGTTGTGGAAGCCTGCAGTCAGTTGCTTTGTGCAGCGCATTGTGGGAGTGACATGCATCAAAATATAGCCTCCTGTGGGGATCTGCTCCTCGCCTGTTGTCTGCGACATGCGTTTCTGTAGTTGCCATCCCCATTATGGTAACATTCACCACCACCCTGTGGTGTACACCTTTTGTGTACTGTCTGCTGTTGGTGACTACCACAATTGTCTTGTAAAAATGGTAGAAATGGATCTGGGGGGCAGTACAGTTGGGGTCTTGGAATGTATCCCTATTTGTTACATTGTAAAGTGGGTTCCCTTTATGTGAATTCGAGTTATGTGCCGCTTTCCAGGAATGCATGTACAGCATAAAGCAGCGTTTCCCAACCAGCGTGCAGTCAGGCATGTCCATGTGTGCCATGACATTTTGGACTGAAGCCACACTCCCTGCCTGGCTGGAGTCACACCCCTTGCCTGCTGCTGCTGTAGACACAGACAGATGGGGAGCATGGTTCTAGCCGGGCACAGGGCGTGGCTCCAGCAAAAAATACCTTTTGGCTGGCCATGCGCACCTCTGCCCCCCCCCGTTGGTGTCCGGCTGGCCATGTGCCACCCCCTTTTTTAAATTTAGGTAAGTGTGCCGTGAGGCAAAAAAGGTTGGGAAATGCTGGTATAAAGCAAGGGAAACCTGTACTTGAAGTAGCTTCTAAAGTGGAGGAGAGACACTACTTTGGAGTGCCCAGGAACTGCTACAGTTTAACAATTACATATGCAGTAATTAGTAATACAACTGTAGCAAAATGGCTCCAACTTTAAGCCTGTTCCATCCAGGGGCAGTTGTGGCTGTTTAGCTTACTTGTATGCATGATCTTATAGCAATACAACAGTTGGACTAGACTTGAGTATAACTGCTGCTGTGAGTTGCTGCCCCTCCCCTTTTGAAATGGCCAGGAGTGTACATTTGTCCATGCCCTGGATCCTTATAGGCAACAAAGGAAAGGGATGCAATTTAGTCTCTATCAACTGAAATGTAGAAAGGTGTCTCTTTTTAATTGGTATCCTGTTACACATGAATGGAACCAGATCTGCTTTTTCCAAGAGTTCTTTCTTTCTCTGAGGACTTGGATTGTTCTTACAACTTCAGAGTGTTGGGCAGTATTGAAACAGTTTCTGAACCTTGCTGTTTATTACACTTTATTCAGTTATTTCAAAGACTGGAGGTTCTTTTCAGCGCTGTTAGGATGGGTTGAAGTTGGCTGCATCTGTCTACATGTAAAATCTTTCTCTCTCAGCAGGGATCAGACTTTTCTTGTTGACACTGTGGTTGGACTGAAGTGGGTTTTGTGTGGTGTGTTGCGTCCCGTCCTGCCCCTTCTGCCTAAGAGCAAATTTCTGATTCATGGTCCAGAAGCTGAATGTATGCTTTATGGTTGAGATTTGATTCCATTCTTCCATTGAAAAAGTAGGTCTATGGGAAGTTAGTCTCATAAGGTTAATGGGCCTCTTCTGTAATATGACCAGTCTCTTCTGGTGAAGACAGTAACTTTGAGATTGTTTGGATGTTCGTGAGGGAAGTTGATGCAGACCACAGTCTGATTTTAAACTTTGTTAAATTTAGTTTGAAAAGGTTTTATTGCAGAGAAGGTTCAAAGACCTTTAAAATGACAACACAATGGAGGACTAGAACCTACCTTGCTTTTTGCTAATTTAACTGCTTCTAAAGAGGATCCAGTTGAAGATAATTGCGGAAGGAACTGAGTGCAAAGGGAACCTCCTCTTGCTAACTTCTTCAGGGGACCTTGTAAGAAATTAGTCTGAACCTTTTTCCTTCTCCTCTTTGTCATTTTATCTCTTTTCTCTGCTTGATGACAGAATAAAGATGATCCAGACTTCAGGTAGGATTTAATACAATTTAGAGGTGCACTGATACATTGGTCCATATCGTATGGGCACTGGTAAAAGGAAAATGGGCATTATTGGCAATTGGCTTTATTCGGCTGATGTGGCTGATAATGTCATTTACAATGCTGCGTGCATGGGCGCAGCCACAGGATGCACATGGCCAGGAGTGTACCCTGGCAGCTTGGAGAGCAGCATCTGGCTGGTAAGTCTGGGAGGGAAGGGGCTGATTGAGTCTGCCGCAGTGAGGGAGGGAGTGGGGGCTGTGGCAGGGGCAGGTGCTGCCCAGCTGAGTCAGGACATGAGCTGGAGCTGAGAGTGGTTTGTCCGGGGGGTGTGGTGGCGGGGGCAGCTACTGCTGCTGTGCACACTGGTGAGGGAAGAATGGGGGAATCATATGCCCCGCAGATCTGTGTGGGGGGCTGGGGGTGGCACTGGGCTCTTCCCGGCAGTGGTTTGGGCTGGGTCTGCACTTGGGGTGTGTGGCAGCACTGAGAGGGGGGGCTGTGGGGTGAGCTACAGCCACCCCAGAATTTATCATAGCCCCACTCCCAATGCTTCTGCCTGCCCCAAGTGCAGCCATGGCCCAACCCCCCTGCTGGGAAGAGCCCCAGCCCGCCCTTGCCCCGTGCACAGATCTGGGGGGCATGTGGCCCCCCCTATGCTGCTTCTATGGGTGTGTGCAGCAGGAGGAACCACCCTGTCCCCTCCCCGTGTCCCCCGGATGAGCAGCTCATGGCTCTTTCCCATGCCCTGCCCTGGCTAGGCAGCCCCTCCCCCCGCCCCAGCCATACTAGCTCCCTCCCTCCCTCACCGTGAGGGCCTCGATCTGCACTCCCCCATGCCCATTCCTTCCAACAGACTACCAGCCTGACACTGCTCTCCAAGCTGCCAGGCTGCATATCAGCAATTGGATCAGTATTGGCCGATATGGTTTGTTAATAATCGACCACTGGTATCGGCCCAAAAAAGTGTTATCGGTGCACCCCTAATAAACATGGCCTCCATCTGATTTCCTTGCATCAGTTCGCTGTAGCCTGTTTTCCCTACCTAGATTTGAAATTACCATTTGAAGCTTGGCCGTTTATATGGACATATACATTCAGTTCAATTCACTTGTAGCATTAGATGCACTGTGCAGAGGGTCATTTCCAGGCATCTGGGTTTTCCGTTTGCTGTGGAAAAGCATGGAAAAACCTGGATATTTAATTTAAAGGAGAAAACCACAGGAAACTGTGGGTTTCCCCTTGTAGGCCGGCAGCCTTCCAGCATGCGAGGGGCTACTTGGGGATGGGGACAGTGGGAGGAGGGTGATTGGAATCGGGATGCCATGGGCACGTGACGGGCATACAGTCAGGCAGGGTAGTGGGATACAGCCCTGGCAGCTGGATACAGGTAAGCCTATGGGTAGGGGGTTGGAGGGCCAGGGTTTGGGGACTGGTGGGCTGTATATGGTGTGTGTGTATAGCAGGGGTGTGTTAGTGTGTGTGTGTGTGTAGCAGGGGTGTGAGCCAGGGGTGGGTGCCTGCCAGTGCTGGGGGAAGGTGTCCGGGTGCTGGGGCTATGGCAGGGCACGGGGTCTGAGGCAGCACTTGGTGCCATCGGTAAACCCAGGTCCATGCTGTTGCCAGCGGGGTCTGCCTGGTGGTGCCTGCCCCTCCAGCTGGGGAAGGGGGTGGAGTAGTTGTTTGAGGGTGGCAGGGAGCTGCTTGGCTGGGCTGGCAGCACCAGGGATACTGGCACCAGGGAGTGGGTGGAACCAGCATGGCTTGGAAGCATGGGGGATTGTGGGTCCGGAGTGAGGGGCACCAGCAGGCATGGGGGACTGTTGGGAGTGAGGGACACCAGGGAGGTCTGGGGACTGTGGGTTGGGGGTGAGGGGCACCAGCGGGGCCAGGGGGCTGCAGGTTGGAAGTGAGCAGAGCTGGGGGTGGGGGACTGGGCCGGGGATGTGAGGGGACACCAGCAGGGTCAGGGGGCTGTGGGTTGGGAGTGAGGTGCACTGGTGGGGATGGGTGGCTGTGGGTTGGGAGTGAGAGACACCAAGGGGGTCAGGGGACTGTGGGTCAGAGGTGAAGGATACTGGGAGGGTCAGGAGGCTGTGGGTTGGGAACGAGGTGCACAGTGGCAGGTCTGGGGGGGCTGTGTCTTGTGAATGAGGGGCAATGGCAGGGTCAGGGCACCAGCATATCAGGATTGCTGAATGCTACAAAGCAGCAGGGGTACAGCCACAGTTGGGCCTGTGTCCTGATGAGTGAAGGGGGTACTCTAACTTTCCATGATAAGTCGTGTTTTCCCGCCCCCCCACCCCCTCCCATGCTTAAATATAGGTATTTTTTATTTTATTTTGTTATAATGATTTGAGGCACTAGTAGACTTCCAAATTGCTTTAAAATTGTAAATATATCAATAAAATATTATGTTAAACTGATACCTACATGTAGAGTGGCATTTTGGGGAGGGGTGTTAATCAGAGAATTAGCAATTTTTAAACAGAGAAAAGCAGGATCCCATGTCAATTCTAACCAGTCTTATCTGGGCCAATTCTTTTAATTCATCTAAGTTATTGGTCTGTAGTCATTGTTGTTTCAGTGATTGTGCTGCACAGAGTTCCTCTGGATTGTCCTCTCTTTTCCCTTGCCACAACAGGCTTGTTTAGAGAACCAGCTAACTTGGCTGCATTCAGACCTACCCAGAGAAGCCCTTCTTTTCATTTGGATTTTTTGTAAAGTGGTAAGAAATCAGGCCCACTTTGAGATTTTGCCATTTGTTATTTTCTCTGACCCCTTTTGTTCTGAGCACTTGGTTCAGACATCTGCACTGAAAGCTGCTTAACTTTGATTGGATGAATTTTGTTTGTTCTGTGACTTGAAGGTATGAATATGTGAACATGTTACCTCGAGGCAAAGGACGGTGGGTCTCTAGCCATGTGTCAATTGGTCCATTGTAACTGCCTGCGTGCATGCTGTTATCCAACAATCAGTGAAAACTGCCACAGGTACATAGAGGCAGTTGCTGTGGAGCAGCTGAAGTGCAGTAAAGGCCAGTCTTTCTTTCTTTGTATTAGTAATTTTGTGTGTGCCTGTGTTCGTACAGGAGCATTAATTTTTTACAACTAGAGATTTATAGCTTAGTGCTGATGCTGTTGGTGTCAAGAGCTCCATCTGGTATGACCTTCTAACAAACACGTTTGACTTATCCATTCAGGTTGTTATAGGTGCAGTCACCAGACATGAAAGGCACTGCCAAGGAAAATGAATTAATTAACTTGTACTCAATGCCATTCTTTCTAGAACAGTGGCATTGTCTTGGGTCATATTGGCTTTTATGACTTGTGTTTTTGGCTTGCTGATTGTAAGACCTAACTGTTTAGCAGTTTAAACTGGGCTATTGTTGTTCAGCTGCATTTTGCTCATTGACGTGTACAGAAGGCTGATAACATTGGTGAAGTCCAGATATCCAAGCCCTCTCTCTGTCCACGGAGTTCTGGTTTCCGTGCCAGAGGTCTGTTGCGTAATAAAGACAATGGTGTTGCTAAGTGATATAGGGAAGACAAGGATTTAAGTTGTAGTGTTGGTCTAAGCCTAAGGACATTGGCAGACTAGGTTCTTTGGGTAAATCTCATATCTTTTATTAGACCAACTCAAATAGTTGGAAAAGATTCTTCTTTGCAAGCTTTTGGGTATAAATACCCTTCATCAGGCTGAGGAAGCATCTGCAGTTAGTGTGTGCTCTTCCTGGATGGAATGAATAGTAAAGAAGCCAGAGGCTGGTACGCATGCAAGAAAGGCAGTCAGTGAAGACAATACACCCTTGCCTATGTCCACTGATTATATCATGCCAGTTGGGTAATTTCTGATTGGAGATCATAGCACATCTGGTATCTTTATCAAGATTCTGGAGGTTAAGGATAATTTTACAAATTTACAATTTAAATGCATATGTTACAGGCAAACTAAACCCAATAGCAAAAAGTGTTTTATTTATAATTTGAAAGAAGAGATTTTTAAAAGACCTAGATGTTTGAGGATGCAGCCTTATTGAAGGACTTGGGTCAAGTCAGTCTGGTTGTTGTTTGTTTGCTTGTTTAATTATACAGAGGGAAGAGTAGAAAAGTCATTAAACTTGCAGACATCACAACCAAGCAAATTAATTTTTGCATAACTACTGTCCAATCATTGTTCTTTTTGGCTTAGCAGTTTGTTTCCTCAGAACCTCACCTCAGTGTCTGCAAAAAGCTTGTTGTTGCCTCAAAGAGGTCTGGTGTAACCATCTCTCTAATACCCTTTGTTTTACAGTGATATAAGTAAATCAAGTTTATTTGCAGTGTATGCATCTCAGTGTAGTCCTGAATTAATTCCTAGTTCACCTGACTCTTCTTTTCTCACTTACATGCCGTGGTTCTGTGCTATACACTTAATCAGACATAAACAAGACTTTTGTTGTTGTTCTTCAGGTCCTTATCCATTCTAACCTTTGTCTAATTTATCTGTCATAATTTCTGCTGTTTTCTGCTGGCTTTGTTTGGACTGACTCCATTTTTTGATGAATATTTGCTTAGCTTGAATAACTTGATTGAATCATTTGACCACAGTGTTTCTTTTTCCCAGCTTCTGTTTTTGTTTGCTGTCATACATAAATAGAGTAATAGATTCATAGATTCTCAACAGGTCATCGAGTCCGACCCTCTGCCTAGGCAGGAAAGTGTGCTGCGGTCAAATGTCCCCAGCCAGATGCCTATCTAGCCTTCTCTTAAAGACCCCCAAGGTAGGGGAGAACACCCACTCCCTTGGAAGCCCATTCCACATTTTAGCCACCCTTACTGTGAAGAAGGTTTTCCTGATATCTATCCTAAATCTGCTCTCTGTCAGTTTGTGACCATTGTTCCGTGTTACCCCAAGAGGCGCCCTGGTGAACAGAGCATCTCTGATTCCTTGCTGCGTCCCCCTAATGTATTTGTAGGTGGCCACAAGATCACCTCTCAGCCTTCTCTTGTGGAGGCTGAAGAGGTCCTGGTCCCTCAGTCTCTCCTCAGAGGGCTTGTCCTGTAAGCCCCTAACCATACGAATGGCCCGCCTCTGGACCCTCTTGAGTCTATCAACATCCTTCTTGAAGTGCTGCGCCCAAAACTGGATGCAGTACTCCAACTGGAGTCTGACCAATGCTGCATAGAGGGGAAGTATCACCTCCTTGGATCTATTTGTTATGCATCTGCTGGTGCATGATAAAGTGCAGTTAGCTTTGCTGATGATTTCGTCACACTGACGACTCATGTTCATCTTGGAGTCCACTATGACCTCCTGTGCTGCTGAGAGGGTCACTTCCCAGCCAGTAGGTGTGCTGGATATTTTTGCGCCCTAGGTGCAGAACTCTGCACTTGTCCTTGTTGTACTGCATCCTGTTGTGTACTGCCCATGTTTCTAACCTGTCCAGGTCTGCCTGCAATCATTCCCTACGCTCCAAAGTGTGCACTTTACCCCACAATTTAGTACTGTCTGCAGACTTGGACAGAGCACACTTCACACCCACATCCAAGTCACGGATGAAGATATTGAAGAGTACAGGTCCAAGGACCGAACCCTGTGGGACCCCATTACCCACATCCTTCCAGGTCGATACTGACCCGTCTACTACCACTCTCTGGGTGCGACTGCTAAGCCAATTTGCCACCCACCAGACCATGTAAACATCTGTCACAGCCTCTTAATTTATTTATGAGAACAGGATGAGATACTGTATCAAAGGCCTTGCTAAAGTCCAAGAAAACGACATTCACATCTACTCCTGTGTCTAAGCATTTTGTGACCCTGTCATAAAATGAAACCAGATTGGTCAGGCATGATCTACCTGCTACAAATCCATGTGGGTTTCCCTGCTGCATTATTTTTCCTGCTGGACTCCCACAAATATGATCCTTCAGAATCTTTTCAAAGACCTTTCCAAGGTTGGGGGTGCGACTGACTGGCCTATAATTACTCGGGTCCTCCTTCCTCCCCTTCTTTAAAATAGGGACCCCGCTGGCCCTTTTCCAGCCCTCTGGGACCTGACCCGAGTGCCACGAGTGCTCAAATAGCCGTGACAGTGGTTCTGCTATGACACCGGCCAATTCCCTCAGTACCCTCGGATGCAGCTCATCTGGGCCTGCTGACTTGAACACATCCAGTCCATCCAAGTGACTCTTGCACTAAGTCATTGTCAACAGTTGGTGGGTGGGTGTCCCTTTGATGCCCATCTAAGAACCCATTGGGAGGCTTAACTTGAGCTCTGTTGAGGAACACTTAGGCAAAAATCTCATTGAATAGCTCAGCCTTGTCTCCCCTTTCTGTTGCTAATTGCTCCTCCTTGTTCAGTAGGGGTCCTATGGTGCCCTGTGCTTTCCTTTTACTCCCTACATACCTAAAAAAAGACTTTTTGTTGTCTTTAATTTGTGTTGCCAGCCTCAGCTCTGTAGTTGCTTTGGCCTTTCTAAGTGCCTCCCTGCAAGTGTGGGCCAAGTAGGTATGCTCCTCCTTGGTAGCTTCCCCTTGCTTCCACTGCCTATATGCCTTATTTTTGCCCTTAGGCTCCCCTGGATTTCCCTGTTTTGCCGAAGAAAGGTTTTTGGCTCCTTTCCCCCTTTTCCCTCGTACTGGGATAGTTTCCCTCTGTGCCCAAGGGATTGCTTCTTTTAGAAACGACCACTCTTCCTGGACTCGCATCTCGCCAATACTGTTCTCCTGCAGTGCGTCGTTGACTAGACTCCTAAGCACACTGAAGTTAGCCTTCCTAAAGTCAAGCACTTCCACTCTACTAGTTATCTTACCCACCCTATGCCGTATGGTGAATTTGATTGATTGGTAGTCACTGTCCCCAAGGTGACCACAAATCTGCAGCTCCCTTACCGGGTTATCCTCTGTAGCCAACACCAAGTCCAATAAGGCATTCCCTCAAGTGGCACCGTATACTTCCTGCGTTAGGTGAAGGTCCTGCACGCAGGTGAAGAACTTCCTGTGATTTGTATCTAAATAACTTCCATGTTGAACTAAGGATTGTAACTTTGTGCTTTTGACTCAAGTAAATTCTTTTAATGAACATTCTCTTTTTAATCCTTTCCTAAGCTTTAATTTTTTGTATGATTGCTAATTTTGTTTTTTAAATTTACTTTCTGATTCTTGGAAACAGCTCAGCAATAATGCACAGAGGTAAAAAGAAATTTGTTGACCTTTTTACAGTGTAACATGTTGCATTAAATGTGCTGCCTTAAACGTCTCCATTTAGTTCCACGTTGCAGAGTTAATATAAGGCTGTTTCAGACATTGCCTTAAAACTGAATTTGTTAGTGGAAAAATCCAGGTATGGTGCTATTTTAGAATTAAAAGGATGATTTCGTTTCAGCAGCATGTTTTTTGGGTTCAGAGCTCTTGATGATTTTACTCATCTATCCCTCTCACTTCTCCAGGTGTGTAAGCTTTATGATGATGATGATGATAAGCTTTATCTTGCATCTCAGTTGGAAATATTCTTTAAAATGTTCTTGATGCTATCTGGGGGAAATCATCTGGTTCCTTCTGGTTCACTGAATAACTTCAATTGTCAGGTATATTGACTTGTTGCTGAAGAGCAGCAGCTCAGGTGGCAGCACTGGGAGGAGGTTTGGGGGGGCTGTGGCAGATTTTGGGCTGTGTACACCCCCACCTCCCAGTGCTGCCGCGGCCTGCCCCCGAGCGCAGCCCAGCCCCTGCTGGGAAGAGCCTGGCACAGCTCCCGGCCCCAGCCTGTCCTACCCCTCACAGATCCAGGGGCACACGCCCCCCCCATGCCCTCCCAGGGTGTGCACAGTGGTGGAAGCCACCCCCTGGATGAGGTGCGGCTCTGTCCCGCGCCCCACCCCAACTGGGCAGCCCCTGCCCCACTCCCTCCTTTGCCGCGGGGGCCTTGATTGCCCCTCCCCACCCCTTCCCTCCCCCTGCCCCTTCTACCGCAACAGACTTACCAGCTGGACACACCTCTCCATGCTGCCAGGCTGTGCTCCTCACCACCTATGTGCTGCACTGCAGCTGCGCACATGCACAGGCCATTTATCAGCATAGCTATAGTCCCATAGGTGGTGAACTGGACCTTGTAGGAATGTAGCACATTTGCCTTATGTAGGAACTCCAGAGGCAGTAAATAGCTGTGTTGCAAGGGCTTCATGCACCTAAAACTACCACAGAAGGTTCATCCTCTTATCTTTCCACCCCTCCAGAAGTACAGGTCCAAGGACAAGACTGAAAGACTTCTTTCATTTGTGATGGGTGTACCCCTGCAAGTGGTTGATCAAGCTTCTTTGGTTGAGAACAGAAAGGTTTGTTTCTTATTTTAACCACAGGCTCATTTGTTGAAGAGATTGCTGCTGGTGACTTCTGCCCAACCATATGACTGAGGTGAATGTGGTGTTAATATAAGGGGTTTTAGCACATTCTCCTTTTATTACGTATTAGGGATCTGTGATGTAGCAGAGGTGAAGTAGATCCCAAATGGGCCTTGGAAAGGGGGGAAAAATAATTTGTGCCAAATTGATTTAAGTTTCTTCTCTCTTGCCATTTGCTCTAGTAGCTGTGAAGTCCAGTGGGAAGGTAGACAGACATTTCAGCAGGCCAGGGATACAAATTGCAGTGGCACAATAGTCCGAACTGTTGAGTGAAACTGGTTATGCTAGCAGTCATTTTTCTACCCTGGCCCATAGGCAAAGAATTTTTAGTTAAATAGCCAATCCTTGAAATTTAATTTTTTCCTGGCTGAGATTTGTCTTAAGTCTCTGGTTCACCTAGGAACAACTAGTGATAGGATTTGTTTTGCTATCTATCTTACTAAGTCTGGTGTGAACCGAAAATCCCTGGAAGGGAAGGTCTTGGGGGAAGATCAGCATAGACCTAACATAATTCTGCAAGTAGACCATATGCCAATACAATAAGTGTCTGGAAAATGTTTAGATTGGAGACAAATTATAGATCTGATGTCCTGCTCTTCAAATGAATATACAGACATTTCTTCAAAATGACTTGGATGTGGGGAATATCCACCAACATTTTAAGAGTTGGCAATCTGTGGACACTGTAAATTAACTATAACTTCTATGGATTAATGTGGATGCAAGTCATGGCTCTGAATATAATCTGAATTCAGTTGCATTTTAATCTTAAATATAAACTTGCTTATATTTGCTTAACTGTTTGAGTCTTTGAGGAATATACTCAACAGTGGTTTGGCATTTTATAATACTATATTTTCATCTGAAGTGGGCTATTATAATATTAATCTGCTGCCTCAATTCTCTAAAACCTAAAGCAGTGAGCTTCACAATCTGAAAACTGAAGTGCTAAATTACTTCTCTTGGTTGGAGAAAGAAAATCAGGAAGGAATTCAGCAGCTGAGAATTGTACCTTATTTTGCATGAGAGCTTGCAGGATCCAAATTCACTCATAAAACAAACAAAACTTGTAGTAAGGAGAATTCCTTTCAGTGTTGGTAAAGAAGTCTCTACCTCTTCAAAGTGTCATGGGCTAAAAGTATGAGTGAAGATGCAGGGGCTAGATAGCTATCAGGACCCCAGTCACAATTCACTTTCTCTGACCATTACAGGTTAACGTATGGTTACCAAATGCATTATTTGGTAACTGTGCTGCCTGCAGCTGGAAAGCAGTAATTCTTCCTTTCCACATGGCACTGCACTGCTGTGGGAAGCTCCAAGTATCTGGACTGGGAGAGAAAATCAGAGAGGGTACATTCCTTGTGCTTGTATTCATCTTTGCCAGTTCAAGGTTAAAGTTGTCTTTAATTTCCCCCTCCCCCCAGGTAGCAAGTTTTATGCTGGCTTCAAGTTCTTGTGTGGGTGAAATAAATGTACTGCTTTTAAACTTTCACTTGAGTTGTGGAAGCCAGTAGATGAGAATTGTCCATGTAGGCAGAAACAATCCTCAGTGTTCTGCCTAGCGTAAAGATACTGAACGTTTTTAGGAAAACAAAAAACAAAAAAAAGGTGCTCTTTGCTATACAGGCAGTCCTCAGACTTACCACACAATTGGTTCCTGAAAACCAGGTCTTAATTCGAAACATTGTAACTCGGAACCAATTTTCTCATAAGAAACAATGTTATAAATGGGGGATTGGTTCCTGAACTAAGACCCGGTACCCTATTTTCACTAAAAATACCCCAGAATTTTTATCAAATATATATGAGTAATATAGCTACGTTAATGTATTTATATTGCAAATAGCAATCATATTGATTTGGAAGGATGACTTTGAGGTGACTTTGCTGGACTTTTTGAAAGGCTCTTGGTTGGACTTTTTGAAGGGTTCTTGGCTGGAGTCTTCTCAGGAGTCTTGGCTACAGGTTTTTCTGGAGTGTTGTCTGGTTTCTTAAAGAAAGTGTCCAAGGAAGTTTGAACAGATGTTCTCCAGGATGATGAGTGATGCAGTGAACGTGTTTACTGGCATGGTGTCACATAGGATCAAGCATTGTAAAGTCAAAACTGATGTCATAAAGTTGAAACAGGATGTCAATTTATAAATGTTGTAAGTGCGAAATGTTGTAACTTGAAATGTTAGAAGTCGAGGACTGCCTGTACATTGCCCATGGTACTTGTGCCACGGATACAAGGTGAGCAAGTTTCATAAGCCTAAAAAACCTCTAAACCTATTGGTTTTAGTCTTAAACGTCTATGTTGATGCTTTGTGTGCAGAGGAGTAACTCAACTGCTCAGATAAAAATCAGGTTAATTAATTTAAGCAAGTCATTCCAGTTTCAGTTCTCATTTTGATTTTAATTACTTTGGAGGAAGTATTTTCCTGTCTTGTGATTCATAGAGTACTGAAACTAAAAATTGATGTTCTACTTGGATACCAGATTTGGGGGAGGGGTTGCTGCCAGGAAAGTCGCTAAATATAAGAATTATACATTTTGCTGTGTGTTGCACACTGTTCATTCTTGGAAAGTAGATGTAGAGTCCCTTACTTTGTAGCAAGATTTGACAGCTGTCAGTAGGGACCTACTGAATTCATGGCAGAAGTGGGCTGTGCAGCAGTTCCTTTAATCTTGCAGGTTCCCCCATGTGTGTTGTCATTGTTTTCCCCCCTCCCTCCCCCGCTAACTGGCAGAGGCACCCTGCCGCTCACTTTTGATCAGCAGGGAGGCAAAAACCATGGTTTTAAATGTGCCACTATTTTTGCCTCCCAGTTGGTCAGCAGCAAAAAGCCGGGTCACTGGGGCTCCATAGCCAGTCAGCAACTGTGGGGGGTGGTTGCACAGGTGAACCTGCAAGGTTAAAGGAGGTGCTGCGCAGCCCACTTCCGCCATGAATTCGGTAGGTCCCTAGTTATCAGATATTTTCTAGGTATAGGTTCCTGTGAAAGGTGTGGGGTAGGGGTGTTGAATGCCCTGCTCCCAGGATGGATCTGGACTAGGGTGTTTCTTGTGGGCCAGATCTGGATGTAGCAGCAGGGATTTTAATGCAGCTGTTGCTTACTGCTGCCCCCCACCATCTACTTACCACTGCCATCTGTCACCAACATGGCTACTTGCCTCAGATTTTGGTGAGGGGCACTGCCCCTGAATTAATTTGCTTTACTAACTCTGCAGGCCATATAGCATGGATCTGTGGGCTTTACCTATACCGCAGATGTCAAACTTTAATTTGCTGAAACTCAACTCCTCTGCTGGAAAGGACAGAATGCGAGAACTCTAACCAGAAAGCTGTTAGATGTTGCTGAAAAGTTGATGTGCTCTCAGGCCTTATCTTAACTGGAACTCAAAAGCTTTGTAACTGGGTAAAGAAACTAAAGTACTGAAAGGTTAAATGACTTCACCAAAATTACAGGGGAGATCTTGGAACAGAACCTAGGTATAAACTTTTTGGGTTGAAGATAGATACAGCTCTGGAGACTTGGGTTCATTTTTGGCTTTACGATTTTCACCCTGGTCAAGTCACTTACTTTCTCAGTGTCTCAGTTCTGTTTGTTAAAATGAGAGTAGTGCTTGTTTTGCGCATTAAAGATATTTTTCATTGTGAGTGCAGTTTTAAAAACAAAGTATTAATTGTGATTTTGGTATGATGATGTTGTATATGAGATGATGCTTATTTG
>NW_005841940.1:757680-767375 GCF_000455745.1 Alligator sinensis | reverse complement strand
TTCCTGCTCCCTTTAACCTTCACCTTTCAACCAAATCTGCTATGGTGGTGTGTTTTGACTTGTTGGAAGTCACATTTTTGTATAGTATGTAGGAGCTCTGGGCTTTCAGAGAGCAAACACTGGAAGTGATTGGACATTTTACACTCTGAACTGTTAGAGCGCATCTAAGCTTGAGATCACCTTTGCTGAAAAGCAATCGTGTATGTGCTGAGAATTGTTCCTTGAAAGTACTTAGGCTATTTAAAACATTCCAGATCTATGCTGGTTCTTGTAATAGCCACCACGGTATAGTTGTTTTTTTAGTTCTTTTAATACTGTTACTGTGAACAAGACATGTTACTGTATTTTCTCAGCTACAGCACACCTCAGAAGAATACACTTTTTGGTTTTTGAAAGGCAGAATGAAGAAAAAAATATTTTTTTTGTAGTATATAAGTGAGTAGCATCAGCTGGGGAGCTCATTGTTCTGGCTCCTTCAGAACACTGCAGATTGAAACAGGTAAATGGCAGAACCTGCTGTTATCTTATTTCTCTCACATCATGCACAGTTTAATTTCCAGCAGCTTATTTTGGGGAGGAAACATTCATGTTATATTTGAGAAAATATGGTACTAGTTTGACTTACCAGCAAGACTATGTAGCAAACTTCTGTATTTTGTAGATAAGACCTCTTAACCTTTGTCACTATTCTGACTCAATTACATAAGGTGTTGGCTACATAGAAACAATTATTTGAAATGTAACTCATGATAGATGAGCGAGTGGTTTTTTTTATTCCCTGTTTTCCAAGAGGAAAAAAAATTTTGACTGTTGTCAGCTTTAGGAAAATTAATTGTTTGATTGAAAATATTCTGTGTAAATGGTCTAAAGCTTTTATTTCTAACTCTGCTCTAAGTGAGAGTTAGAAGATCAGTCGAGTATAACGTATTTAATACTGTGGTTGAAAATCATCTGCGTCTTAAAGCATTATGTTCTTGAATTTTTGTTTCTGAACTTCCCATATCCTGAACCTTACTAACAGCTTCTGTTCTGAAGGAAACTCTCAGAGGAATCTGTCAAACTAGTTATTTGCTGTAGAGTACAAAGATTTTATCTTAAAGTAAAATTTGTAAGGTAATAGTTATTCTATTGGTTTTTCAGAGGTTATTTTAGGCCAAGATATTCATGAGGTCTGGTCAAAAATAACCTATTCATTTTGTTATTGTCAGACCATTTTCCAACTAAGGGCTTTTTATTAAAGGGATATTTGATCATACTAGTTAATTGCCCTCAGTGTAACAAATTATTTTTCATTGAAGTGCACATACAGTATTTGCTGTCTACCAAGCCTACAATAATTTTTGCAATTATCAACTTTCAGAGTTGCTCATTTGGTATTTTATAATTTATTTGGGTTTCCCAGAGTCATTTTCAGACTTCTCAAATAGTATCAACAACAAGCTGTTGAGTACCAGGCACATGACAACTGTTGACCAGAATAAGATGATACACATGCTGGCAGTTGACAGTCGGCTAGATATGGCTTGGTAGCTTTATAGGCCTTTGGATCCTGTAGTCATATGGCTATATGTGACAGAAGAGCAGGAGGATGAAATCAAATGTTTATTTGTGCCACACATTTATCTGGAGCAGATTTACCTGATGGAATGTCACGTCTGGATGTGGACAGCTAGGACTGACTGAGACAGGGTTACTGATGCAGGTTGGGATAATCCATAGTTTTAAGCTGCAGATTTTCTGTATGCTGGAGACCTACTTTTCTTTATGATGGGTGCACAACTCCAGAACCCATACAGGCAATACACCAGTGTGAGAAATCCTGTCAGTGGGGAGATGCATGTTGCTATTGCCACCTGGAACACTGGTGCCCTCATTGCCTATTAGTCCTTAAAAAATCAGCTTGGTTGATCACCTGTCAAGGCTATTCTCATGGAAATATGCTGCTGTATTAGAAAGATGTTACTGTGCCATGTTGTCAAGCTCAACAACGCACAAATGACTGAAGGCATTTTAAGGGTGGACTTGGAGAACTCTACAGGGTTATTAATAGGGTCCACAGGCTTATTTTTTGTCCGCCACACCAAACCAAATACTTGCTCCACAGGCAAACAGTATTTCTCCCTGATGTTGTGAAGTGAGGCCTACTTGGTCACCTTGGAAAATTAATCGCTGCAAGTGTGTGATCTGGAAGGGTCCATGATGACAGAATCTTTAAAAACTTGTGTCTGTTTGGTGGGGTAAGCAAGGGAATGCTGTGTTAGTCCTGGTTGCCTTGGGCAAGTCCCTTATCCCATCTGTGCCCCAGTTTTCTCAGCTGAAAAACAGGGATGAACACACTTCCTTTGACATCTAAAGGTACTGCTGGAGTTAAGGTTTGTCCTGTTCTGGAAAATTCAGCATCTCTTCTGCTTCCATTATTTTGAGCTCTTTAACTGGATGGTTGGAGAACGGGGCAGTTGTCTTATCCCATGCATACCATATTTACTCAAATCTAAGATGAGGATTTTCTCCCCAGCCAGTGGGGGAGGGGGGCTCATCTTAGATTCCTGTGCAAAGCAAGGGTGGGTGGGCAGATGATTGCTGCAGCTCTGATTCTAGTCCTGAGCCTGGGTTGAAGCCGGAGTCAGGGTCACAGCAAGCCTCCTGCCCACCCTTCACTCTGCACTTCTGCCTTCTCCTTCCCCTTACTGTCAGGTGCAGCTTGGCTCTGGCTCAGGCTGGATTCCCTCCTGGGCACAGAGTACATGGAAACTCTGTCCCCTACCTGGCCAGTCAACAGTGCTGACACTGCTGTATGGCTGGCAGGGACCATGCTTCCACATGGTGTGCTCCTGGGGAGAAATGGAGCCTAAGCAGCATCTGACAGTAAAGATGGGGGTGAGGGTAGGAGAGGGGAAGAGCCAGGAACTTGGAGAGTGGCAGGAAGGGGCAGAAACTATGGGGAGCTGTGGTGAGGGTGGAAGAGGAGAAGAATGCTGCAAAAAGGCCATCTGATCCCCTAGCCACTGCTTTCCCTGCTCTAGCAGTTAGGGGTGGGGGAAATGACAAATTTAAGACAGTTGTTCAACAATTAGATTCTATATCTGTAAATTATAAGAAAATTATAATGTTTCCCTATATGGAATATAGTTATTGTAGGGGGAGCATCTTAAATTCAGGATTGACTTAAATTTGAGTAAATATGATATTTACAGACTGGAATTTGGAAAAAGGTGACAAGACTTGAAAGTTTTATTGTTATTGTGCATCGTGGTAAAGGTGGGCTGTATTTTGCACTTGTTCTGTGAGAGAAAGGAACAGGGATTACTGGGAAGTGAGAGCAAGTGATGGACTGACTGCTGAACATTGTGGACAAGTGAAGAGGGTAAGTGCCGAGTATGCCAAATGGTCAGGACAGCATAGTGCTGCTTCTCTGAAGTCAGAGTCCTGTAATCAGTGAAATGACTGAAATGTATGCTTATGTATACTTTAGTAGGAATTAATAAAAGGGTGAATGTATAAATGAGGAGTTGTATAAATGATAGGGGAGTTTTCTCACTTTAATACAAACACCACTGAAAAATTTAAGGAAGTTAATGCATAACATGGGTAACAAGTTAATTTCCCATTTAAAAAAAATGGAACTGTAGCCTGGTAAAACTACAGAGTGCTTACAGTCCTGTCAGTGAGATACCCAAAACTGCTCTTCTCAGGGAGGCAGGGTTGTTTGAGGGGAAGAACATGCATTTAAGTTGAGTGGATGGAGTATGTATTGTGTGTGCTGAGCTTGCAGAACATTGTAAGGCTTTCTCTGTGTCATATCCCTTTGAAATGCCATGTGTTCCATTTTGAGCTTTTGTGTGCGCCATGAAATTGTCCTTCCATACTTCCCTCTGCACCTTCCTGGTTCTTTAGAGACAACTTTTTTTGTTTTTGTCCCCCTCTGCAACCCCTTCTTAAGGGCAATCCAGATGGCTATATTGTTTTGCAGTGTGTGCGCCAAACTACAGCACCTTCTTTGCCTTAAACTCTCCTGTAGGGAACACATAGATCATCACAAAGTGCACTGCAAACACAATAGGATTCTTTAGTAATAATCAGGAGCCTAGGGGATTCACATAGTTGTGAAATAAATGCTATTGCCTTACAATCTTTATGTATCATGCAAAGTCTCAGTATCTTGATTTGAGTAACTTACCCCAGAATCATAAGTTTAGCTAAAAAAGGTGTGGGCCATTAAAAAAAAAAAAAAAAAAAAAGAGACAAAATACATTGTCTGTTTCTTTCTGTATCTGCTGCTACAGGAAATATGCAGTCTTCGCAGTGCATCTTGACCACGAAGGGTGTATGATGGATGATTGTGCTGCATCAAAGTGAAGGGTGGGACAGTGAAGCAGGATTTTAAAATAGTGGTTAATGGTATATGATAGTACAGTTAAATACAAAAGGTCAGGCACAGATACCATATTTACTCAAATCCAAGATGAGATTCCCCTCCACCCAACAGGAGAGAAAAAAACCCTTGTCCCAGATTAGAATATAAGGTTGTGGGGGTTGGGGGCTGTGTGGAGGAGGTGGCTGTTGTGGCTCTGAGCCTGGGTCATGGCTGGGGTCAGCAGCAGCAGCCTCCGCCACTTTCCCTTCTCTTGACACCGCTTATCCTCTGTTATGGCCTTGCTCTCGGCTCCACCCTCTTGGCTAAGTGACAGTGACCCTAGCTCTAACCCGGAGCCAGAACTACTGCAGTTACTGTTGTAACTGCTACTGCCTTGTTGGGCAGGGGCCTAAGACATTGTGTGCTCTCTGCCCCTGGCTTGAGCTGAAGCTATGACTGAGGGTAAGTCATGGGGGGTAAGTGGCAGGAAGCAAGGTGTCCCCAATGCTTATGCCCATCCACAAGTTGGGGTGGGGGGAGGATGACAAACTGCAGGGGTCAGGCTGCTTGACTTTTCTGCCACCTGCCCCCCAGCAGCTGCTTGTTCCACTGCAGCATTCAGGGGGTGGTTTTTAAGATGACTCTCCAATAATCAGGTTCTATACACATCAAATTACAGTAAACTTACAAATTTTTCACTTAAAATCTAATTATTGGGATCATTTTAAATTTGAAGTAGTCTTGGATTTGAGTAAATACAGTTTTAGGTTGAGTACCCCAAGGAGAGATGTTATAAATTAAGGGTGCACAGATAAAGATTTTTTGGCACATACCGATGGCCAATTATTAATCAGCCATATCGGCCGATACTGATCTGATTGCCGATATGTTGCTTGGCTGCTTGGACAGCAGTGTTGGTCTGGTAAGTCATGGCGGGGGGAGAGGAGGGCATGAGGGGAGCAGATTGAGGCTCCCACAGTGAGGGAGGAAGGGAATGGGGCTGGGGCAGGGTGTGGGGTGGAGCTGTGGGCAGCTTGTCTGGGGAGGGCGGGTGACTCCTGCCACTGTGCATACCCCTGGGGCCCCAGATTTGTGCACAGGGCAAGGGTGAACTGCCCACTGTGGGCTCAGGGCCAGGGGCTGTGCCCGGCTGCAGGGGCTGGGTCAGGGCTGCACTTGGAGTGGGCAAGGGCTGGGGTGGCAGTGATCCTGGGAGTGGGGAGGATACAGGGGAGGGCTACAGTGAATTTTGGGGTGTCTGTAGCCCATCCCATAGCCATTCCTCCCAGCGCTGCGTCTGCCTGCCTCAAGTGCAGCCCCAGCCCAGCCCCCCCACTGGGAAGAGGCTGGTGCAGCCTAAGCCCACAGTGGGTAGCACCCTGTGCACAAATCGTGGGGGCACACACCCCCATGCCTCCCCTGGGGGTGCACACAGTGGCGGGGATTCCTTGGATGGACTCCATGAGATATGTGAGGTCATGGACGCTTTTGTGGGTGTTGGTTGCATTGTATTGGTTTCTTTGTAGAAAGCTCCTTAATGCTTCATTCTTGTGTGGTGGTAGTGTTGCCTTCAGTCTGGTTCCTCATGGTATGGTCATGTAGTGAGAACATTATTGGATGTTCTTATTTTGTTTCTTGTTTTACAGTACTTCTTTCAGAACTTTTTCTGAGTTGGTGCTGGGGCCAGGTATGGGAATATATTTTTTTCACTTGTTCTGACAATTTCTGGTCAGTATTTTATAGATGTTTTGCATTTCAGTGATATGTCTCCAGGTGAGGCTTGACATGTAACTTTCTAAAGAGCAGTCAGGTCAAGTGGTCCATGCCAAAGTGGGAGCGGATGTGTTGTTTTGTGTGGGTAAAACTCCCCACTTCCTGGCACTGGAAAGATGATATTCAGTCAGGATATGACCCCCAGCGCAACAGAGCACCCATGGTACATAGAAAATGCAGAAGCAGAGCAGTTTATTTTCAGATAGTAAGGAGCAGTGCCGGTAATGGAATGGTTAGGAATGCACCCATACGAACAGACTTGTTGTCAGATAGAGTTAAAGGAGCATTACAGTGGAGTCGCATCTTACGCGGGGGTTAGGTTCTAAAGTCAGCGCGAAAATGGCGTATAGTCAAAATTACCCTTGAAAATCCCTTAAATCGCCCATATTGGGGGGTCGTCAGGGCTTGATGTCGATCCAGGAGACAATGGGCCGTAGACGAAGTGGTTGGCTCACACTATGAGAGGTGGGAACTCATTTAGTGGAATGGCAGGTGGAATTGCCCGCACTATTTAAATTGTTATTTGCTCTTTTTTTTTTGCCGAGCGCGTATAGTTGAATTCACGTAAGTTAAATGCGCATGTGATGTGACTCCACTGTACTTACTGTAATCTGACACTTCAAATATAATTCACTCGGAAAAAAGTTTGAGGACACAAGGCACTTAAAAGCAAGTAAAGTTATTCTGATATGGTGTTGCTGCATAGACACTAAATGAAGATACCTTTCCAAGTTATGGAACTGAGTCACTAATTGTTAGTATATCTGTCCCCACTTGTCAGGAAATCATCCTGTTTGAGCTGATATAGAAGGATTTGAAAAAACCTAGTCTGGCAGTTAGACAGAGATAGCTGAGGTCTGTACAAGGATGCTTAGGAAAATTAATCCAAATGAACTAAAGGGGTAAATTTAAAATTGATTAGTTAAACTCCTGTGTGGAAGTTCTCCTTCAGAATTAAAGTACCCTTCAATTCACTTTAATCCCTTAAAAAAAAATAGCTCAAATTCATTCTCCTGAATATCATTGTGTAGATTGGTCCTCAGTGTTTCCTTCTAGTCTCTCTGGATGTTCCCGTATACCTTAAGCCAGGGGTTGTCAACTGGGGGTACATGTGCCCCTAGGGGTACTTGGAAAGGTACTAGTGGGTATGCGTAGGCAGGCAGGGACACAGCACTACCACCCACTACCCTGCGCTGCCACCTCCCAGGAGCAGGGCTGGGGTGGAGGCAGTTGAGGGCAGTGGCGCCCCGCCAGCCAGATGCGGGGTGGGGGGGAGTTCGCGTGCAGCAGCAGCGGCCACTGTCCTGCACCACCACTGAGTGCCACTTTCCCATGGCTGGTTGCATATGGCTCTGTGGGGTGCTGATGGGAGGTGCGCGATTGACCAGGTGCGAGGCCCATCGGCAGCCTGCGGAGCCGCACGTGTGACCACCCGTGGAAAGGCGGGATGTGGTGGTGGGTGGTGGCAATGGCTGCCCTGTGCAAGGCCACCCCCCCCCCCTCCCCCTCCCCCCCCCCCCCCCCCCCCCCCCCTTCATCTGACCACTGCCACCAGAAGGGGTACAATTGTTAAAAAAAGGTTGAAAACCTCTGCCTTAAGCAGTTTTATTCTTGATATTTTAAAAAAAATATTATTATGTAATGTAAGTCTTCTTAACATCATGCTGTTTTAAAGTCATATAATATTTGGGGATTAAACTAATTTTAGGGAACTTCTGTCATCATTTTTTTTCCTCAATCAAACTCTTAGGCTGCATGGATTATAGGTGAATACGTCTTTTCTCCAAGAATATTTTTCAGGCTTACTAGGCAGGTGCAAAGACCATTCAAATTTCTCAGTTAGCAAGGCCAAGACCTCTAAGTTCCTGCTCACTGATTACACTTGATCAGTTTGGTTATCTCCAGAGGATAATTCATGAATCATCTCTCATTTTTTCCATAGGAAAAGTAATTTTCTTTTGTGTTTAGCGTTTCACTGGAATTATCACCATGATGCCAAAGTTCCTTTCAGAATTAAAAATGAGCAGTGAGCAACTTTTTCCTTCTGGCTTAAAATTAACCCCCACATAAAAGATTGCACATAGAGATTTGAAAAAAAACCCTTCATTATAACATGTGCTATGTGTTGCTGGTTGGAAAGGGTAAGGTTTAAGAAGCAAGCTTTGTATTTGGGCTGGAAAGTGAGGTACTTCATGGCTTCTGATTCTTGTTGGATTGAGTTTTGTGATCTTAAGCTGGCTTCAGTGTCTTGTCTTCTCCATGACCAAGCAGTTTCTGTAGAAAGCTTCTGTAATTCCTGAAGGACAGATTTACTGAGGACAATTGAATTGTGTGGGAAATGGTTCTTTAGGTAATGTTGTCCTAATCCATATACTGCTTTGAATGTAAAAATGAAGAGCTTTGTCTTGGAAGCCTACGGAATAACCTGACTACAGGGGTGATATATCCACTGTGACCTGCTTTGCTGAAGAATCTTTCCTCTGTTTTCTGTACAATTTTCTGTGCTTTTTATTAGGTTGATGCTTTTAAATCCAGAAACATTATAGTGTTCTATTACAGATAGGGGTATTATTTAAGCAAGGTCTTTATTTGATTTGAGATGTGGTCTTTGTCCAAACATTTAAGTAGTACCTTTTGTATTGCATTTCTTGGGAGTCATCTTTTAGCGCTGAAAGATATGCCCCTAGTGTCTTTGCTTTGACTTTTGTGACTGTACAGTTTTTTTTTTCTTTTTAGTTAGTATGAGCAGTTCAGCAGATCTTTGCTGAGTACCAGAAATTCAGTATTAATCATAAAGTAGTATTGTAGTTAATGGTTTAAGTAATAGTTTAATTTAATGGCTAATATTAGCCTTTTTCTATTAAAACATATTTGTCAAATTTAAAGGGAAACATTGTTTTACAGTGGTCTTCTAGCTTGCCCTTTATGAAAAGGTAATGAGGACAATCCTTTTTACGCAAATAATTTAATATAAAAAATGGTTCATCCTATGTATGCCTTATCAGAAGTGTCTTGTTTGTAATAAAGGGTCAGCTTTATTTGGTTTGTGCATGTAGATCAGGGGCGGGCAATTATTTTGGGCGGAGGGCCGCTTACCCAGATTTGGCAGGCTGTCAAGGGCCGCATGGGTAGCCCTGCCCTGTGACAGGTGCCCCGCCCCCTGGTCACCATCTTGGGATCAACGTCCCAGTGTCTTGGGACCAATATCCCAGGGCCAGCACCAGTGGGGCCCAGAGTGGGGCACAGGCTGGCAAAGGTCTGTGGAGCTGGGCTGGGCTGTACCAACGGGGAGGGGGGAGCTGGTCTGGCTCCAGAGCCCCTGCCAGCTGGGACCCCATGCTCCTGCCACCCTGTTCTGGGCCCTGTTGGTGCTGGCCCCGGGACACTGGTGTGGGCCCTGTGCTTCCGCTGGCTCCCCACCTGCTCACACCCAGTGCCCCCTAGCCCCACAGTACAGGTGGGGGGCAGTGCACAGCCCTGACCCCCTGCTTATCAGCAGGGGAGAAGCTGGTGTTGAGCATGGGGAAAAGTGGCCCCTCGCCTGCCCCATGGGCGGCGCCCCCCGCTG
>NW_005841940.1:753032-757598 GCF_000455745.1 Alligator sinensis | reverse complement strand
GGTGCGGGCTGCTGGCCGTGGGCCGGGCAAGGGGCCGCTTTTCCCCGTGCTCAGCACCAGCTTGTAACCTGCCCCACTGCCAGCCTGGAAAGCAGCCCCTCCCCACGCTGCAGCCGCTCACAGCCTGCCTGGGACTGCCTGTGCCTGCTCCGGACAGCTCCATGCAGGCTGTGAGTGCCTGAAGCAGGGAGCACCGTCCATGGGGCAGGAGAAGCGCCGCTTTTCTTCGTGCAGGGAAGGAGCCTGGGGAAAAGCTGAGCGCAGGGGGAAAGCGGCGCTGCCCCATGGCCCGTGCCCCATGCTGCAGGCACTCGCAGCCTGCAAGGGGCCTGTCCGGAGTGGGCTCAGGCAGCCCTGCATGGGCTGCAAGCAGCTGCAGTGTGGACCATGGGGCGGGGAGGGGCTGCTCCACCCCCCGCCATCCCCTCCCCCCGCTGCGCTCCTTTCCTTCCTGGGGTCCCCCCCCGCTGGGCTTCCCCTGGGTCCTACTGCCCTTGGTTCCTGTCATTTTTGACAGGAACCAAAGGCAGAGAAATTTAAATTTTCTACATTAGGGGCCCTGCGGGCCGGATAGAATGGCCTTGCGGGCCGTATTTTGCCCACCCCGATGTAGATACCAAATAGTGTATCCAGACCTAAAGAAGTTATGTAAAAAGATTTTTTATTTTTGTAGGCACAGAAATAGACGTAGTTCTTGCTTATAAAAGTCAAGGCAAAAGTATAACCTATTAGCCTGCAAGCGGAGCTTTAAAAAAAATTTGTCCTCAGATTTGGTTATGTATTGTACAGATAATTGGAGTTAAATAACAAAAGCCCACCCAAAATTGTCTGTTATTTTCCTGTTGTTTGTTTGACTTGCACACTCTACATGTAAATTTTGTTGGAGAAGAGTAAAATCCCATTGTTCTGATGATAAATGGTCTTGTCTCAAAGGTGCATTTGAAAACGGAGAGAAAACTCATTACATATGGGGGCTTCAATTATTTTTTGGGAAGGTTATGCTGCTGTTGTTTGTCTACTACTAACAATTATTTCAGAGAAAGTAGTTTGTTCCTGCAAGAGACTTATTAGCAAACATATACATTCTTCATAAAAGCATCAGCAAATAATCTCAAGCTTCTTGAGGGAGTGTAATGTTTTCAGAACGGTGTGTTGCTTAAAGTAACTGAGGTTTATTGAAGGCTCTTGGCAGGATTCACCTCTAATATTCCATTGGTGTGGTTTATAACATGGAATTCCTACCTGGGTAAGAAGTAGAGCAGAGTCCTAAGACACCCACCCAGAACATATGTGGCAGCATGGAAAGGTACTAGAAAAAAGTAATTTTGTCTAATCCTTCTGTTTTAGAACTTGGGATTCTTAACTACCAGTTAAGACAACTTTTCCTTTAGGTGCAATTGTTATGTGGATGAAACTCTTGATTTGTGGTTTAAAACCTCAGAGTGGCTTTCTAGACTCAAAACTAACTCTCTCTTATTGGTTCCAAATAGAGATAAAAAGTTAGGGTAATAATAACCAGCAGGAGTAGCTGAAAAAACATTCCTTACTCATGTAGTTTTTATGATGATGAATGGGAGCGGTTAGACAGCATTTGTGACTTTCACCCTCTTCCACAAGCCTTTTAGTGTGGAAACACATGCAGATTAATTAGAATATACAGTCTTCCTTCGTGATTCCATTTAAACACTCTTGTGTGTGAAATTGTTGCATGATTCAGAGATGTGCTTCCATATGAATCCTTGCTGACTTTCTGATTGAGGTTTTAATCTCTCACAGAAACATAATAAAAATAATGAGTTAATAATACTTACCAGCATTCCTTTGGTTGAAAAAGGGAATAAACGTGGAAGATGGAATTCTCTGATAGATCTTGACTTGTACAGTCTACTGTAGCTGCAACTACTTTTGGTGATTATGGAAGAGCTTATTAAAAAATTCATCTCCCTGTCAGACTCGCATACAATTAAATCCAAAATAAGACTTCTGCCATATGGCTAGTCCTTCTGTGAATTCTAAATTAGATTTATGTAATCCAAAAATTAATGCTTTGATGAATAAGACTTGTTTTGTAGAAGGATACGCTAGTTTCAACTGCAAGTACAGTTTTGGGGTTCAGTGTTAATTTTGCAATAAAGGCCAAAGCTTTCTTCCACTTCAAAAATTGAGGTTATGTACAGAAATTATACATTTGAAGGTTAAATGAATCAGACTGCTTTGATTGAAGATAAAAATTGAAGTTTATATTAAACAGAAGTGAAACCTTCTTGCCCACAGGCCTGAATTCTAGAGAATAATGATTAAAAAAAAACTATCCCTGACTGTATTGAGTGATATTTCTAACCTAAAGCTATTTTTGTTTGTTTTGGATAGTCATGCATCATCTTGAAGTATAAAATATACACTGGCATATCACAGGGGAAACACATTGCTGAATCAAAAGGTTCATGGTGTAACCACATAAATACACTTGGAAAGTTGATTCGCTTTTCCGAAAAAACTGCATTTGCAGTTATGGAAAAGATACTTCGCCCCACCCCCAATATTGATGTCTGAATATTGCTTGCAGAACAGTTAAGAAAATAATTATGGAACAGAATAGCTTACTTTGAATTTCTGTAGGAAGTAAAGTCCCGTCTGCCCTGAGGCCTGAGGGAAAGGTACTGTGATACCAAAAAAGCTTGGCTATGTCTATACCAACCATATAGTTGATCCAATAAAAGATATCATCCCCAAGAATTCTTGCCTCTTCTACCCAGAAAAAAACTTCTATTTTTTCTTAATTTTTTATCACTATGAACATTTGACTATTGTTCACTGTGTAGGCATTTTTGCTGAATATTGGACTTGTTTTTTGTCTTCATAATCCTTAAACCTTATAATTTAACCTCTGCTTCCTTTTATAAACTAGCTGAATATTTAAAGATGCAGCATCAAGGTTTGTCCAGCATTGTCACTTGAGGACAGGCATTAGGTTCCTAGTATTTAAGGCTGCATAGGAAATATGGGCTTCTGTTACAGTATCTACAACAAAACCTGTTAATCTTTACAATGTTTCAATATTAGTCATCAGATATTAAGTATTTATCAGAGTTTTTAATCCTTATCCAAGGGAAAGGTGTGGACATTTCATTCCCATGTGATGGATTTATGGTTTGATTGTTGTATCTTCTTCCCCCCATCCCCTCCCCCATGACAAATTACCTAACCTTTTCTGCAAATGCATCAGATTTTTCCATGGATGGGGCTGCAGCAGCATTTACATAGCTATACAGATTGCAGATTGCTGACACAAACATCTGTTTTAGGCCCGATAGATTCTTGTTTAATTTCGTATCGTTTACAGCTTTCAGCTAAACTGGGGGAAATGAGATGACTTAAATAATTGGGCATGAACTAGTTAAAAGTTTATAACATAGTAAAAAAATTATAGTTAATCTTTCTAAGTTTTAAGATTAAAGTTTCATTGGATTATTTTATTTTATTTTGAAGTCCTTTTTTATATCCATATGGTTAGAAACTTCATTATTTTTAATCACTTAAATCTATAAAAAAACCCCTCATACTGCCACCAGTTGCTGAAATGGAGTTTTGAGTTGCTTAGAGTTTGTTGAAGATTTTATTTTGATGTTGCTGTAATATTAAAGAAACATAGAAGTTAATATGTACTACTTCTAACATGAATCATTTCTCTGTGTGTTCCACTGTCTCATAGCACAAAGCACAATGTAAAAAACCCCTGAGTCAGTGTGTAAAATGAGATTTACACTAAAAGGAGAAATTGCAACCCCCAGAAGTGTTTACATCATTGTTGTTTCAGCAGAACGGATGCACCTATTCATGGAGATCATCTCAAATTGAGAGATGTGATAAACATGAAAGGAGGTAATCCTGCTTTACTTTGTAACATTATGTTGAGTCCCTTAAAAGGCCAAACACACTCATCCATTAAAATGAGCAATGAGTTCTACTCCAGATGAGAGCAGCTTTGCAGGTTGTTTGTTACTTCTAGCAATTCTGGAATTGCCAATTACTGTTGTGGATGCTTAAATATTAAAAACTAGGATTTTATAGCATCTGGCAGTAAATTTGGGCTTATCTCAGTTAAGTTGGTTTCCACATTCACTAAGGAAAGTGCTTTATGATAAGGGTTAAATAATGAAAAGAGCAAACCAATTTTCACCATCTAATAAGTCGCATAGTCCAGTTTTCAGATTAAATTTATTTGATATCATTGACAAGCTGACTTCATTTTTAGTCCTGTACAATGAATGGCAATGTTGCACTCTTCTAATCTGTTTTAGGGGTGTATATGATGTAATCCTTAAGACACTTATGTAAGTTTGTTGTTAATAAGCATGCCAGCTTCTGAAAGCTTTTTTAAAGCTTACTGTACGTGATGCTTATTGTAATCCTTCCATGTGTTACTTTTTCATTAAACCAGATGGGTCTTTAGCTGTTCAGAGTACTGGATTCATAGAACTTTAACCCCAGCTCTGACACCATAATTCTGAAGATACTTTGATCTAAACTTTCAGTCTCAGTGATTCCTGGTCTAATTTATCAACA
>NW_005841940.1:742900-753001 GCF_000455745.1 Alligator sinensis | reverse complement strand
GAACAGCTGTTAAGATATGTTTTCAGTGGATATCTTATTTAATTTTAATACATAAAAT
This sequence comes from Alligator sinensis, assembly GCF_000455745.1. Lineage (NCBI taxonomy): Eukaryota > Metazoa > Chordata > Crocodylia > Alligatoridae > Alligator > Alligator sinensis. Next base: position 752,943 of record NW_005841940.1, on the reverse strand, counting down.
CTGTTTCTCACCATCCATAAAGTACACTCTAACAAAGAACCCCCTAGTGATCTATTCTATATGCCGAAGAGAAGGATACAGGAAGTGTATGTGTGCTGCAAAATAGTGTTTGTTAATGTGAAACCTGGACACAACACAGTGGTGCCAGGTAATCTATCTTTAAGTATAAATAAGGAGAGGATACAGAATATATAGCTTTGCAACTTGTGTACTTGACTAGAAATCAATGCAGATTGAGATGCCAAATGATCTTGTCCGGCCAGTGGCAGGGAGCAGGGAAGGCAACCAGCTCTATTGTGTGGGGCTTCCCCCTGGTGGCCTGCAAGTCCCAGGAGCTACATGTGAGCCTCCTGTGATAAGAGGTGGGAGGAGGGGGGCTGGCTCTGCTGCTTGCTGCCGCATGCAGCTCCCAGAAATGGCTAGAGCTTTGTGCTGCTGGGTGGCTGTGTGTAAGCAGACCATGAGTACCCCAAGGGTCTGCTGCTACTGTCACTGGTGGTAGGGGCTGTGTGCCATAGGGGGGGTGTGTGTGGGTGGGTGGGGTCCTCCACACTTCCTCACATCCCCACATCCCAAAAGCCCAACACACCTACACCCTCCACCCTGCTCATCCAAGCTCTGTGTTCCTGCCACCACCATGGGCATGGGCCTTGGGCTTCCACAAGCCCTGCACTCCCGCTCAGCTTCTCCTCCTGCTCACCATCGCTTCCCTACCTGGTGCCTGCCAGCACTGCAGCAGGGACGTGAGGAGGAGCCATTACAGGCCAGGGAAGCTGAGCAGGTCCCCCGGCAGCTGCAGCTCTGGACTCACCCGGAAGCTGTGCATACTAGCTGAGTCGGGGCTCTCCCACACACGAGGGTGGGAGTGAGACATGTAGGGTGGGTTGGGATACGGTTAATTGGTGGGCGCCTGCAAGCTGGATGAAATTGCCTGGTAGGCCATATTTTGCTCACTCCCACTCTAGTGACCAATCTGGGTTTTCCCGGGTGGAAAAATGTGGATTTTCTCCATTAAAGGAGAAAAACCCAGGAAACTGCAGGTTTCCCTTTGTAGGCTGGCAGAGTTCCAGCCTGTAAGGTGTGGTTTGGGGCTGGGGGCAGTGGGACACAGGGAGCAGGAGGTGCCATGTGCATGTGCATGCGTGCATGCATACATGTACGTGGCAGCCAGGCAGCATGGTGGAGAGCAGCTCCTGCAGCTGCCTCCACGTAAGTCTATGGTGAGAGACGGGACACGTGCCCCTCCAGATTTCTGCGCCCACAGTAGGGAGCTGCTTCCATGGCTCAGTGGGCAGGATCCAGCATGGGAGGGAGCATCACACTGCTACAGCTGCCAAGGCGAGGCATCCCCGCCCACCTGGCATCAGTGTGGGGCACAACTCCATGCCACTGCAGCTTGCCATAGTGGTACAATGCTCCCTCCCACATTGGATCCTGTCTGCAGGGCTGTGGAGGTAGCTCCTGCCCAGATGGCCTGGCGGTAGCCCTTTACCATACTGTAAGTGCAGAAATCTGAGGGGGAGCATGTGTCCCCCCCCATGGTCTGGCCTGGCGGCAACCCTGTACCATACTATAAGTGCAGAAATCTGGGGGGGAGCATGTGTCCCTCCCATGCGTTGTCTGTGCCCCCCTTCCCCTTCCATGTATCACCTGTGACCACACCCACCCCTTTCCTCACTCTCTGTGGGGCTGGGGCCTAGGAGCAGGGGCTATGACTGGGAAGATAGGCAGGGCCAGGGGGCTGTGGCTTGGGAGTGAGGGGCACTGGCATGGGCAGGGGCAGGGAACTGGCATGTCAGCTGCTTACAGCTGCAAAGCAGTGGGGGGCTACTGCTGTGGCTGGATCTGTATCCTGGTGAGTGAAAGAGGCAGGGGAGCTCTGATTTTCCATGATAAAAAAACAAACACACCAAAACATATAAGTATTTAGAATTGATTTTATTATGATTGGGTGCTGGTAGGCTTCCACATTGCTTTAAAATTGTAAATGTATCAATAAAACAAGGTGTTAAACTGATACCTATATATGTAGTGGTGTTTCAATTTAATTTTGTAAAAACATGGATTTTGAATTTTTAAATCAGAATTTGAGACTTTTATCAGAGAATTTGGGATTTTTAAACAGAGAAAACCAGGATCCCTGATGTTCAACTAATACCAATATACATAGTGGTATTTCATTTTAATTGCAGAAAAACACAGATTTGGGGTTTTTAAATTAGAGAATTTTGGATATTTATCAGAATTCGAGATTTTTAAACTGAAATCCAGGATCCCTGGTGATCAAAATGGTATACAGTTGAGGTGGCATGGCAGGGAAAACATGAGTGCATCAGTAAAATAAAGTAACAGTGATGCTTTTAATGCTTCCCTCTAGAATAGAGGGGAATTTCAAACTATCAGAGTACTGTGAGCAAGAACTATGGTAACCCCCCCCAAAAATCAAAATTACATGCACCTTTTCTTCTGTGCCAAACCAAATGCAGCTTTAAAAATTGATTGGATTGGATTCTATGTTCTTCATAAGTCTGCTGCTCCACAGTGACAGTTGAAATTAAGGTTCCTATTACTTGCTTTTATCAGCTCTATTCTGCATTAAATCAGCAAGCTGTTAACATAAACACTTGGAAACATGCTGTGTTGCTTGTGCACATTCTTTGCAATGTACCATTCTATCTTTTCTCACCTTATAAGTATGCTCCTGACTTTTCTAGGATGTATATGCACAATTCTGTGATCCATTTGTTTCTTTTTTCCTTTCTGGTAAGGTAAGTAAAACAATTCAAGTTTTACTCAGTTGATTTGGGGTTTGTCTAGGCAACAGTTTAAATAATTATGGAGTATTTAAATTAGCCTTTACAAATTTGACTCAAGGTAATTGGCAATCTGGTTGGCTCCTAGTTAGAATAAAAAATTCCAGTCTAGAGTTGGATTTATCTTCTCTGCCTAGACACTTGCACTGATTGCCAGTAGATCAGATATGCTTTGGTATAGGTCTCTGGAGTCTAGCCAGAAGAGAGGCTATTGTTTGGGATTTGAACAGTGTGTAGGCCTGGAGACGACATATTGCTTGGTTTCTATTTTAAAGGAAATTAATGGAACATTTTTTAATTTGAGTATAAACTGTTTAAAAAAAATGAAGTTCTTAACGCCACTTAATTCTGAAAGTCTATACTTTAGGTTTTGTCAGTAGCAGTACCTCATTCCTATTCCCCACGAACAGATTTGACTTCATATTGTGAGCATGACTAATTGTACTTACTTTCCTACAGAGCATGTAGTGCTAGTTTTTACTTGAAACTCTTCACTTTAATTACCTGAGAATTATTTTCCTTTTAACTTTTTGCTTCACTATTTGCTTCCTGTAGTGCAAAGCTGTGCTCCCGATTCTTCTCGCATTGAAAATAACCCCCTGCCTAAAATTTTTGTGTTTTTACTTTTGCAAAAATTAAGCTCTACCTAAAATTTCCACACCTGGGCTGTCTGTTTGTCATTGTTGACCCAGTTCAAATTTGCTTTCTCACGCTCATAGCTTTTCTAGTACTCCAAGAGTGGTCTCCCTTTGAAGGGATGCCTTACAAGCTTTTGTCTTGTGGTTGTGGTGGTGATCTGTTAGCCTGTCACTGGCTGGCTACATCAAGTGCATGTTAATTCATTTATAATTTTTTCCAAAACTACATTTGAAACACTGAAGTTCTGAAGCTTCGTGTGTCCCTAGTAAGTTATGTAGGTATAAACATTGTGATTTACTGTTACATACTTAACAACATTTTGAGACTATTTAATAGGAAAGAATTGTAAGGGTGATTAGGGACAATTCTATTTGCTGGGAACAACAACTTTTCCAAGCATGATGAATTGGTGGCACAGGATCATTTTAGAATTCTAACAAACATTCATTCTTGATGTACACGGAAGGAAATGTGTGGTGTTCCTATGATTTTTATTTTAAAACATGTGCACTCTTCTGTGCTACCAGGCTGGGGTTTATTTAGCTTCTGGTGAAAACAAAACCACTGATGAAACCAGCTCTCCTGGCCTACTTTATTTGGTTTGCCTTCATGGATCTATTATGTGGAAGGCTCAGAAATGTTTTAAAACATTGAGAAAACAAATATAAGTTATATGTTTGGGGATCTACTGAAGATGAATGTCTTTTGTCTGAGCTACTGACACAGTGAAGTAACTCAGAATATCTTTTTTGGGGGGAAGGGGAATCATTGTGGTCATGATGAAAGAAGACATTTAAGTTGCTCATAGGGCCTGTCTCTGCAAGGGGCATGGCTCATGGTTTACAAAGGAATTAAACATGGGTTCTTTTTGACCCTTTCCTATTCTTAGTTAATGATGAAAAGCTTGAAATACTAGTAGCAACACGGTCAGTTAATTAATGAGAAGCATGCTAGACTCCTTTGTTCCAGCAGATGAGTCTATTTTTGATAATGGTTTGGGGCAGTTGAGTCATGTTTTTGATGTTTTTTTTAAATCTCACATCATTACCTAGTGCCCCTTTTTAGGAGTGGTTGGAGTACCAGTATAAACTGGCTGCCCGCACTTGTACTATGCTCAGAGTTCTTACACAACTCCAAAATATTCATGGCCAGTCTTATCTTATCGCTAGATTATAGCTAGCACCGGTAGAGATTTCCAGAAAAATGTAGTTACATGTGACTTTTTGTTTAACAGAAAGTGATTTTTTTTTTTTCTTAAGCTAGAAGGAGCTGTACTGTACTTAAGAGAATTAAGTAAACCAATTAGTCTGGACTTAAAGAGAAAGTGTTGTCTTGCTGTAGGTGAGCATAGTCATTGTTCATGTGCTTTTTGGTAAATGTTTTAATTAGGAAGGTTCCCTCGAGATAGTTTGGTAAGGCTGGGATGCCAAGTCCTATGAAAACAAGCAAACAAACAAACAAAAGCCATACTTTTTGTATGTTGTTTTTATTTTAATTGTAGTGCAAAAAATTGATGTTTGCAGTTTTGTAAAGCCAGTTTTTCAGGGCTGCCTTGTGTTAAGCTGTATTTGGTCCCAGAAGCAGTGTTTGGCTAGTTTCATGCTTTTATTTGTACTTGCCAAATTGGAATATTTAAATCTGATTGTTCTGACTCAGAGATGAGGGTGAGTTTGAGGAAAGGCAGTTGATTAATTAAGTCATTTAATTGATGTGCCAAGAGAATGACAGTAGTGCCAGTTAAGTGACACTACGCAGTGTAATGATCTGCTACTCTCAGGTTATGAAAAAGCACCAAATTACTTATTGAGGTGTTCAGAGTCTGGGTGGAAGTAACCTTTTAGGATGAATTAGCTTTTCCAACTTCTCTAGCTTTTGGAACTCTTGGTAAATACAAACCTCGTTGACTGTTGTCTTGTCAAAAATAATTAATGGTGTACCAATAGAGATTTTGGGGGCTGATACCAATAGCCAATTTTTAAGGAGGCATAACAGCCAATACTAATCTGATTTTTTGATACAGCTGCATGCAGCTGTTAAGTCTGGGGGGAGGGAAGGGGTGTGAGGGTGGGCAGATCAATGCCTCCTGCGGTGAAGGAGGGAGTGGGGCTGGTGCTGGGGTCAGAGTGGGATGGAACTGCGGTTCATCCAGGGGGCATGGGGAGGGGGAATGGCTCTTGCTGCTGCATGCACCCTGGGAGGGCATGGGGGTGGGGGCATGTGCCCCTGGATCTGTGCGGGCTAGGGCAGGCTGCAGTTATGGGCTCAGGTGGGAGGCCGTGCTGCGCTCTTGCTGATGCATGGGGGGGAGGTTGGGGCGCATGGGCCACGCTGTGCTCAGGGAGGGTGGTGGTGGTGGCACTGTGACAAGGGCTACGGTGAAATTTGGGTTGGCTGCAGCCCCCTTTCTGTAGCCCCCCTCCCAGTGCTGCAGCTGCCCACCCCAAGCACAGCATGGCCTAGCCTGGTGTGGCCCCTGGCCCCAGCCCGCAGCTGCAACCTGCCCCACCCTACGCAGATCTGGGGGCACACCCCTCTCCCGGCCTCTGGGCCCTCCTAGGGGTGCACACAGTGGCGGGAGTTGCCCCTGCACCCTGTGTCCATCCTGCGCCCTTCCCTGCGACTGTGCACACTCACGGGCATTTATTGGCCACATCAGTCCCATTTCTTATACAATACATTTTCTTTATATTGGTGCCGATCCAATATCAGACCGATGTACTGGTGCACCTCTAAAAATAATGCGACTCAAGGTAGCTCTAGAACAGTCTTAATTTACTGTTGTTGGTAAACAAAATAGTCTGATAAATGCAGCAAGCATTCATAACAGTCTGTAACTCGTACCCAGTGAAGATTCTTTTATGAGCTGTGATGCCTAGTAAATTCTCTCTATTTAGTAATCAATACTGAACATCCATTATTCAGTATTTTTGAGCCTGTGGCTTTCAAAAATGCTTCTTACAAGTGTTTTCTCATGGTAACTTGTGAGTAAGAATGATCCCTGAATGAAGCATAGCATCACTGGGGATCTTTCTTCAAGAAGCCTGGGATTTCCTCTAAATTATTTAAAATCAGTTTTTATGTGGAGAGACTAAGCTGAAGGAACATGACAAAACCATTTTAATTAAAAGGGCAGAATTCTTTACTTCCAGCAAAATCTTTGCTTTTATTTGCCTGACCCCAGGACTGTTTGTTTCCTTACTCTTGTTGTTAGAGACTTGGAGAATTACTATGATTATGCTGTTACAGAAAAATAGGCAGGACCTAAGAATTTTGAAGGGAAGACTTTTAATTGGCCAGTTTAAAATGTTAGTATTTTTAACTCAAATGCATCACATAATTGCAAGAAAGAAATAATCACTCAGGACTCCCACGTTTGCAGTTGAAATAAGAGAACTCCCACTCTGGCTGCCCAAGGAGTTCTCCAGCAAAAGAATATGGAAGAAAATAGATTTCTAATGTTTAGGGGGGGAAAAAAACCCTTCTGAAAAGGATTCAAAGAAGAATTCCTCCTTTAATTCTTCCTTTTAGGCATTTATTAAAAAAGAAAAAAAGACAAAATCCTCTGTTATCTTTTTCTACAGTGTGGATCATTCTAAAAACTCAAGTGCCTTGCTTGGCCTATCTTTTCCCTCTCCTTCCTTTGTGTTCAGCTTTATTTTATATCCTTGCTTGGCTTGGATTGCAAACTCAGCAGGGACCTCATTTTATTTGCCTGTAAAGTATCATGCACATTGGCATTGCATAAATAATGGTTTGAAGACTTTAATTCACATGCAATTCACATTCCTCCTTCTTGAATTCACAGGCCTGCCAAACAAAAAATGTAGTGACCATTGAAATATTCAGCTCCTGACCTAGCATGCTGTCTTTTGCCTCCCCAACACTATTGTCATTTCCCTTCTCAGTAGATAAGCTAAACATGGAGGTTACAGCTATCATGAAAACCCTACATCAGAAGCACTATGCAGGGGTACCAAACAGTAAGGATTCATCAGTCATGCAGTTTCTGTATGCATCTTGGATTGGGTACAAGTGCGATGTGTGAGCCAGGCCAGTTTCTGAGCATCTACATTGCTAAGCTGTGACAGCCTATTCTCTCTGTCCTAGAGTCCAGGCTGTTGTTGCAGTTAGCATTTGGTTCTCATATCCCTGGGTGTTTCTTCTGGTTCTTACCACCTCATCGCTTTGGAACTGGGCTTATGGTGCGTCATGGGGAAACTTGTGTCATTTTTGAACTCCTGTGAAGGTGGTTTTTTACTTTCTAACACCTTTTATCTTTGTACTTCCTTCTCTGCTGTTCCTTACAGTGGGGGACCAAGTCATGGGTCTTTTGACTGTGTTGTCCCAGCCTGTGATGAAGTTTTACACAGTAGGGTAGATATTCTGTGTGTGTAACATTACAGCAGGGGTGTTTGAACCATAAAAGTTAAGACTTCGAGTGGTTACATTCAAGGCTTACTAGAGAGATTTCATACATGCTTCATTTGCTGTGGATTCCGTATGTATGTTGCGTCTTTAAGTGCATAATAGCCAGCACAGTGTGGCTGGATCATACTATTATTCAAAAGTGGCTCTAAGAACTCATGAGGAAGCAGGCCCTTTTTTGGAGCTGAGCAAGGTTTATGTGGCAGGATGAAATGCTGTGTCAGGATCTTCTATCAAATGAGTGAAGCCATATCAGTCCAGAAGCAAACTGTAACCAGGTCAGTTATAGCTAGTGTTGTAGTGATAGAAGATTGTCAGGTGATTAATGCGGTGGTTTGCCTGTGGTTTTTGGGCATAACCAATATACTGCAAATAACACCTGGCTTTCAGAGAATGGACTTAAGTTGCTGGTGCTATCTGCTCAGTTTGCCAGCTAGAAAAGGAAGCAGTAAAACTAGCCATTATCTGCATCCCTTGGTCAACCACAGTGGCACAGGATCCCATACACCAGTGTGTGATGTGTGGGAAAGATAAATGATGACAAAGTGCAGGGCAAGGTAGACTCTTATTTCTTCCTGATCACAGGCTTATTAATTAGGTGTTCGTACCACTATTCAAAATCAGAGATTTTTTGCTTACCATCGGTTGCTATGACTCAAATCTGTATCCTGACTTTGGAGCATCTTGCAGAAAGTTTAGTTATGTACTTAACAGTTGCAAAATGATAATTTTGCAAGAGTTTTGGCATAGCGCAGTCTCAATATTCTGTTCTTTGCACATGCACCCACAAAGTGCACCTGCCATCACTAGGGCTGCAGAGCAGGTAAGCGAGGAAGATAAAAGATGCTTTTGTATTTGCATTGCAGAGTAGAGGAATGTAATGTTTTGTACTCTTGTGCAGATAAATTATCTGTTATTATCTAATTTGGTCTGATTCATCTGGAACTGACTCTGGAATTTTAAGGTTCTTTTTAAAAAACAAAACAAAAAATCAAAAAACTTTTGCATGCCACTTTCTCTTTCGCAAACACACCAACTTTTTGTACAGCTACCAAGCAACCCTTGGAAGAATCTTGCAGATTCTTCGAGTTTTTGGTATCTAAACCTTTTTCAAGTATCTCCTGGCAGGAGTGGGGAAATCTGAATATTATCAGATGCTGAATTAGAATTCAGAGCCTTTCAAAGAGCAGAGCTGATTTTCCCCCTTCTGCCTGCACATTTCAGGATGTCAAAAATGGACTGAACCATAACTGGCAAGCATGAAGTAGTATCACTCAGTATAGCCCTGGGGGCTTAAAATCCATACAGTCTGGGACTGTGTTTTATTTGCCATGTAAGTTTATAATCAGGATAGTACTGTAATCTGGCAGTACCTGCCTGACCGACCTGGTTGCCTTTTATGACCAGGTGACTAAATCCTTGGATGATGGTGTCACCGTGGACGTAGTCTTTCTAGACTTTAAGAAGGCCTTTGACACTGTCTCTCACCCCATCCTCATCAATAAATTAAGCGACTGTGGCATTGATGCCTACACAGTTGGATGGGTAAAAAATTGGCTGATGGGGTGCACCCAGAGAGTAGTGGTGGACGGGTTGTACTCAACCTGGCGAGATGTGAGCAGTGGGGTACCCCAGGGCTCGGTCCTCGGGCCTGCACTGTTTAACATCTTCATCAGAGACTTGGATGAGGGGGTGGAAAGCATGCCGTCTAAGTTCGCTGATGACACTAAGATGTGGGGCGAGGTGGGCACACTTGAAGGGTGGGAGAGGTTGCAAATAGGTTTAGACAGACTACAAAAATGGGCAGATGAGAATAGGATGGGGTTCAACGTAGACGAATGCAGGGTGCTGCACCTTGGGAGAAGGAATCCACAGCATACATACAGGCTGGGGAGTTCCCCTCTTGAAAGCACAGAAGTGGAGCGGGATCTTGGAGTCATTGTTGACTCCAAGATGAACATGAGCCGCCAATGCCAGACTGCAGCCAGCAAGGCCAACTATACCTTGTCATGCATCCAAAGATGCATCTCAAACTGGTCCAGAGAGGTGATACTCCCCCTCTATGTGACTTTGGTCAGGCCGCAGTTGGAGTACTGCATCTAGTACTGAGCGCCGCACTTCAAGAGGGATGTGACCAGCCTGGAGAGGGTTCAGAGGAGGGCCACC
>NW_005841940.1:727391-742699 GCF_000455745.1 Alligator sinensis | reverse complement strand
TGTTGTGAATATTGTGGGGTTTTTTGACCCCACCATTCATTCCTGCCTGTGGCAGGGGGTCAGGCTAGATGATCTATTCAGGTTCCTCCTGACCCTAGCTACTATGAAACTATATTTAGTTATAAAAGACTGCTTGCAGACATGAAAACCCCCCCAAATGAACTGCACTTTACCGGAAGAAGCAGCATGTTAGTTCAACCTGGCTCTCCAGAGTCTGTATAGATCGGGCGCTTCAGCCGGGCTTTTTGGCGCTTTTATCTAATAGCTGATTCAATCAAAAAAGCCCCACTGAAGTGCTCAGTCTATATAGAGGCTGCACAGCTGGGTTGAAGTAACACGCTGCATCTTCTAGGCATGTTCTGGGCTTGGCGCAGAAGCACACCAAATTCAAAGTAAAGTGCAATTTTGTTTTGTTCTTCCCACGTCTGCAAGCAGTCAAAAAGATCATTTGTTTGCAAAGATAACACTCTTGTTTGCTAAACCTATAATCCTTTGTTATTTAAATGAATGATTGCAAAGATAAAAATCACTAGATGTAGATTTAAATTGTATTGTTCTGCTCAAAGCTGTTTTGGGTCACAAGCATTGAGGGAACAGGAGGGGAGAAAAGAGTTGCCAGACAAATGACATGGCTTCCTCTCTCAACTGAAGTTAAAGCCATCCTGTTGCATGTAGTGTCTTCATAATTTTATTTGTCATAACCTCAAAATCTTTCTTGTTACAATTTCTCCCATGTTATTCTGAAAGATAGAGGTTGGCACTTCCTAAGCAGTGGATCCATTTCCTGTTTCTTCACTGATTCCTTTCCAGATTCTTGGAAAAAGATTACTTGGGGCACCTGTCTGGCCATCTGGCTGTGTGGGCCTTGAGATCTTCAGAGTGATCCTTTTCTACTGTTATGTTGTTTTTCTTTTCTTTTTTGGGGGTGAGGGGCACCTGCCATCCTAGAAATGTTTTCATCACCTTATTTAGGCGAGAGATGAGGCAGTCCATGTTAAGGAGTTGGTCACTGAGGATGGGGAAGTAGATGTTTTAGGTGCTGCATTAGGAGTTTACCAGGAGCCTGGTGTATTCCTCTGACTGACTTGTAATATGATAGGGTTACCATGTATCCTCTGGTTTTCCCAGACATGTCCTCTTTTTTGGCCCCCTGTCCTTGTGTCCGGGCTGGTTTTTAAAATATGAGCAAATATCTGGGTTTCTTCTTTGCCTCTGCTTTTTCCAGGCACTAGCAGCTTGGATGCTTGGGGTTGGGAGCAGCAGGCAAGGTGATTGGCTGTCAGGGGTCACGTGCTCTGCGCAGGGGCCCCAGCAAACTGCTCCCAGGTAAGTGTGTGTGAGTGGGGTAGGGTCAGGAGTGAGGGGCACCATCAGGGCTGGCGGGGGGCAGGGGGCTGCGGGTTGGAAGTGAGGGGACTGGCAGGGCAGGGGGCTGTGGGTCGGGAGTGAGGGGCACTTGCATGGTTGGAGGGGCCAGGGGTTAGGAGTGAGGGGGAGGGGCAGAGGTAGGGAACAGGCATATTACTACCCTCCTCCCACAATCCTATACCCCTCTCCTTCCCACCACAGGTGTCTTCTTTTTTGATCCTGGAAATATAGTAATCCTAATATGACTTTTGGTGAACAACTTGTTTGGCACATCTGTGCTGAAGTTGGAGGAGGCTGTGTAGAAATGAAGAGTTAAACACTGAGCAGTTATATAAATAGGGAAGTGACTAGCAGGTGGGGTGAAAAGTGATGAGGTAGAAAGGCAGGAACATCCAAAGTAACAATACATTATCAGAATAGCATCGGAGAGTTGTGGGTAAAGTTGTGGGTCTGTACTTCTGTTTCCTTTGTGCTGCAAAAGTGAACAGATAATGGCATGACTCAGATCAGCATGAGTTTTTTTCACAGTGCTTCAAGCTCAGCATGTAGGTTCACTCATTGCAAGACTTGAGCATGTTTGGGGTTTTGAATGTAGTTTGGGCAACATCATGGTCCATGGTTGAGCATTAGAGGTGCATTCTAAGAGGTGACTCTTAAAAATTTCCCTAGTTGTCATAGCATCCTCCTAATGTGTTTCTATGACTTGCTTCCAAGGTCTCAGATCTTGTAAACATCAGACTTGCATTGAGATGTGAGGCAATTGAATATTGCACTTGTCCACAAAAGACTGTATTTATGCTCTAAATTGTATATGCATCTCTTGTTCTTGGAAACGCTGAGTAATTGGCACAGATCTCCTGGCAAGTAAACAAGTCTTAAGGTCTTAACCCACCTTTCCTTTGCCCCGGGGTAATTGCATATACTGGTTCATTCTGGTTCTAGAGGTTGAAAAACAGAGATTAAGGGACAGTTTGATCTGGATAGAGTTGGAGACAGAGACTTGGGGGCAGGCGGGATGGAACAAAGGTCTTTGTGGTCACCTGTAATAGCAGCAGACTGGACATTTTTAGCTGTGCAAACAGAAACCAGGATTGGAATGCAACTGACTTTGCACTCACTTAGTAACTTGCGGTAAATTGTGGTGTAGACATGACATAAACTGATAGCCCTTTCCATGTCTCACTCCCAATTTTTACAGGTTTTAGCCTACTTGCTTAAGCCAAATTGTAGAAAACCTTCCTGTATCTGTGGGAGGTTAAGCAGCTCTTGTTTTCTACTGAGACATGGTGTGGGGTAGTTGATCAAGAGGTGGCAACACTTTAGAGAGGCTGCAGGCACACAGCATAACAGTAATAGATTTAAATTATGGTAACCACACCCTCGATTTACCTTTTTGCTAGTGTAAAAAGAGGCTATTTTGGGAAGTGTACATAGCCAAAAGTGGCAGTTTAGATTGAACAGCTGTTTCAGCAAAGCTTTGGCCATAGCTAAATGTTGGACTGGCCTTTGCAGAATTCACTGGGTAGCTGGAATCTGCAAATTTTACATAAAGAAATATTGCTCCTGGCTCTGACAAGAAGGGATTTTTGTCAAATGAATCATGGATTGATTTCCCCCCCCCCCCCAATCCCTCGTTCTGATTACTTGTAAAAGGTAAGACTGTTTTTCTCCAGACAAATAAGTTTTTCTTTGTGTACGTAAAGCTTTTTTGTGCTCGCAATCTGTGTTAGCACCTGAATCATAAACTTCAGGCTTCATCAACTGTCTGCTGCCCTGATAAGTGTTTATATTCTAAACTGGATGTTTTCAGTTTGTGCTTTAATGCTAAGAAATAAGAATTTTTCTAGAAGATGTCTTCTTCAACTGGGAGCTGGTTTTACAGGTTGGTAAGATTGCACAGTCTGAACATCCAATCCTCCGTTATAGGAGGCACTTTTCTATAAAACTGTGGAATAAGAAGGCAAAGGCTCCCACATGCAGTTTTTCAAGCTTTCTGGGAGTGAGCTTTTTCTTTACTGTCAATATATTGCAGCACTGATTTTTTACATCTTTTTATAGCTACCTATGATACCTCAATAAATGTCCTTGTGTTGATAGTGACCAGGTATCTTGGTTTTATTTGTTTAAAAATCATATTCTCTGGTAAAAAAAAAAAAAAAAAAAAAATCCCCAAATTTCTGATTTTAAAAAGGCAAAAAATGCATTTTTCTGATATTAAATTGAAACATCACTTGCATAACACTATGTTTTATTGATATACTTATAATTTTAAAGCAGTCTGCCAACCTGCCAGTGCCTAAATCATTATAATAAAATACATTTTTATCTATTTTGACATCTGAATTTTTTTTATCATGGAAAATCAGACACCCCCCACCCCCCTTTCCTGCACTCACAGGATGAAGGTCCAGCTGTGGCTGTCCCCCACCTAGTTGCTTTGTGGTGCTGAGCAGCCCTGATATGCTGGTGCCCTGCCTCTGCCTTTGCCCCTACTTGCAAGCCACAGCCCCCCAGCTGTGTGGGTGCCCCTTGCTCCCAATGCAAAATCCACAGCCCAGCGCCCCCCACCCCTCCCCTCCCCATATGCTAGTGCTCCTGGCCATGCCAGTGCTCCTTGCTCCTGACCCACAACTCTCCCGACCCTACCAGTGTACCTCACTCCTAAACCACAGTCCCCTGCCCCTCTGGTGTCCCTCATTCCGAAGCCACAGTTCCTGATCGTGCCTCTCACTTTCAGCCCTCAGCTCCTTGGCCATGCCGATGCCCTCACTTGCAACCTGGAGCTCACTGCTTTCCCCCACCAGCCCTACCAGATGGGCCCTGCAGCTACCCCCACCCTGCCTGGCCCCACACAGACTACAGGACAGTGGTCTGTGGGGACACAGTGGGGCCTCCAGCATGAGGTTCATGCAGCATACCTCATGTGGAAGCACAGGCAGCAGCTGGGGCACTGCATGCTGCTCCACATTGTTGGCTGAGGCTGGGACCTGGGCACAGTGGGGAGGACCAGCTCTGCGCTCCACAACAGCAGTGTAAAGTGGAGCGCGACTCTGGCTCAGACATTCTGTTGGCAGCAGGAAGAGGGCAGGGGTGTTGGGCCCTATCATATCTGGGCTGGAGCATGGTGGCTATGGAGGCTTCAGCTCGGGTGGGTGGGGGTGGAGCAAGTCCAGCCCTGGTGTGGGCTGGAGGGAGGAGGAGACCCCTGTACACCCCTCTGTTCTGAGCCGGTGCTTTCATGCCACATCAGGCAGCCCGGCCATGGTCTCCTTCTCTCCCTCCCTGGGTAGTGTCTCATTGCTGCCCTGCCCCTGATAGCATAGGCATCAGACCCTGGCACCCCCAGCTCAGCCACACAGCTCCCTGCTGCCCACAAAGGACTCTTTTAATTCCTTTCCCCCATGCCCCACTCCTGCTGGAGGAGCAGGTACCTCTGGGCAGGCCCCACTGGCAACAGTATGGAGGTAGGCTCTCTGGCAGCCCCAAGTGCTGCCTTAGCCCCACTGCCCTGCCCCAGCCCCGGCGCCTGTACACCTTACCCCTGTCCCCTCCACAAACCCCTGGCACATACCCCTGAGACCCACCTCCTTGCCCCTCCCCCTTGGGGGGTGCAGTCCCCAAGCCTTGGCCCTCCAACCCCACCCCCATAAACGTACCTGTATCCAGCTGCCAGGGCTGCTTTCATCATTGCCCACACATGGTGCCTCTTGTCTCTAATTGACCTCCTCCTGCTCCCCACAACCCCAAACAGTTCCTTGCAAAACAGAAGGCTGCCTGCCTGCAAGAGGAAACTCGCCAATTCTTGTAGGTTTCTCCTTTAAAATCTGCATCTTTCTGCAGCAGATTGAAAACCCAGATCCCTGATAATGACTTAAGGTATTGGTCACTTGACTGTCCCGCTGGTGGGTGTCCTGATCCTATGTGTTAAGTAGTGGTAAGATACTGGAGCTGTGGTTAAAAAAGAAAAAAAAAAGTTATGAGAAACTGTTTGAACAAGAAATCTGCAGATTCTGCCACGTTGAGAGATGTGCGAGTAGCAGAGAGCCCAGTATAGTTTATTCCAAGAACATCCACTTCTTAGTCCCCTCTGTGAAGAGGTTGTGGTAAACTACTGTGGAGCATGGTGTAGAACATTGGGGGCCAACCTTTTGGCAGGCATGCCACAAATCAGCCTGTCACCCTCCCCAAGTGCCACTCATCCCCTTCCCTTGCCTGATATGCTTTTCTGCTTGCCCTATCTGCCATTCCCTGGGCTCCCTGAGCTGCCATGTGCCACACATGCCACTTGTGCAGGCTTGGCTGCCCATCATGTAGAACAATCCCCATGATCAGGGTGAGCTCCTGTACAGTTCCTTCTTACAGGTTTGCCTAGCATTTAAAACTCAGCTGAGAGTCCTATCCCAAGGTACCAGATATGTTGCATTTACTCACAGGAGATCTAGTTAGGATGGGGCTAAGCTGGGGAGCAAAAGCCCTGGTTAGACTTTAAAGAACACACTCCTTCAAGCAGCAGGAGAGCTGCAACTGTGACAGACCCATCCTTCCCTCTCTACAGAGGGATTGGGGGCCGGTGGAAGTGGGGGGGGGGTGGATAGTAAAAGGTATTTGTCGGGCATGTAATAACTGCACTAACTTTCAACTGTTGCAGCAACCAGAGTAAGTACTGAAAAGGGCAGTTATTTGTTTCATGGGTAGACTTTGTTGTGTCCCGTATAGCATGTCTGGAGGAGTGCTTTAAGTATTTTGCATGTTGAAAGGCCAGCTTGTTCTGAACCAGTTAGGGGTGGGAGGAAACATGGCCTGCTAAGGTCACATGTAAGGCACTTAGTTGCTGTAGTCAGACTTTCTAATAGAATGGGAGTTTTTTAACTTAAACTTTGGAGCTTTGCTTGGTAACTTTGTAGGTGAGATGGAAAAGAATTTCTGAAGCCACTGATCTGATTTAGCAAACATCTCCAGATTCCATTAGGCTTTTTCACTTCTGCCTCCCTTTTTCTCTTTAGTCCATTGATAATAGTGATTAAACTCGTTGAAAACTCATTTTGAGATGCAAGATAGTTTTGTCTCTGTTCTCAAAATCTGTTTTAATAATATTTCTTCAGTAAATTGTGAAAGATTTGTACAAAATTAAGAGAAACCATAGTATTTTATTTGACTTGTATCATCATTTAGTCTTTTATAATTTGAGTGACTTATAATGCTTTAATTTTTTTTTTAATTTATTTTTCTAACATAACAGCCCTCACAAATTGGCCTGCATATTTTAACTAGAGATTCACAAGCAAAAATCTGTAATTGATGCAACTGATTTTTGTTGTAATCTGTCTACTCTAAGAGATTTTGCCAGCATAGTTAATTCACAAATCACACCTCATCATGCTTCTGACTAGCATAACAACATTAGCAATAGTTTGTAGTGTAGGCCTGACTTAAGTCTAGTTTCTTATGTACATGCAGCTATGTTGGTTTGAAATTGCACCTTAAGAGTTGGAGAGAACTCCATCTTTTGTTTACCTGCAAACAATTATGACCAGTACCCCATGGCTCAAGAAGCTGGGCCTAAAATATCTGGCAAGATTTCTGCGTTGCATGGCAAAAATTAAACTAATATACAGTTCGATAAATAGTCCTTCAACAACCTTATTTTTTTAAATTAAATATACATTTTTACTGTCCCCAAATATTCTCATTTTTACTTAACTAACTGAAATGAAATCAAAGTAGCTTGCTTTCCTCAGATATTAAAAACTTATTTAAAGAAATTGTAGCATATATTGTACATTTTTTGGGATCTTATAACCAGTAAAGATCCAGAACACTTTTCTGAAATATAGAATCTTTGTTTTTAAAACACAGTTCTGTAGTATGAGAAGGATTCTGTGGAATGACAGAACAGTCATCTGATCATAACAGCGTTAAAACATAAATAGCTTTTTATGATATACTTTGTATAATACTGCGCGCACACATGCGCGTGTGCGTGCGCGTGCGCACACACCCACACACACACACACATGCATACATAATACTCCCCGCGGGGAAAGCTGGAAAGGCTTGGTTGGGTGGGGGAGGTCACCTCCACTCCAGGGCACTTAGTGCAACCTGCCCCCTGCTCTTCGGCTCTTTAACGTTGGTGGAGGATCAGATGCATCTCCCAGGGGTGAGTAACTCTGGCCACCCCTGGGTTATAGCATAATATACATGGCTTGAAATATATATTGTTGTTACTGTAGTTCAGTTTTGGGTTTTTTTTCAGTGGGGCTTGTTTTGGATTTGGAAAAGTCATTTCTTAGCATGCGCTCCAGGAGAATTGATTCCAATATGTATATTTGCTTCTCTTCTCTAGCCATTGATTTCTGCCTTTAGAGTACCTTGCTTATATATAACAGTGTGGAATTCTTGAGTAAAGAACTTGCACCTGATGTATGATTGCATGCCATTCCATAAGCCTGGAAAAAGTGGTTCTTTTGATGAATCAGATGTACCCAGTTTCATGTAGTGGTTAGGAGTTCTTTGTGCTTTCATTTCTGCATTTGAGTGGGTGTTCAAAACAGAACATACAACTGGAACACTTCCAATTGCTGTAATTCTTAGACATTGTACAACATGTCATTTATTTGCTTTGTTGGCAAACAGTCTGGTAAACCAGAGGGGTGGCTCAAATGGCACATTAGAGACTGCTCTCTGCCAGAGTATCTCGTAGTGCTTTGCTGCATGCATACTTCAGTTCCTTTTTCGGGTGATTGTGGAATAGTCTTCTTTATCATTACCAACTTAGTCCACAGCCAGGCATTGAGGTGCGGGGAGGATTTCCAGCCATTAATTCTTCCTAGAAAAGATTGGGGGAAAGCACTGGATTTCAGGTGAACTGTGCCAAATTATTTTTTTGCTGTCTTAATACTATATAGATTTATCCTGAGATTTTCTTCAGATACAATAATAATGCAATGCAGTAATTCCTCATTCTCACCGTGAGGTAAATGGATATTCCAGGAGTCCTTACCAAAGCTGCAGAGAAAAATCCTTTTTTAGTGAGGTTAGCTTTTTGTGAAAAGGGGATGTCTAAGATTCATTTGAAGCTTTGTTTCTCAAATCTCCTTTACTACTACTTGGATTTACCAGTCAAATGTATTTGGGATTTCTTGAATGAGGCTGTTTAAACTTATTTAGTTACTTAGCTACTCCTTTACTGTGATACATGTGAATTACAGGCAGTCTACAATGGATTTCATGAGAACCCACAGTAAATTGTGCAGATATTTTTAAAATATGATTGTCTTCTGCTTTGCTCCTTTGGAGCTTAAATGTGCTCCTGGGTTCTGTTAGGCTTATTCCTCTTGATTGGGAGAGAGAAGAAAAATGCAAGTGACACCTCCCAAATACTTTGCATGCATCACACCAGAAATAAGATGCCACTCTATTGTCCAGATCTGCATTTTCCCCCTTAAAAAACCAAGTAATTTGCCAACTAATTAAATATCAAGCCAGATTCATTTTTAGAACTCATTAGGTATACTTTTCTCTGAAATAAAGACTGGATTGGAGTGAATATTTTTGTTTTGAATAACTTTGAAAGAAGTAAGGACATTGATACCTCAAATTTTTCATCACTGTGTATTAAAATATTGAGTTTTGTGTTTGTGGTATCCTTGGCTCCTAAAAATACTTTTAAGATGTAGAATTGCCAGGTATAAAGCACTAATGCTGACCAAATATGTATACAGGTTTCCCTTGTTTTATGTGGATTCTGTATTTGCAAATTTGCTTTTATGCAATGGCCCTTTTTATACCAAAAATTTGTTATATGTGAGGTAAATTCACTCCTATGTTATCAGTGTGGTGGAAGCCCGCAGTTAGCTGCTTTGTGCAGTGCATCGTGGGAGTGACACACACCAAAATATAGTCTCCTGTGGGAATCTGTGCTTCTCGCTCATTGCCTGCGACACGTGTTTCTGTAGTTGCCATCCCCATTATGATAGTGCCCTGTGCTTGTGTATAGTCTTCTGTTGGTGAGTACCAAAATTGTTTTGTAAAAGTGGTAGAAATGGGTCCAGGGGGCAGTACAGTCGAGGTCTTGGAACGTATTCCTATTTGTTACATTGTAAAATGGGTTCTCTTTATGTGAATTCGAGTTGTGCGCTGTTTTCCAGGAATGCATGGACAGCATAAAGTGAGGGAAACCTGTATTCTATATAGAAAGCTGGCTTTTTAAGTTTATCCAGCAAGTCAGTGTCACAGTAAAGTAATGGAAGTCTTACAAAGTTTACCATTGCAGTGTTGGAAATTTGAATTTCATATTTATATTAGTATTGCTGTCTGGGAAGTTGTAAGAATATCTCAAGTTAAATGAAAAGCCAATCTATTTAAAATCACTAAACCTAGTCTAGCTGAATGGTGTGCCTACCTTTTTGTATATTAACAGTTGCTTTATTTTCATTCTCCATCTTAATGACGCTTAGTTGCTCTGGTGACTGATATAGTATTTTTTTTATTAGGCAGTACTGTGTTCTGTTATCTTACTTGTTTCAATGGACTACAGCTAGCTTAAATTACTGAAAGAGTACTCTTCAAGCTATATGATTTTTCTTTCCATTTTGTCCTGTTGGTTGTATTAAGTATTGTAAACACAGCCAAAAGAACGCAACTATAGCAAGGCACCAGAACCTTTTTGCTGCACCTCTGTGAGGGCAATCTGTGTCTAAGGGTTAACATGCATTGCCATGGAAACATCCAGCTCACATACTTCTGTCTCCTAAGACCTAAGTGAGGTTGGTTTCCCAGTGAATCCTGTTTGCACCTGAAGGGTAGGACGCTGAGTGCTGAAATTTTATTGCTTTGAGGGCTGGACTTCTTTACAAGTGCTGTTTTTCATTGGAGCCTTATCTTTTTTTAATAGGAGTTAGTTTCAGTTATACCTAACTGTCCTGCTCATTGCTTCAGTGTGTATTGAACTTGCTGCAGTGACACATTAATGCAGATGGCAAATAGAGAGGAGAGGAAGTACCTTGTATTGCTTAAGTGACAGTTACAGCCAGTTTGGAAGTAGTGTTGACAAGCTCGTAGAATGTTGTTTCAGATCTTTCTCTGCATAAGATTGTCTGCAATGCAAAATTGAAGGTATGAGAGTAGGGGAGATAAACGGTGATTTGTCTTCATGGCTATCACAATGGCAGATGAACCGCAGGAAGAAAATGAGAAGGATAGAATAGAGCAAGTGTGTGGTATGGGAGATTTAAGACTTGTGTGTGATGTTAGAATGAGTGGTGTTGGCCATTTTGAAAGATATCTTTGTCAGAAATTTCTGGCTAACTAGGTTGGTGAAAGCCAGATGACATCGAGATGGTGAAGGAAAAAGAGATATGCTTCTTAGACTCCAGATTGCTGAGGTGGATCAGACAAGTTTGCAAATGGTTCTCTGCAGTCTGGCCACTGTTACACTTGCAGTTCAGGCTCTTTATTAGCTGGTTAGCATCTTACTTCACTGAAAATGAAGTGGGTCTCTGTACTGCGTAGGATACAGAAGGTATTCACTTGTTCCCAGAATAGGAGAAAGAGTTGCTTGGAACGCCAGCTGTAACATGCCATACTTTCTGAGCTTAGTGTTTTAAGAAGTATTGAAACAGTTGTGTGGCTAAATGACTGGGTATTCCTGGAATTGTTCTGTAGGTAAAGGTCTATGGAGAATTCTGTGCCAGGCTACAGAGCTGTCTGCTTGGACTGTTGTGTAGACAATACTATCATTGTATAGCTGGAAGGCTGACACACAGAATATGTTATAGAACAGTGCTTGCTGTGTGTCTCTGTTTTGGCATGCATTCAGCAGGCTCTGTGTTGTAAGCAGTTGCCCCAAAAATAGACAGAAATAGATGTCTGGTCATAAATCAGTTATGAAAATCAACCTTGGCCTTACAAAGCTGGAAGTTTAGAATGTGGTCTTCCATACTAGAGAATACTTTTCAACTGTTCTTTGTCTGCTTATAATAGAAGGAAGGAACTTATAGGAAACAGTAAGTTAACTGGCTAATACGTCTATCAAATATTGCAGCTCAACAGCTGACAGTGTCCAATATATCATTTGGTCAAAGCATTAGGGGCTTATTTTTAAGGTCTGCCTTATAATAGGGGCCTATTGAATTCACGGTGGAAGTGGGCTGCGCAGCAGCTCCTCTAATCTTGCAGGTCCCCCCCCAGTTGATGATTGGCTGAGGATCCCGTGGCCCTGCTGTTTGCTATTGACTGGCCAGAATGCAAAAATGATGCCATATTTAAAATTGTAGGTTTTGCCTTCCTGCGGATCAGGAGTGGCTGGGGGGGGAGGCGCACCTGCAAGATTAAAGGAGCTGCTCTGCAGCCCACTTCTTCCATGAATGCAGTAGGGCCCTACTGATCAAGTAATCTGATGCACCTTCTAAAATAGGGGCTTAGATTACAGGTGTGGTAATATATACATTCTAATTAAGCATTGTACCTCACCAAGAAAACCTGTGTTCCTTTTATTGTATTTTGTGGCATGTTTCACGTGAGACTGAGTTTGGAAATGGACAGAGGCTTGCTTATGCCTGTAATACTGTTCAGCTGATTAATGAACCGTAGTACTAAAATGGAACCTTCAGAAGCCATTAGGCATTTATCTAAGCTTGTTAGTTTTCTGAATGAGAGTAGGAAAGACTTACCTTTTCTTTGCTTATAATCATGCAACAAGAGCCAACAATTCTCTTTAGAATTTGTATTGAAGTCAAGGGACAACTTCATTGCTGAGACCAAATGTGAAACAGGTTCCTTGTGTTTTGGTAACACGAAATGTTTGACCGTCAGAAGAGTAGTGGAGACACTGTGTTTGAGAGAAGATTGCATCATTTTTGCACATTCACCAGAAATCTGGTTGACTTCCATTGCATAAAGTTTATTTCTGTGAAATACCTACATCTTTTCCTGGTTGCATCCTTCTGAAAAAATGTTAAACACAAGTTGTTTGTTTGCCCATTGGGGATCTAGGAAATAGGCTTATAATGAGATGTCACTGACCTCTGAGCAGAGCAATCTATCTCTTGGCTTGGTTACATTATAGACAGTCACTTACATTTCTGTTTGTTCCAAATATAAGTACATTTTCAAATCTCTTTTGTCTGGCTTTTGATTTGAATTAAAAAAAATCTGTGTGGGTTTTAAAGAGATCACACTTCCAAACCATTCATGTAATTCCGTCGCTTACTGTATATCCCTGTTTTGGCTCTAAGATTAAGTGATTAGAAGCTGCCATCTCAGGGTCAAGGCTTTTAATCTGTTAGCACACTGACCAACATTTTAGGAAGCCAACTTTCAGGAAGCGTGTCTATATTCCGGCTGTATAAAGAGGGGAGAGGTTGTTGGTTTTTTGGGTTTTTTTAATTGGCATCACCCTTAATGCTTTAAAGTTAAACTTCTGTGCAGTCCGCTTGTGAAATGAGCAAACTTCCAGGTATTTGCATCTGGTAGGAAACCTCTAGCTCAGTTGTTTCAGCCTGTGGTCTGCAGACCCTTGGGGTTCTGCAGACTGTCTTAGGGGTCCACAAAAGATGACTATGGTAAAAAATATGTGAATACCCACAAGTAAAATTCATCTCCATTCAAAAATTTTTAGGGGTCTGCAAATGAAAAAAGATTAAAAACCACTGCTCTAACCACATTTAGAGAACTCTGAGTGTCCCTTGTTTTGAGTAGCATTGTATAGTTGTTTTTAGTGTATGTCCATGTCATGCTATGACAGAGGAGTGGTTTGTAGGACTTCCTCCCATCAAGCCATGAAGAAAAATGGTTACCGCTTCCTTGGATCTGTTTGGTGAGTAAGGCTTCTTGATGACAGCCCCAGTGACAATGACTTTTACTAGGAAGTTAATTTTGATACCAAGTTTGAGTTATTTAGGAAACATCCTGCTAAAAGAGAAGCTGGAAAAAGACAAGTGTTCTCCATTGTGAAATCAAAGTGCTGCATTTGCACTGCTTTTCTGGGTAGAATAAAAACATCTTCATGGTTTCTGCTTTTCTGTATAGGTGCAACAGCCTGCTGTGCAACTAGCCTTTGAAGCAGTACTACAGGGTTATACAAACAGTGTTTTACTACTTATCTTAATGCAGTGAAAGAAACTGAATTTAAAAGCATGCAATTCAAAATGAATCTCCATGAATTGTACTTGTAACAGGTGTTTGATCCTGTAACATCCCAGTTGAGCCATATTATTAATTTCTGAACATCTCAAACCTTGCTTTTTGAATAAGTACTAATATCTCATAGTTGTGATGACATAGTGTTTCCTGCCATCTAATATGTAACTAGTAGACAAGCCTTTTGTGCAGGAAGGAAAGAATGAAGCAAATGGAGCCTTGCCTGGGAGCTTACTGTGTTGCATAATGTAGCCTATTAACTAAATATAGTTTCCCCTTCTCACTACTTATAAATGCCCATTCTCAGCTATATGTAAATCAGCTAATAAGCTAAGGGTAATATTTTTCACTCCCTCCAGCCTTTCAGTCTTTAAATCCCTGCATTTAATGAATATCTTTCATTTCTCTGTGGGTCTTAGGTTTTAGAGTCTTTTCTGCTGTGGCCTGCGTTACAGAATTTATCCTCTTTGTTGGGGCCGAGGGGCTGTGGCCAGCAGCCTGGGCACGTGGGCTGGGGAAAGGGTCGGCACGGCGAAAAAGAATTAGGCACTGACGCGTAGAGGTTGATTAAAGATGATTTTACTTACACCGTAGATGGTCGCGGTGCAGGCAGGAAAACTTTCTTGAGTTGCAGTTACAAAAAAAAAACACACGTGGAGTTTGCTAGGCTCCACCGAAGACACACGAGCGGAGTTTGCTAGGCTCCGCTAAACAAACACGAACAGAGCTCTGGATACCACTCACGGAGTTTGCTAGGCTCCGTGGACCGTCCGAAATGAGAGTCTGAAAGGTGACTCTTCTCGAAAGCGCGCAGGGTGGGGTATGTTGAGGGATCGTGCGGCGACGGGGAGAGGCTAGAGGTTGATCAGGCCCCTGTATCCTCCTCTAAGGCGCACGCGGAGTTTGTTAGGCTCCACAGCGCGCCCAGAGTTCTTCACGAGATGGATGTGAAGTTCTCCTCCTCCAACTTGGGCGGAAACTGCTCAAGCCTCTTATACGGCTAGCGTGGGAATAATTTAGAAACAGCCAATAGTGGGAAACAAATTTACATACGGGTGGCGGGAACTCCTTTGCACTGGGGTTTTCTCTATGCAACTGAGAATTGCACCGTTCAAAGAAAGCTCCTTGTGGCGGGAAATAATTTTGCAGTGCCGAAGCACACACAAAATCATACCCTTTGGGTCATGACACTCTTAACACTAGCAACGTGCTAAGTTCCCGTTGCAGTAAAGTGGGTTTCCTTTGGACTCCAAGGATGGAGCCATGGAGGTTCTAATACAGGGGTGGGCAAAATGGCGGATCTGGCCAGTGGCTGGACTCTGTTTCCCAGAAGTCCCCTGCCTTGTTGCTGCAGCTGGTTTCTGTCGGGGCCGAGGGGCTGTGGCCAGCAGCCTGGGCACATGGGCCAGGGAAAAGGTCGGCACAGCGAACTAGAATTAGGCAGTGATGTGTAGAGGTTGATTAAAGATTGTTTTACTTACACCGTAGGTGGTCGCGGTGCAGACAGGAAAAACTTTCTTGAGCTGCAGTTATAAAAAGACACACGTGCAGTTTGCTAGGCTCCACAAAACAAACACGAACAGAGCTCTGGATACACACTCACGGAGTTTGCTAGGCTCCGTGGAACGACCAAAATGAGAGTCCAAAAGGTGACTCTCGACGAGCGCGCAGGGTAGGGTATGTCGAGGGATCATGCGGCGACGGGGAGAGAGTCTTGGTAGCTGATCAAACCACTGGTCGGCTCCGAGACGCGCGCAGAGTTTGCTAGGCTCTACCACGTGGCCCAGAGTTCTCCACGA
>NW_005841940.1:719763-727251 GCF_000455745.1 Alligator sinensis | reverse complement strand
GGCGGGAACCCCTTTGCACCGGGGGTTTTCTCTCTGCAGCTGAGAACTGCACTGTGCAAAGAAAGCTCCATGTGGCAGGAAATAATTCTGCAGTGCCGAAGCGCACACAAAATCATTGGGTCATGACAGTTTCCATGGAGACCCCAGTAGCAGCAGTGTCATGACTGGCGGGGTGCAGGACGGAGCTGTGAGGGGCTTGCTTGGGGAGGCACTGGGACAGGGGAAGGGTGGCTCCATGCTGCATGCACCCCTGGGCAAACATGGTGGGGCATATGCCCCCCCAGATCCCTGTACAGGGTGAGGGCAGGCTGCCACTGCAGGCTTTGCCCCAGGTGCCAAAATTCATTGCTATGGTGCTGCCCCTGGGCTTGGGTTCAAGGTAGAGGTGCATTGATACATTGGTCCATATTGTATCGGCGCCAATAAAAGAAAAATTTACATTATCAGCAATTGGCCTTTTTTTGGCTGCTGTGGCCAGTAATGTCACAGATAAATGCCATGTGCATGCTTGCAGCTGCAGCATGCACGCAGTCGGGAGTGAAGCCCAGCAGCTTGGAGAGCAGTTGTCTGGCTGGTAAGTGTGGGGGGCCAGATAAAGACCCCCATGGTGAGGGAGGAAATGGGGCTGGGGCAGAGTCAGAGGTAGGTGCTGCCCAGCCAGGATGGGGCAGGGCATGTGATGGAGCTGTGGGTGGTTCATCTGGGGGTGTGGGGAGGCAGGGGGGGCATGTGCCTTCCAGATTTGTGTGCAGGGCAAGGGTGGGCTGCTCACTGTGGGCTCAGGGCCAGGGGCTGCATTGGCCTCTTCCTGGATGGGGGGCTGCACTCAGGGTGGGTGGCAGTGATGCTGCAAGTGGGAGCTATGGGATGGGTATGGCAAATTTTGGAGTGGTTGTAGCCCACCCTGTAACCTCCCCTCCCGCCTGCCTCATCCCTGCCTGCCTGAGTGCAGCCCTGTCCAGTGCCCCCCCCCCCCTTGGGAAGAGGTGGCACTGAGCAGCCCACCCTCGCCCCAGACAAATCAGGGGTGCACGTGCCCCCATGCCTCCTCTGGGTTGCGCACAGTGTGGGGAGCCGCCCCCATTCCTCAGCCCCCACAGCCCCCCTGTTTGAGGAGACTGTGGCTCCGTCCTGCACCCCGCCCCACCCTGGCAGGCAAAGCCTGCCCCAGCCCTCCCTCATTGTGGGAGCCTCGATTTGTCCCTCCCACGCCCTTTTCCTTCCTTTCCCTCCCACAGATTTACCATCCTGGCAGCTTGCTCTCCAAGTTGCCAGGCTGCCTATCAGCAGTTAAATTGGTATTGTCCAATATGGTTGGCTAATAATCGGCCATCAGTACTGGCCAAAAAAATCATTATCAGTGCACCCCTAGTTCAAGGGCATCATGTCGAAGAGCAGGGGCTGAAGGGCTCTACACAGCCAGTTGTAGGTGCTTCTAGGCCAGGCCCACATGCTGCAACTGGCACAGGCGCTGTTACACGTGCTCTTGGGGTGCATCCTGAGCACTGGTGCAGACTCTGTCGGAGTTTTGACCATTCTTGACCAGCATTGCTGGCAGTATTCTGCAAACCAAATAATGTCCCCCATTAGAGCTAAAGCATCACTTGAAGACAGTGTTCAACACACATGTACGTAGGCCATCATTGGGGTTGTGGGGGGTGCGTGTGTGCGCACACGCACATACACACGTGAGTGAGTGTGTGTGTAAACTAAGTATATTCGATATGGAGTAATTAGTAGTAGATGTATTCAAAGGCTTCAGGTGGTATTGGAAACCCATGTTGCTGGGTACTTCATAGCCACAAGAGAAAACCATCCTTGCCCTTACATGGTTTACAATGTAAAGACTGTGTGGTGGCTTACTTAGGTTCTAAACTCTTTGGCTAAGTACAGGCCTGGGCCAGAAGCTGGGGGGCACTAGAGCACACCTTCCTGCTAGGCTGGAGCAGATGATTTGGGCCAAGACTAGTCCACCCATCGTGCGAGGGGGGTTTATGTGGGAGGTGCAAAGTATCCTGAAATGTTGGGGAACTGTGAGTTAACATGAATCTGGAGGGGATCTGGGACAGAAATTCAATAAATTGATTTAGCCTAAATCAGCTAAATCTGATACTATATACATCCAGGTTTATCTTAAACCAGTTTTGGCAATTTTGGAAGTGGTTTATGTGCACTGAATCTCTGTTACGTTACAGATGTGAACCTGTTTCCAGTCACTTATACTCTAAATTTGGGGGCAGAGCTGTCTGTTTTACAGTAATTGGCACAGTAGAGCTATGGCAGTGACACTCTTGCAGTGTAAGAGAGAAGCATGAAATTGCTGTTTGTAGTCATTTTCTAAAAGCAGAACAGCATCTCAGAAATTAAAATTACTGTTAAAAAATGGCTGTGTCCTTTTCAGTATTTCAGTACTGAGAACAAAATACTGCATTTATGCACTTCATGATGCAAGAAATGCAGCTACCTTTCCTGCTGCTTTATGTTGTTCCATTATTCCTTGCAGGAAATAGACCTGTACTCAGGCCTCGGAAGGCACAAATAAAATTAAAATACACACATTACTCTTAAAATGTATGGTAACTTTAAGGTTATTTTGTTTTGCATTTGATCTATAAACATTTTTTTTATAAAAGCAATGCAGTTTCCCCTTAACAGGCTTATTCCACAGCTTCAGCTGAATGATGTAAGTTTTTTTTTTCAGTCATTTTAAACAGCTTATATCTCTGTAGTAGAGGCCTGTATTTGGTTACATTATTTGCTTTTAAGATGTTTATAAGTGAAGACTTGAAAATGTTGACGTATTCTTTTAGCTTTTCTTCTTATTTTAATGATCCTGATTATCTTAATAATATTTACTCCAGAGGTTCATATTTGATAACTTATATAAAGGAAATATTTTTATAAATTAACTTTGTGTTCTACACCTGTCCTCAACTCTAAAATTCAGGACAGGGAATTTTTGGTATTTTTTTAGGACTTTAGATTTAGATAACTTTTTAATAAGATGATATTTGAAAGATGATCGTGTGGGTAGGAAAGATGATTTCTCTTTTTGCTACATCAGGATATGTAAGTGCTTGAAAGATATTTAAACAGTAAAACCATTGGGAGCATCATGTCTTTGAGTTGCTGGTTTTGCTAAGGAATACCTTTGAAGACTAGCTAGCAGACTTTTGGGTTTTCTATCCTTTAGTTAGGGGTAGAATTGTTTCAAGAGTTTGTCACTGTGGAGCAAGTCTTAAGGAGCTTGACTATATGCTTGTGTAGTTTTAAATATCTTGTGATCTTGTTTGCTGCTGTCTTTTTAGCACTCCAAGGATTCTAAAGCAAAAACTGGAAGTACAGGGTCAGGGGTAGGCAACATTTTTGGCCAGAGTGCTGAAAAAACTGCAGTGTCTACTTTATAAGGTGCTGGAGTGCCAGCATGCTAGAAAAACAAAACTGGGGCGAAGGGTACGTGGCAGGACGCGCACTGCATATTAATATAGTTAATGATCATAAATGTTGATTTATTTTATATACAATAAATACCAGGCTTTCTAAAAATTCAAAACCTGGTGACAATAAATAAAACTTGTAGGGGTGCACCAATAGGGATTTTGGGGGCCGATACTGCTAGCTGATATTTAAGGAGGCATATTGCCTGATACTGTTCTGATATCCAATACAGCTGCCTCCAGCTGGTAAGTCCAGTGTGGTGGAAGGAGAGGGGGGAGGAAATGGGCATGGGGGCATAGATCAATGCACCCTGCGGTGAGGGAGGGGGCAGGGGTAGGTGCTGCCCAGCTGGGGTTGGGTGGGGCATGGGACAGAGGTGTGGCTCGTGGCAGGTGCAGCTCCCACTGCTGCTTGCACCCCGGGAGGGTGGGGGAGCGTGTGCCCCCTGATCTGCCCGGTGTAGGGCAGGCTGCAACAGTGGGGTGGAGCTGGCGCTGTGTGGGGATCTTTCTCCTGGGGGTGAGCGTGGAGCGGGCTCTGGTGGTGCTGGGAGGAGGCTGCAGCCACCCCAGTTTTCGCCTCAGTTCCGTTCCCAGCCTTGTGCTGCCACCCGACCCCCAGCTGAACGCCCTGCTTCCACCCAAGCTCTGGGAAAAGCCATGGCTGCGCTGGGTGCTGGGCAGCAGCATGGGGCTGGGAGCGAAGCTGCGGTGAAATTTGGGGTGGCTGCATCCTCCTCATGGTGCTGCTGAAGCCTGCTCTGAGCCCAGCCCCTGGCAAGAAGAGCCCCGCGCAGTGCTGGCTCCAGCTCCACCCCACAGCTGCAGCCCGCCCTGTGCCGTGCAGATCTGGGGGCACCCCCCCCCGCCCTCCTGGGGTGCAAGCAGTGGTGGGAGCTGCCCCCCCATAAGCTGCGCCTCTATCCTGCGCCTTCCCCACTCCGCTGGGCAGCGCCTGCCCCCTCCCCTACCATGGGGGGTGTTGATCTGGGTCCCCCACCATATCCCTTTCCTCCCCTCTCCCCTTCCGATTTACCAGCTGGAGGCAGCTCTCCATGCTGTCAGTCCTGCTCCATGCTGCACTTGGGCATTTATTGGCCAAATTATCAGCCCCATTGGGCTGATATCAAATATAGACAATTTTCTGGACAAGTGTATTAGTGCACCATGAAAAGCTTCATATGATACTTTTGTTCTTATGTATTCTTTTTTTATTAACCATGTTGTGATGAGAGAGGGGGAAAAAAGGAGAGAGAAAGAGGGAAAGAAAGATAAACAGGAGAGAAAAGAAAAGAAAGAAAAAAAAAAAGAGACAAAAGAGACAAAAAAGAGGGGATAGAGAAAAAGAGAGAAGAGAAAGAAAAGGAGAGAGAAAAAGAAAGAGAGCAAAGAGTAGAAAAAGAGAAGAGAAAAGTGAGAGAGAGAGGAGAGGGAGAAAGAGAAGACAGAAAAAAAGGGAAAAAGAGAGAGAGGATGTGTCCCTCACCACCCACATTTTCCACGGCTACCGGCTGCAGCCCGGGCCCGCTGGTTCAGGGCCGTGTCCAGCAGAGGGAGGCAGCGACACCCCAGCAGCATCTGCCAGGGCCGGTGTGTTCAGGCCTCCCTGACAGTCCCGGAGTGCGGGGAGCCTGGGTCCAGGGCTGGGAGGGAGAGCCTGGCTGGGGCTTGGGCAGACAGACACCCTGTCTCACCCAGGCAGGGGCAGCACTGGGGTGCAGAGTGCTGGAGCCAGGCACTCGGGGCAGAGTCCTGGTGGCGCAGTGGGGAGATGCTGCAGGCAGGCCAGCCCGGCCAGGCCCTTGGGAAGGCGGCAGCTAGAGGCAAGTGGGTGCTGAGCAGGAGGCGGGGGCTGCCCTGGGGCTCCACAGACTCTGACCATGAGGGGCAGGTGGGTGGGGTTCTTTGGGTGAATCTGATATCTTTTATTAGACCAACTTAAATAGGTGGAAAATTTTTTTTAGCAAGCTTTTGGGTTTAAAAACCCTTTGTCAGGCTGAGGAAGTCTCTGCAGTTGGAGTGTGCTCTTCCTGGATCGAATAGATTGTAAAGAAGCCAGAGGCTGAGCTGCATGCAAGACAGGCAGAAGATGTAAATTGAGGAGTCAGTGGGTGAGAGACAGGTTGGGTGGGGAGGCGTGGAGAGAAGGGGGATGAAAGTAGCAGTTAGATAGTGGAGAGGCACTGGGGGAGTTAGATGTGAGGCAGGAGCATGGGTCTGGGAGCGAAGCTGCAGCGAAATTTGGGGTGGCTGCATCTTCCTCACAGTGCTGCTGGAGCCATTTCTGAGCCCAGGCCCTGACAAGAAGAGCCCCGCGCAGTGCTGGCTCCAGCTCCACCCCGCAGCTGCAGCCTACCCCGTGCTGTGCCGACACCCCCCCCCTCCCACCCTTCCGGGGTGCAAGCAGGGGTGGGAGCCCCCCCCATGAGCTGCGCCTCTATAATGTATCATAAATCCAGTGTCTATATTTAGTCCATGATTTTTTGTATCCAGGAGGTTGATGAAGTGGAGTTCATAGGCTCATCTCTGAAAAGTGTTTTGTAAGTTTCCTTTGAGGATTAGAACTGAGAGATTGGAGAGAGAGCGGTTTTCTTGTGAGAAATGTGCCCCCACCGGTAATTGAGTATTCTTGTCTTTGATAGATTTCCAGTGTGCATTCATTCTGGTGCGCAGTTGTTGTTTGGTCTCTCCTACGTATTTTCCATCAGGTCATTTGGTGCATTGGATGAGATGTATTACATTTCTGGAGATGCAGCTTTAAGATGCAAAGATGCTGATGGCTCTGTTGTGGGGTGTAGTAATTGTGGGGGTGGTGGAGATGCGTTGGCAGGTTTTGCATTTCTTGTCATGGCACAGTCTGGATCCATTCGGTGTGTTCTGGGCCTGAGGAAGTTTGCTTTTGGTGATGAGGTTAGTTAGGTTTGGTGCTTGTTTGAAGGCTAGGATGAGTGGTTCTGGGGAGATCTCTTTAAGAATAGGGTCTCTTTCTAGTAAGGGTTGCAGTTGTTTGAGGATTTTGTGTGTGGGTTCAAGGGAGGGGTGATATGTCATAACCAGCGTTGTGCTATTTGTAGGGGTTTTTCTTCTGTACTGCAGCAGTTCTTCACACGGTACCCGGGTGGCTCTTCATGTGGTAATCTGGGTGCAGGATTATGGGGTTTTTTTATGAGTTATGCTGGTCTACATCCTAAAAATTATTTTTGGCACAAAGAGGATCATTTGGCAGCGTATCTGACTATTACATATAAAATCCTAGATTGCCTGTGCTGATAGAATTTCTGTAGCACTGGAGTGAAATTGAAGCAATCCCAGTTCAAGATAAATGTTTCATATCCAGCCTTAGATTAAGATGCATTTTGGTTTCTCTTGCAGCCTTAGGAAATGAGTGCTAGGAGTCTAATCAACTCTTACATTTGTCCATAAATATTCAAAACCTTGAAAACTGTCAAGTTGTAGCATTGAATCCTGTTAAATTCAGGCTTTAGAAGATACAGTGTGTGTCCCAAGGAGCTTTTAGTAGAAGTAGGACAATACAGGCCAGTACTGGAACTGGAAGCAAAAACTTGACAATTTAAGGTGGAAACGGACATCATCTGATGTTGCATTTGTGCTGTCATAAAAAAATTGTGCGCTTTGGGGGCTTGAGACACCTAACTTGTGCATCTTTCAAATTCCTGTGCAGGAGTGGGCCCTTCAAGCCCCAGGAGTACCTGCTTGGCTTTCCCCACATAGAGATGTATTCTGGAGAATCTCAGGGCATACCTCTAAGCAGGTAAAGCCCCGTGCAGGTCCTGATGTGGAGGCATGGGACCCAGGAAATCCCAAGTGCCCTGTACCCTTGTGCTAGGACGTGTCTCTGTGTTCGGTGCAAGAGATCCATGGGCAAGGAGGACATGTTTGTTCCTTGTTGTCCCTCAGGGATCAGATATGGGAGAGCAGGCAGCATGCACTTTGCCACTACAGCTGATCCGCTTTGTTTGGCAACATCTGATTCTACTTTTAAATGTCAAGGACACAGTGGCTAGGAAGCCTATTTCTTTACCATAAACTT
>NW_005841940.1:718825-719753 GCF_000455745.1 Alligator sinensis | reverse complement strand
CCCCCCCCCCGATGTGTATTCTGGAGTTTATCTTCTGGGGAAATGTAGGCAGATAAGTTAGTTGCTTTTGAGTTGTCCTGTGTTGAAACTTTCATCAGAAAACATCTATTAAAATATCTTTATCTTGTATGCAAGGTGTAATGGCAGTGCAACTAAGGATGTGTACTACAACTGTTGTTCCTGTGATAGTCCCTGTGATTACAGTTAGTTTCATAGATGTTAGGGTCGGAAGGGACCTCAATAGATCATCGAGTCCGACTCCCTGCATAGGCAGGGAAGAGTGCTGGGTTTAGATGACCCCAGCTAGATGCCTGTCTAACCTCCTCTTGAAGACCCCCAGGGTAGGGGAGAGCACCACCTCCCTTGGGAGCCCGTTCCAGACTTTGGCCACTCTAACTGTGAAGAAGTTCTTCCTAATGTCTAGTCTAAATCTCCTCTCTGCTAGCTTGTGGCCATTATTTCTTGTAACCCCCAGGGGTGCCTTGGTGAGTAAAGCTTCACCAATTCCCTTCTGTGCCCCCATGATGAACTTATAGGCAGCCACAAGGTCGCCTCTCAACCTTCTCTTGCGGAGGCTGAAGAGGTCCAGGGGCCCTAGTCTCTCCTCATAGGGCTTGGTCTGCAAGCCCTTAACCATACGAGTGGCCCTTCTCTGGACCCTCTCCAGGTTATCCACATCCCTCTTGAAGTGCGGCGCCCAAAATTGCATGAAGTATTCCAACTGCGGTCTGACCAGTGCCCGCTAGAGGGGAATGATCACCTCCTTGGTGCTGTTCGTCATGCATCTGATGCACGATAAAGTGCCATTAGCTTTCCTGATGACTTGGTTAGACTGACAACTTATGTTCATCTTGGAGACCACTAGGACTCCAGGATCTCTTTCTGCTTCCGTGCCACCAAGCAGGTCATTTCCTAGGCAGTAGGTATG
>NW_005841940.1:710331-718275 GCF_000455745.1 Alligator sinensis | reverse complement strand
AATATTCCCGCCAGTGGCTGTGCAATGACGTCAGCCAGTGCCTTCAGTACCCTTGGATGGAGCTCATCCGGGCCTGCTGACTTAAACGCATCCAGTTCCTCCAAGTGACTCTGCACCATCTCAGGGTCTACGCATGGAAGTCTGGTGCCTTGCTGCTGCCTCTCTACAACCCCAGTGAGAGACTTGTCGTGCCCCTCACTTAGGAACACTGAGGCAAAGAACTCGTTGAGTTCAGCCTTGTCCCCCCCGTCCGTCACCAATTGCTTATGCCCATTTAGCAGGGGTCCTATTCCACCCTGGGCCTTCCTTTTACTCCCTATATATCTAAAAAAAACAATTTTTTGTTATCCTTAACTTGGGATGCCATCCTCAGCTCCATGGTAGCTTTGGCCTGTCTAACTGCCTCCCTACAAGCATGAGCAGAGGAGGTATACTCCTCTTTAGTAGTCTCTCCCCGTTTCCACTTTTTATATGCCCCCCTTTTTGCCCGTAGGCTGCTCTGGGTTTCTCTGGTCAGCCAAGGAAGCCTCTTGGCCCCTTTCCCCCTTTTCCTCCGCATCGGGATCATCTCCCTCTGTGCCCGAAGGATCATTTCCTTAAGGCACAGCCACCCTTCCTGGGCTCCCATCTCTTCAAAACTCTTACTCTGCAGTGCGTCCTTGACTAAACGCCTGAGTTCATAGTCATTATTTGTTAAACTCCTTCTGTCATAGGACTTAAGCAGGCTGTCTGGTGTATCCCTTGAGCAAGGTTTTATTAGTTATAATTGAAACATCTTTCTCTTCCCACATGCTTTTGCAAAAGCTTCTGTGTGTAGCGATAGTTATTGCAAGCTTTGTTTGATTACTCTTGAACGTTGCAAAAAAACCTTTCAAGTCTGGCATTGAATACTACAGGTTAATTAATAAACCTCGTAAGTTTTTTTTTATTTGAGATCTGGAGAAATAGATATCCTGGTGACTTAGCGATTATCCTGTGTGTGTTGTTATTATAAGACAGAAAAGTACCAAATGACATTCAGAAGTGATAATCTATAGTGACACATCTGTACATTTTTTTCTCTCTCTCAATTTCAGGGCATATTCCCTTGTGGATTCTAGTCAAGTATCTACGTTCCTGATTTCCATTCTCCTCATAGTCTATGGCAGCTTCAGGTAAGGCTGTTGTCTAAATCTTAATGTTTATTGCTCAAATAAGTACTTTGTTACAGAGAGTGAATGAATTCAGCACCTATGTAGTCATGTGAAGGACTCCTTTCTAAGGAAGAAGAAACATCCGTTACTTAGTTTGGACTAGGCTAGGAGCTGGCAAAGTCTGGCCCGCAGGCTGGATTGGGCCCATGGGAGACTCCATTTCCCAGAAGCTCCTGCCAGCGTTGCTGCAGGCAGTTTCCATGGAGACCCCAGGAGCAGTGGTGCTGTGACAGTGTGGGGCCAGGGTTTCCATGGAGACCAGCCCCAGCAGCGCTGGCACAACACGTAGCTGGGTGGGGAGCTGCTCCAGGACTGGGATCTTTTGTGGCAGTGACAGAGTGTGGTCCAGAGCGGGGTAGAGCTGCAATCCACTGCCTGCTGGAGCTGGGCAGGGCCTACTGGGAAATGGAGTTTGACTGCTGGACGGATCTGCCATTTTGCCCACCCCCGGACTAGAAGCAGCAAAGATTAGTATTTCCTGGAATGCATGAAGTCTAACGTTTTGTACTAAAAACGTGACTTAGTGCATGCAATGAAGAAAAATGTATTTTAATTGCACACTTTATATGTTTAATAGTTTTAAATATATTTATCTGCTTGAAAGAAACGTTTTTCCTTGCTTGTGTCTCTTAAGTACAAAAATTATTGTTACTAACCAGTCTCTGGTAAAATGATGAGAAATCCAAAACAAGTAAAATTGCTTTATGTTCTGAAGCCACTTGTGAGATTCAGTTCTTGAATGGTCCAGTTAGAAACACTTAAGATGAGGGTGTTGATTATCATTGTGCATTGAACAGTCATATATTGCAAAGGTTGACTTTTTTGGTAGGCTGATTGCCACCATTCTTAAAGATAGGCTGATATTGCTTTATATTTGGAAGATATAGTGAAGCCAGAGTAGCACTGAACCCAAGAAAGGGAGTCTTTAGGAAACTAACATTTATAGCACATGTAAACAGAAGTGGCAGAGTATAAACTTTAACTGGTCAGATATGTTAGGATGATTCATGCATATTTAAAATATCATAGACTGAGGATAACTTTGAACCACTTTAACTCATGGAAAATGCTAGGTATTTGAAAGTGAGTATTTATCAAAGTTGTGCAACATTTTGTTTACTGTAGTTGTAATTTAGGATTTGGTATAGTGGCAAAAAGGAGCCATCCATATACTTTAGAAGACTCTGAATTATGGCTCCCTCTTCTTCCCCACCCAAAATAAAAAAGGGGCAAACAAACAGAATTTAAATACAGAAGTTCAAGGCAACAAGCACCAGCAGCAGCAGAAAATCAGGAACTTGCACATTTAAATTGTCTTTCCCTTACAATAATTCTCTACTCGCCTTCAGTGCTTCACAGATGAAGATGGGAGTGAATGAAGAAGTGCCATACACTAGTTCCTAATCTTAAAAAAAACAACAGGACTTCAGCTCATGTGCTTGTATGTTAGATTATGGAGAGAAATCTCCATTTTCTTTACTCAGCTGGTTAGGTTAACACAATTATTTTTACAAGTAATCATAGTGTGACATTTAGAGAAGAACTTAAGGGTATAATTATTGTTTAAGGAATTCAATTAGAATAGCAAGTTGCAAGTAGAAATTCATAAGTAACTGAAGGGTATAAAAAGTAGATGATATTCTTTAGAAAAATAACTTTCTGAAGAAAGTTATCTATATAGTACCATCTTGAAAAAGAAAATTGTGATCTCAAGCTATAGTTCTGAGCTCCATCACAATAACACATAAAATTAAGGACAGAATAATACAGCCTTTGGAAAAGTTAATGGACTCAAATAATTACCTCTCTGATTAAATTGTGCCTTTTTAAACTTATTCATTTATCCTACAAATTGAATAGTTCATAATGAGAACACAACTGAATGCATTTTAACTAATAAACTGAAATCTGGAATGCTCAGTTGTCTTTTGACAAAGTCCTTCAGCAAGTTCTTAGCTCTGCATTTCTCTTCTGTAAAATGGTATTGTAGAGATTCCACGTTAACTATGTTAATGTGGAAACTATATTTCATGGTTTTCTCAGTTTATAAATGAATATGATAAACTTAAGGTAAACACAAATCGAAGGAGTATCCTTTTCCAGCCCAAGGAACTCCTCTCCCCATCAATAAATACAGTATTTATTGTATAAGACAAATAAAGACAATAAAGATAAAAACAGTGTTTTTGGTGCTCAGTGACATATCTGGCTTTTTGTCAACAGCATATAGAAGCACCTTTGTTTGCTGGTTTGACAGCTTTTCCCTACTCTCTAGTTAGACCATGACTGTAATTTATTAGGAACTGATTCAGTTGCTAGTTAACTTCTGTCTCTTGGGCTACACAAATCTAAAGCGTGCATTTTGGAAGGTAAAGTATTTGACTCTACTGTGAAGAATTGTTTTCTCTGTGAATGCATGTTTTTGTAGCCACATGTCCAAAGGATGGAGAGTGAATTTTTTGAAAAAAATCTATCAGGACCCAGTCTGTCCTTGGTACTGTATTTTGAATCAGTGTGGGTAAGACTTCCTTTCTGAGAAGAGCACAAATTAGTGCACACCTAGAACACTGGAGATGAGCAGTGCTAACATAAAGATTTGTTCCAACAGTACCTGAGCTGCATGTTGACCCAAAACAGTTGATTTATTTTTTCTGATGGTTAAGAAGAGCAGTCGGTATACCTCAAGAGTAGACTAGCCTATACCTTTATATCAATGTGCTGTGTTTATAATAGTGTATTCCGCTATATATACTCTCTCTATACCAGGTAAATAAAACTACTATGTCTTTAGTCTTCATATACAACTATTGTAGCTAATCTGTACAAGATGCACACTAAAAGAAAAAATGTGCCCATGACACTGTATAGAATCCCAGGTGCAGAGATTTAATGACATTTAGATACCATCCAGTTAGAAATTTTTGCTATGTATGTACATATTTGTATACACCAAGAGTACTGTACCAGATCAAAGCAGTGGCCCAGTTAGTCTAGTGTAGTTGTATTGAAAAATATTCAACATCTTTTATAAGATTCAGTATAACCATGTAACAAGCTATTTTATACTTTTGGGAAAATGCCTTTTTGCCCTTTCTGTTAGCTAGCTTATGGCCTACACCATGAGAATTGATAGCACGTGTAAGTTATTTAGCTTGTGGAATCTATTCTTACTCAAAATATTTACTACGCTAGCTAATTAGACTATTATGAAATTAGCACTTGACTACACATACACCTATTATTCCTGATGGTGTTTCCTGACTTAGCTTTCCAAAACCCAAAGTATCATGTTTTGTCAATCAGAAAAGTACATAAAAAATATCACCAAACAATAAAAACTTGCCAAAATCTAAGTGAAAGAGAATAATAATAATTAGTTTTAAGGACATTTTTCAAAACACCTTAACCAAAACTGTCTTTGTATTGTTTTACTAATTATTAAACCAGTTGTATCTGAAAGCATAGTTAGACTAGAACACAAATTGTTTGCAGTCTGAACTTCATAAACTTCAACATTTTATTTCTGATTCCCTTTTGTTCAATAGCAGGATAGTAGATTTATCAGGGGAGGTGTTTAACTAGAGCATTACTTGGTACGGTTTGTACAGTACATCCTTGGTTATCTGAAGCTTGGTTATCCAAATCTTGGATTATCTGAATAGAAGCTTTGCTATATAATACTACCAGTTATAAGTTAGTAAAATAAACTCTTCTCTCGTTAATTTTTATTTACTATACTACCGTCTTTACTTTTAAGTTTAATACAGTAACTCATAACTCTTTATATTCTTAAGTTTTACAGTATTTAATAGAGGTCATGTTAAGTTTGGTGTTTTAAATGATGCATTATGTTGAGGATGTATATTCTTCACAAGAATCTGTGGTTTCATGTATCAAAAGAGATCCAGTAATCTGAATTGCTTTTCATTACATAGTTTCCAAAGCGGGTCAGATAACCAAGGATTTACTGTATAGCATGGAGAGCTTATCTGTAAAAAGCCTTGTTATTTCTAACTGTGACCAGGAATTGCATCTGAGAAATACAGGAATCAAAGCTTTTGGAATGCAGTTGCTTTTTTCTTGCTTTTATAAAGCACACCAGTGGATTTTCTAGAATGTCACAATAGAGTCATTATCTTGCACAGGTAATGTGGGAGGATATTGACAGCAAGACTACATGTTGTCTGTTCAGGTCCATAATTAGAATCTGTGTTTAATCACAAGTTTTTCTGCAAGTTCTTTTGTCTCATCTTCCAGATGATAATGCCCAGGATATAGGTCATAAAGGCCTAGATTGGTTTTCGTAACATTTTAAAAACAAAAATCTTCAATCTGGAATAATTCAGTCTGCAGTAAGGTATAAACATGTCCTTTTTGAAAACCTATAGGGAAAATATATTTATCTTTAAAGAACTTCCTAGATGTCTTTAGTAATTATCACAGGGTAGACTGAAATTCACTCTGTCCCCCAAGTAATGTTTGCAGCAGGGATGTAATAGAGGGATCGATGGAAAAAGAAGAAAGTTATTGATTGGACATGGAGAAAGGCATCTTGGTCCCTACATAATTTACGTTCTAAAGGAAGTAAATTTGGCATCTGATTTGTGGTCAGGAATGAACCAAATATTTCCTTTTGGATTGCTGGCAGGTGATTTCAACAGAACTGCAGCAATAGGATCGGAAGGAATTGGGTGGATAAGTAATTCAGTTACAATTCATGTTCTTGTTGGATTAATTTAATAGGAGAAGTTTTAAGGGAAAGAAAGCAAAGTCATAGGCTTGTAGTCTGACTGTACACTTAAGCAAGACTATCAAAGAACAAGTGCCAGGAAAACATCTGTAGAAGTACACAACTCCAAAGCTATGAGACTGATTATCTTTCTGTGGGGAAAAAATGGAATTTTCTTCTACAAACTTGTGCTGGGTCAGGTATTTCAACTCTAACCCTCATCCTCCCCTCTTACTGTGCTTGTGTACAACGTTGTAGAAAAGACAAGTGGAATTGCTTAAAGCATTAAGTGTAAGCTGTGGAACTAAATGTATAAGTTCTGTGTTCAATTATGTGTTTGTATAATGCATCTTAATTGACTTGGAATAATTTTATTTCATATGAAATCTTAAAGGTAAGTTGAGGCCCTCCACTGATGGTTATACAGTTGCTTTCTTACTATCATTTTACTTTTTCTGTGTTAATCTAAATGTTGAGGTTACAGCTAGCTGATGGAAAAAGATAGCTAAACCTTTTGGGCACATCCAGACATGCAAACACGTGCACTTGCAGCAGCTCAAATATTTCACGGATTTCATAGACATTAGGGCTGGAAGGGACCTCGGAAGATAATCGAGTCCAGCCCCCCGCCCAAAGGGCAGGAAGTCAGCTGGGGTCATAGGATCCCAGCAAGATAAGCATCCAGTTTGCTCTTGAAGGTGTTCAGTGTAGGCGCTTGAACCACCTCTGGTGGCAGGCTGTTCCAGACCTTGGGGGCTCGGACAGTAAAGAAATTCTTCCTTATGTCCAGCCTGAAACGGTCTTGAAGTAGTTTATGACCATTCGACCTAGTTGTCATCCCTTGGGACGCTCTGGTGAACAAACGTTCCCCCAGATACTGGTGGTCACCCCATATAAACTTATAGGTGGCCATCAGATCACCCCTGAGCCTGCGCTTTTCCAGGCTAAAGAGACCCAGGGCTCTCAGCCTGTCATCGTAGGGTCTGCTTCCCTGACCTCTGACCATGTGTGTGGCTCTCCTCTGGACTCTCTCAAGCTTCTCCACATCCTTTTTGAATTGTGGAGCCCAAAACTGGATGCAGTACTCCAGCTGCAGCCTCACCAAGGCCGAGTACAAAGGGAGAATGACGTCCCGGGATTTGCTTGAGAAGCATCTATGGATGCAAGCCAGCGTTTTGGTCATTTTACTAGCCGCAGCATCGCATTGCAGGCTCATGTTCATCTTGTGGTCAATGATGACCCCCAAGTCTCTTTCTTCCATAGTGCTAGCCAACATAGCACAAATAGAAGCGGTGCAAATTTGAGCCAGGGCTTTTTGCCTCAGCGCACATGCTCGCACATGCACTTTGTTGTGGAGCAAATTGTGCCACTTGGGGCAAAATAACCCTGCCTGGCTCCTCCCAGATCTGCAGCCAAGGGGAGCTAGAGCCCAGGGCCAACACCTGTGCTGTCTCCAGCAGTATAAAAAGCTGCCCTGTCCTGGCCCCATCTATATAAAAAGCTGCCCTGGCAAGCAGCTCTGGGCTACTCACTCTCAGAAGCTTCTGGGGCTCAGCCAATTGGTACCTGGGGACACTACCCCTTGTACCAGCTGAACTGCTGCAGCAGCATCCCAAATCCATTTTTAAAAATACCCCAAACTCCATGTTCTTCCACAGCTAAAAACAAAAAAACACTTTATGCATGTCCGTGTGCGCACGCGCACACCCCCCCATAGAGATAGACAAAGATGTGCGCACACACACACCTAGAGAGAGAGAGGCACACACACACCTCCCTAGAGAGAGAGAGAGACAGCGATGACTTGGGTAATGCTTTATTGCTATATTTACAATGTTAAAGCAGTTTGGAAGCCTAGCAGTATCTCTCTCATCATGAAAAAATAAATTCTAAATACCTATATGTGTTGATGTGTGCTTTTGGTTTTCTTCACACATGATGGGTGTGTGATGGGAGGATGTGGTGTTTACAGGAAGGAGGTGAGAAGGAGTGTGGAGGAAGGTGGGTGGGTGTGTGTGGAGG
>NW_005841940.1:704805-710222 GCF_000455745.1 Alligator sinensis | reverse complement strand
CCCCCCCCACCCCCCATGCTGCCCAGCTGGGCTGGGCCCATGGTGACAGGACCCAGCGTGGCACATGGGGACCATGTGCTGGGCTCAACCAGGTCCTGCTGCCCTTGGGGCTGCTCTGCTGCCCAGCTGGGCTGTTCCTATAGTGGCAGGACCCAGCCTGGCTGGCAGGGACTGCGCAGAGCCAAGCCGGGTCCTGCTGGCCCTGGAGCTGCTGGTGCTGCTCGGCCAGGCTGGGCAGCACGAGCAGCCCAGGACCGGCAGGACCTGGCTTGGCTCTGTGCAGGCCCCAGGCCGCATCCTGCCTTTGCCCCACTGTGCCTGTGGAGGGGGTAAGGGCCTGGCCTAGCCCCATGTAGCTCTCTTGTCCAGCTTTGCACTGGAGTGGGTCACACAGCTCCAGGAGGCGCGGCTCCTGTGTGCGCCTCCCAGAGCCGTGCGACCAGCTCCAGTGCAAAGCCGGACTAGTGAGCCGCGCCGATCTGGGTCAGGTCCTCACTCCCTGCAGCCCCGGGCACATCCTGCCCCCACCACTCACCATACCCCCACCCATATCCCCCTGTCACCCACCCACACCCATGAACCCCCCTCCCCACACACTTACCTTGGACAGTGCTGGGGGCAGCAGGAGCACCAAAGAGACGCTCTAGCCAAAACCAGAGTGTCTCTTTTGGAGGACCGACTGACTCCCTGCTGGCTCCATGCCTCTGGGACCGTGCCTTGCTCTGCTCTATTGTGGAGCGTTTTTTTTAAACCCCTAGATATCCATGGGTCTAATTTTCTCCCCACGCTGCAAACTTGCAGCGCGGGGAACATTTTTTATTCCCGCACGTGTCTTTTGCCCCATCTCAAAGGGGTTTGAGGTGGGGGCAAGAGGCGTGTGCATGCTCGTCTGGACACGCCCTTTGATGTCATCACTCAGGCATAAGTCTGTCAGGCTCTTGAGGCTTGTCAATAAGCAGAGTTGACTAGTTTAATATTGCTGTTTGTTTTTGAGGGGGCACAGGGAGAGCACCCACCACTGGAGTCCAATTCTGCTGAAGCCTCTTGTTCATGGGTGGGGTTTCGGCTGAATCCAGATGGGGAAAGAGCAGTGCCAGATGCAGCCAGCAGCCAAGCTGGTGCTGTGCTCCTCCTGCTCGGCTGAGGGCTTGTCCCGGTGCCACAGCTCCTGGCAGAGGGCACTCAGTCTACAGGTGGATGCCTCAGGCGTGATCCTTCACGGCCTGTCTGACCACCATGTGCCCCTGGGCTGGCAGAGCTGCTCCAGGTCCTTCCTGAGCAGCAGCTGCCAGAGCCCCAGGGGTGAGCAAGTGGGAGGGGATGTGTGCTGCCCAGGCTTTGGGCGCGCACGGGCTGGAAGCACTGCCTAGGTGCAGTGCAACTGTCCCAGCAGACAGGATCCCCTGTGTGTGCTTGGGGGATGGTGGGTAGGGGAGGGCCCTGACTCATGGTACCTGCTTGTGTAGCACCCAATTGGCAGCCCTGCCACTGGACTTGCTCCTCTTGAAGCCCTGTTGGCTCCGCCACACAACTTTGCCCAGTTCCACTCCCTCAGGTAACCAACCGCTAGTTACTTCTGTGCTGGTGTAGCCAAGCGATGGTGCAGCCTGGATCCACGCCACTGCCCAGCCACCCCTGCCGGAGCTGCTCTCCTAATAGCAGGCAGCACTGAGCCGGAGACCCTGCCAGATCTTGCCACTCCACACTACTGCTGCTGGCGCTGCTGCCTGCTTGCTCCTGTGTGCTCACTTCCCAGAGCCTGTAGCAGCCATGGGCTTCAGTCCCAGCCAGCAGCAGAACTTGCCGCAGCCCTGCATATTGCCCTCAGTCCTGGTTCCTCGTGTTGCCCTGCCCCCCGCTGCAGGGATTGTTTAACCAGTATAATTAGAGGAGGTTAAATGGGTAATTTTTAAAATATTTACATCCCTAATTTGAAGAGTGTTATCAAATGGCTCCTCAGTCAGAAGACACTGGGATGACTTCTCTTCACACTACATATTTCCAGTTCTTCCAACTTTTTATTGTAAGTCATCTTTCTTAGACATAATCATTTTTATTGTCCTGTATTAGACTCAT
The DNA here is from genome assembly GCF_000455745.1 of Alligator sinensis. Taxonomy (NCBI): domain Eukaryota; kingdom Metazoa; phylum Chordata; order Crocodylia; family Alligatoridae; genus Alligator; species Alligator sinensis. Next base: position 708,146 of record NW_005841940.1, on the reverse strand, counting down.
CAGATTTTTCTGTGTTTAGATGCTATACTGATTAGAGCTGAATATAGTGAACACATCACTTTCCTTGACTTGCAGACCATATTTCTGTTACTACAATACAGCACGCTATTGGGCTTTGCAGGAGGAGCGCGCTGACTTGTTTTCAGCTTGTGGTTCCCTATAACCCCTATTGGCCTTTTTAGCAGTACTGTAGCTCAGCCAGTCATTCACCGGTTTGTACTTGTGCAGGCCATTGTTCCATCCTACGTGCAGGACGTTGTACTCTCTTTTTATTGGATTTCATTCAAGGGTGGATCCAGGAGGTGCAGTGGGGTGGCCACAACCGGTGCTCAGCTTTTTCCTGGGCCACATTTCCCTGAGCTCCTTCCCCGCCTGGGGCCCACCCGCTTCCCTTCCCCCCACCCCCTTTCCCCTTACCTGCAGTTCTGGTGCGGGTCAGCCATGTGGTCCCAGGCTGGGGGGGCAGGGCCGGGGAGGCCCTGCTGTTGTGGGAGCCTGGGTCCTGTTGCCCTTAGTTCTTGTCATTTTTGACAGGAACCAAGGGCAGAGAAATACTAATTTTCTGAATTTTTTTAGGGGCCCCACAGGTCAGATAGAATGGCCTCACGGGCCAGATGAGGCCTGCGGGCCATATTTTGCCCACCCCTACCTTAAACTATTAACTGGTTTTAAGGCATACTGCTTCTCATTTGGGGGAAAAATAGTTCAACAGACAGTCATGCATGCTTTATCACCTTATTTCCCTATTTTAAAACTAATTTTACTGCCTGTATTTGAAACGTCCTGTGCCCAGGGTAGTGAAATGCATCTTCATTAATAGATAGTTCATTATCATCCTGTTGGTCAAACAGGCAGTTTTTTCTCATTCTGGGGTTGAATATTCTGCCTCTGATGCATCTGAGCTATTGGATTGCAGTATATTGTGTTGCTGTAAGCTCCTGGGATAGCTAACAAGACATGGTTGAAGAAAAGCTGTATTGTATACAGTTGTGTAGTGTGTCTGTACTACCTTATCTGTTCCAGGTGCCATATTACCTCAACCCTAACACAAGCCTGTGTTGATGAAACTGCGTACATTGCAGATTTTATACTAAAGATTAAGCCATTTTCCCTTTTCCACCCCAAAATGCCCTACTGCCAATTATTTTCTGAATACATAAGTTGGCAGGTGGCTGGGCAAGATGCATCGCTCCTTGGCCTCAGTGGGTTTTCACAGGGAGAATAAATCTTGCCCAACCAACTAGAAAACTTTCAGGAGAAAGAGTAATTCCTCAATTTGTACATGGCTTCTTCCTTGTCCGGTGTTGGGGGTTTTTTGGGTTTTTTTTTCATTTTCAGAGATGCTCCCTTGAGAACTATGGCTTCTCCTCCCCACCCCCCCCCCCCCCCCCCCCCTCTTTTTGTCAGCTATACTTCAGTTACGTTTTCTTAATGTGAGAGTAGTACAATATCTTTGCTGCATAAAGCTTTTAATGCTTATTATGTAGAAGCAAAGTGGTGACCGGACAAACTAGCTTGTGATTTCAGGCTTCCTCTTGTGCTGAGGGGCTGCCTCTCTTGCCAGATATTCTTCTGAATGTGAATGTTCGCTGTTTCTTGGTAGCTGGGAGACTAGAACCAACATAAACTTTTCCCAATAGTTGTGAAGGAAAAAACTGGTCTGCCCTATGTCCTATGGGAAGCTTAGCAGCTGTTGTACTGTTTGCAGTCATTTTCAGCCAGAATAAAAAGAAACTAGATGTAAAATTAATTGGGTAGTATGTTACTTTTATTTGTTCCGATCTGTAGCTAGACCCTTTGTGTTTGGTTTTGTCAGGGGAATATCCTCAGGGTTCTCAGATGTGTTGAGATCTTTGGTGCTGTTTGCTATTGTCAGGAAAGAGACGGCTACGTCTGGTCTATAAGTTGATATTTTGTGAGCAGTTTCAATGGCATAGATATAATGCCCTCTGTAATATCCTGCCAGTCCTCAGCAGTAATCACTACTGAATGTTGTCAAGTACAAAGCATTGGTTTTGGCTTCTCCCTGTGCTATTTCTCCAGCTATTTACTGACTGGATACTGCAGCTTTTAATTAATTTAGCCTAATTAAAATCAGACTCTACTATGCCAGGCTTCAGTTCTTGCCTCTCCCAGGGTTTGCACTGAGAGGGAATGAATGTATTATCCTTTGATCAGAGCAAGGGAGAATTTCTTGATGTATTTTGCATTTTTGCAAGAGTCTGTAGCTGAAGCTTTTAAAAAGTTGAGTAATATGAAATCCTTAGTGTCATAAGGGTATTTTTTTTCCTCCACGTTTTCTCGGAGGCTGTGTGGCAATGGAAGTGATCCATGGTTGAAACTGAACTTCTGTACTTGTAACATGCCAGCAGCTTAGTCATTACTTTGCCCTTAGCATAACCCTACAGAAGATTTCCCTGTGGGAGGCTAAGTCATGCCTGCTTTGGAACATGGCTTTAGAACTCCTACCAAGTTGTGCTGTTAGGATACATAAGGCAAGCAACTGTGCAGAATGCCTGCTGTTTTTCAGGTCAGAGTTTCTGGCTGACTTCTCTGGAAGTTTCCCAAAAGTTGAAAAATTACCCAGTTAAATGAGTTTCAATTTCTGTTTCACTTTTGGTCCAACAGTATCTCGGTTTAATTCCACATTAGAAAGCCCAGTTTATGCACAGGATATATATTATTCATTTTTTTTTCAGTTTTTGAGAATTTTATAGTAGAGAACCAGGACAAATAAAAGAGCAGCAGAGAGGGGTTTTGCCTTGTTTGGTACATAGCTGTGGCAGTATCTTGGCATAAAAGCCATTTGTTTATTGGCAACATCATAAGACAGCTGAAAAGCACCTTCCTAGTTAATGCGGATTCCATATCAATTAAATGATTCTCTTTTTAACACTTAAGTTCTTATGTTCTTTAAAATACTTCCTTATCTTTTTTTGAAAATACCTTTGCTTCACATCTTCCGTGTTGCAGGAAAAGGAGCGGGGGCAAAGCAAATCAAATCGGTGTGGCAAATGTCCCAACAGAGGAGGAAGGAAGGGGTGAGAGAGCTTTAGAAAACAGGGAAACAGATGAGAGTGCAAAGCTTGAATTACTAAATGTTGTACATGGATTGCTTTTTCTTGCAGCAACTATATTTTTACTATAGTGTTCAATAAGCTAGTTTTTAAAACCAAGATTTATAAAATGGCCCTGTGTTTTAAGCAGGGTGGATTGATTTAACTCATGATTTAAATAATGATTTTAATCAATGTTTTTCATCTAAGTTTCTAAAGAAAAATATTCTCATTAGTTGATGAACTGTTAAAGCACGTTGATTTACAACTAAATAGTGTTTCCCT
>NW_005841940.1:702895-704707 GCF_000455745.1 Alligator sinensis | reverse complement strand
TGTCCATCTTTTTCTACCAGAGAAGATCTGCTCTATTTACACTTCTTATTAAAGCAATTTTCTAGCTTAATACTTTCAGATTCTCATTCATATAACTTCTTATTATGCTAGAAGGTAGTAAATGTTATATTGCTTATTTACTAGATAATTGTTTTGCTCATCATTTGTATTCAACATCTGTGATGATTTTGCCAGAACTTTTGACTCTGCCCTTCAAGCAGTAATTGACCTGCTGTGCCATATTTATAAAGTTTGGGCTCAAAAGTTAGAATCAAGGATAAAACATGCTTTTCTTTCTATAGAAAAGCATGCAGCCTATAAGTCAGTAAGGTAGAAGTTCATAGATTCAGAACATCTATTTTTTTGTTTAAATATTTTAATAGACAATAGGTCTTAACATGTTTTGTATATTCAGATGTCAGTTTAAACAGATTCCTATTTAAAAGGGAAAAAAACTCCTTATTGAAATAAGTTTCAACATATTTTAATTAAAAAACTATTTTCTATTAATTTGAAGAAAAAAAAAAACCTACTTATTTTTATTAACCCAGTGTTTGACACGTAGTCTTTTCCAATGTCTCAATTTAGGCAGCTGTGATACCTGTCTTTAGCTTTCCCCCCAAGCACCAGAGATGGGACAACACTGCCAGGCCACAGTTTGACAAGTTTCACTCCCTAATTTTAAAGGAACAACTTATGTGGGACGGTGATGTTAAATAAGGCCATATGTAACTTTCATAGATTTAAATATGTTTCACCAAGGAAAAACCAGCACAAAATAAGTGCAGCACAAAATTGTACAGCTATATACTGCCAGAGGTAAACCTGTTGTGCATTTGAAAGTGATAGTTTTAATGCCTGTAGTGTTGTGGAAAAGACTAAACCCATGTTTGTCTACATCTCCTTAACTAATGCTGATTTTTTTTTCTTTTATTTCTAATATAGTTGAAATAACAAAGCTTGTTTGTTTGTTTGTGTACACTAGTAATAATGATAACATGAGAATCATACCAATAAAAAATAAAGCTCTATTTAAATTCTGATAAATTGTTTGTTGCTGTAGAACCAATGGAGAGCACATACAGTGCTGCTTGGTGGTTAGTTGCTTGTGGAGCAAAATAAAGTAAGTTCACAACTGGGTTGTGGCTAATTTAGATGGTGTATCAGACCAGAAGGTGTCCTTACATATTAAGTTAGTGGCATTGCTGTGGCCCTCCTCCCTTCACTTCCCCTCCTGTGTACAGGAGGGATGGAGCAGCTTCTCCCTGTGTCTTTTCCAGACTAGGGTCACTTCTGGAAGGCACAGGCTCCATTTCTCTTGGGGACAAGCTAAACCACAGGAAAGTGTGCAGATGTTCAGTCTCAAGAGAAACTCTTTTGGTTCTACTGGGAGAACATCTGTACGTGGCTTAGGTAGAAGAGGATTGGACTTTCTTGTATGTTTATTTTATCATCCAAGATAAGACCTTCAGTAAAATTCCAGATTTTCTAAGAAACATTGTCAAAAATTAATAGAATTTGTTTGAGGTTAGATCAGAACAAAGGTGTAACAGCAATGGAAATAGCCTTTCATGTTCACATCTTCATAAGGAAATATATCAAAATAGCATCATCAAAACACATTGAGATGAGGATGTTACTCTTGACTTGGACCTCAAAGACAGGTCATCAGCTCCTGTGATTGGAATTTAATATGATGAATTTATGATAGTGGATACAAAGTTGCTTTCCATTCTTTTATTTGTTCTGTATGCATGGATAAGGTAATTGCTTGTATCATTTAGACTTTGCAGAAACATTTTAAAGCAAGCA
>NW_005841940.1:697851-702885 GCF_000455745.1 Alligator sinensis | reverse complement strand
TTCAGCAGATAATTATTTTATAAGTTAATGTTAAAATTGTAAATGCAGAACAATAGTTTAAAGAGGCAGGGAATAATGCATGTGGCTTTTATTTTTTGTTTTTAAACGATCACAATCTACATCAGTTACAAATTGATGAATTATGAATGATAGATTCAAGAATGGTCTTGTAGGCACATGCAGTGAGTGGTGGTGGTGTGCTTGTTTTTGTCTAGTATGTGCAGTCATGGGAAAAGTTTATGAAAAATGTAACTAGTAAAAGTTAAAAGTTAGCAACCTTTAAAATTAACTTGAGTTAAGTTAAAAGTTAAACAGTTCCACTTTCAATTAGTTAAATGTTAAGTTAAAAAGAGAGTAGTTAAAAGTTAAGTTGATTCATGAGAAATGTGTGAAACACGGTGAATTGCCTCTTAGCATTATTTTTCATTTTCAAATGCAGTGAGTGGGTTTCTTTTCCAAAAGCTCACAGAAGCACACTAATTTACGTGGAACTCACCCTGTTTTACCTGAAAACCATGTTATACTTGTCATACAGTTTTCAGAATAACAATTTACCAATACCCATGTAATGTTAGATCCTTCTCACCCTCTCCATGTGAAGTACTTTGTAAAAGTCAATGCATCATACAAGTATACCAGAATAACAGAAAGGAGATATTCATAGCCAGGTGGCAAATGAAAGTGGTTTCCACAGAGAACCTCTTTTGTTACAATTTTTATTGTTCAAAAGGATATGAAATAGATCTGAATTATAAATAATGAAAGTGTCTGAAAATCAAAATTAGACTGAAATGAGCAAATCAGTTTAAATGAGAAAAAGAATGTTCAGTTGCATAGCAGAAACCGTGTAAGCATGCTTATTAAACTTCAGCAAAAGCTGCATTTCAAAATTTACATCTGCCAATTTTCCTCTTCTGTCTTGCAAAACTAAGCCCCCACTACTGAACAATCGCTCTACATGGGCAGATGGGGGAATGCTTGTGTTATAATGGATGAATAGTTTTTTCATAGTAGGTGACATCTCTGATAAGTTTCTCACAGATGAGAAGCAATGCTCAACTTCTTGGGTCCTGGGCTGCTGGTTCTGATCTTCATTAAAATTAAAGTCATCATCTGCTTTACCCTCACTACTTGCTCCCGCTCTTATTGGGACCAATGTTTCTGCTTGCTTGTGTTTTTCCCTCTCCTGCAGCCAACTGGCTGCCCTGTTGACTTCTGCAAATGCAGAGAAAATGCCAACATGAACTAAGTAACTCTGGGACTTGTTCTTAAGAGACCATATCTCATAGGAAGGCACATTACTCTCTCGCTCTCAAAACAAGAAGTCCTAGAGTTTCAATAAAGAAATATCGTTCCATGTTAGTCCTAGAGAGTGGCTGTCAGGAAAAACTCTGGGAAAACTGGATTTCAGTTTTTTAAACTTTTAACTTATACTTTAAAAAAAGTTAGTCAGCTTTTTTTAACTAGTTAAAGTTAAAAGTTAGCCATTTCTTTAACTTTTTAACTAGTTAATTCCCATGACTGTGTGCAGTATTGTACAAGAAAAATATGTGACTCTTAAACATAGTATTTTTGTGTTACAGTGGAGCAATAACAATACTATAGCTAAAGTTGCCCCAGAGTTTTTTTTTGTAGTTGTGTAACAACTGTACAACAGAACTTAATGTGGACTTCAAAATTGGTTTGTCAAGTTTTCTTTCTTTATTTCAGGTCCCTTAATATGGACTTCGAGAATCAAGACAAGGAAAAAGACAGTAGCAGCTCAGCTGGGTCTTTCAATGGCAATAACACCAATAACAGTGAGGACTTCTTTTTTTCTCTTCTTTCCTTATTCAGTCCAGTCTGGCTTACAGTGTATTGAATGGTAGAAGTTGTGGTGCTGTAAGGAAATCTGTGCCCACAGACTTGTCAACCTATAGAAATGATGCAAGAATGTTCAAAAGTTACTTGCTTCACAGTTGGACTACGTATTATGGGAAGTGGAAGACTACCCTGCTTTGTTCTTTTGAACAACTAAAGAAGGAATTTTGGGGTTGTTGGTTAAGCACACTAACAAATTGTTTTTCTGTCAAAATGATTGGGAGTGAAGTTAACAACTTTGTAGATACTAATTTTCTTAAAAATCCTGTCAAGGGGGCTGCAGCATATATTCCTATCGTGGTGTGGGAAACTGAGGCGCATGCAATTTAATAGCCTTACCCAAAGCAAATGTATCAAAGCCACACTCAGAATTTAGATATTCCTATATCCCAAACTTCTTGCCACCAAACTATTGTTTTTCTGCCATTTTATACCATACAAGGTAGCTTCTAGGTTTAAAGAAATTGGTTTTGTTAATTTAAAAAAAATCTGATTACAGGTCCTTGAGGAGGGAAAATGATAATCATGGAATGTGAGGAATATAGCCTCTTTGCCCATGAAACTGAAATTTAGTCATGGTTCAGTAACTTGAGGGTTTTGGGGAGCATGAAAATGTAAGCTAATCTGTGCAAGTTAGCCATTTATTCAAACATAACTTTTAAAGTGAAAACATATTCCTGCACCTCACAAGCTACATGTGCGCCTTAAAACTTCATTCTTAATATCTTTTCTGCCTAAATTTGCCTGCCACAGTGTTGGATTTGTTTCTGAGCCCAGTTAGAGATTAGGGTAGTTCTGCACCTACTAAATTCCACTTCGCTGATTTTGTATCAGTTAAGTTATTAATTTGTCAACAGAAACTTTGGGACCCAGTGCCCAGTAACTCAGACTTTAGATTCTTTATTAAGAAAGGATTGTCTGTTACTTGCAGTCAGACCTAAAAATTAGAGCCTGCAGTTGTGTGAAATTTGAAGGCATTGGTCAGGTTCAAACCCCAGCTTCCTCAAATATTTTTGTCAACTCTTCATTTCAAATTTTGCATTGATCCATTTGTTTTCCTACTTCAGAGCTCAATCATTTCTCTCTGCAAATTACCTGAGCACTGCTCCTAAGTTGGCCTGTAGTTAGAGAGCTATGGGAAGAATTATTTTACCCTTTGTGTATCTAAATGGCAGCTTTCTAGTTGTGTAAGTAATATTGCCACTATGCATGGTTAGTGATACTGTTTCCCTTGTAACGTGGACATGTAAGCTTGTGCATATATAGACTTAACGTGCATAATACAATGCACTGATTGGTCAGGGACATGGCTAAGTGCAAATCCTTGAAAAACCATGTACTGAGGCAGGAGAGAACCCTTTAATGTTTTTAGCCTCAAAAGCTGAGTAGTTAGGGCACTTGTCTAGGAAGCCAAAACCCTGGATTTTTGGCCCAGAAGGGGTTTGAATCTGCATGCCTGACTTCCCAGCACAGTATTTTAACCACCACACCACAAAGTAGTACCTTCTCCAGAACTCCTTTTTGAAGCTGAGCCATTGCCCCTTTTATTTAATTGTCATTGTAATTGTAAAATGGATAAACAGCAGTGCACTGGACAGGTTTCTGCCCCATCAGGAGCAAGGGTCCAAATGAGATCCCAGGGGCCTCTCTCTTCCAAAGGAGCATGTTTCACTGAGCCACATGCCCTCTAGTGTGTTCTCTTCCTCCAGCCCCACGTATCTCACTATTTTGGGCTACCGGGGGTGGGGAGTTTGGGTATTGCAAAACCTGTATTGAGGTGGCTAGAGCACTGTGCTGGGAAATAAGAAAGATGCAGGTTCAAACCTCCTTTGTGAAAGGAGGGCGTAGAACCCTGTTCTCTGGCTTTCCAGGCCAGTGTCCAAATAACTCAGCTGTTGGGACTAGAACATGGGGAGGTTGTCTTTCCTCCCTCTTATACTTAGTATTTGTGGGTTTCTGACTGGCTACATTTTTTAGTTAGACACCAGTACACATCCAGAATGAGAGTGTGTAGGTGCTTGCATGTAGACGCCCAGCATGTGTAGCCTACTGCACATGCTCAGTTTATATGTACATGCTTGCACATCCACTCTGAAGTGGAAGTAGAATCACAAACTGTGCATAAGTAGGGACCTAACTAACTTGCAGCAGCTTCCTTCGGATTTCAAAGTCTCAGCGTGGCATTGGGCACCTTTTCTGGGGCAGAGTGCAGGGGTGGGGGGGGACGACATGCTTCTGGCTGAGGGACCCTGGAAGTCCTGTCCCTCCCTGGAGATTGACAGACGGCCATCATGAAAATCGTGAAATTGCGAATGTGATAGGTTCCTATGCATAACATAAGTGGTAAAAATGGCACTTACGCAGGTAGAAAACTGCCATTTAGATGCACAAAGCCCAGCCCAGCCCCTGGAGGGGAGCTGCAGGTAGACAGGGTCATGGCCCGGGCAGACGCTGTGGAGGGCCACTCTGCTGGAGGCTCCCAGCAGGTGGGCCAGCCCAGTGCTTGGACATATGGATAGTGCCCCACCCCACACAGCTCAGGAAGTAAGAGATTGGAGTGGTACTTGGGGAGGGCATGGGGCTTAATTTATGGCATACCTGCCAAGAAGGTTGGCCTCCACTGAGTTACGGGATACTGCTCTAGTGTCAGTATGATAAGGAAAGTCATAAATTAAATTAGGCATGTTCTTTTTGTTGCAGGTATCCAAACCATCGATTCCACACAGGCGCTCTTCCTTCCAATTGGAGCATCTGTCTCTCTCCTAGTCATGTTCTTCTTCTTTGATTCAGTTCAAGTAGTCTTTACAATATGCACAGCAGGTAACTGCATTCTCTTCTCTTCATATGCCTCTGTCTTGAATAGAAAATGCTAATATTAATGAGTGTTACAACTAGGAATTAAAATACATTTCAGATTATCTGATCGAAGTGTATAAAAACTGCACTTAATGATGTCACCAGCCTCAAAGGCTGTCTTTCCGTTATTACTTAGGCAATAATAAATTTATTTAAAATAGCATATGGGATGAAAGTTTCATTTGGAAATCTGGTAAACTGACTGAACTAGGGCAAATTTAAGGAGATGTGGAAGGAATATTTGAAAATGTGCATGTGAATTATTAATTACTGCTTGTAATTGTGTCTCAAAATACACACATTTTTATATACTTTTTC
>NW_005841940.1:683917-697841 GCF_000455745.1 Alligator sinensis | reverse complement strand
CCCTATTTTTATTCTGATTTGCTTTCTGCAAATCTTTCAATATTTCAGGGAGGTCTTTTGGTCTTTTCCCTATTGTTTTGGCTGGTGGTTACCCTCAGTTACTTTGAATGTTTGTAAAATTAAATCAGGTAAACATAGTAAATAAAATAAGAAACCAATATTGAGTAACCCAGTGATTTAATATTATGTGAGTGCTGCCCTTTCACATTTCCACCCATTCTGTCTGTTACTTCCTGTGCCATATTGAATCATATCTAACCTAGCCTGTAATCTCCTCAGTATAGGGATCATATTCTTTTTATTCATGGCACTTGCAGCAAAACATTGACCTAACCCAAATTCTCTAAATTTTCCTTTGCCGATTTTATTTACTAGAAGGTTGCAAACTAATTTTTAAAATCAATGAATTGCAAGCCAGTGAGTTTGAAAAGCTGTTTGTTTACACACAAAAACCAAACATTTTGACTTTTTGGGGAAAACATTGTAGTGGTCCTTTAGCCTTATTTATACAGTTACAGAGCATGGTTTACTTATTGAAGACAGCAGGATGCTTTCTACTATTCCAGTTTTGCAGAGCCTAGAAACTGTCCTCTTCCACTGTCCTGCTAATAATTCAAGTCCCCCTCATCCTACCCCAAGTTTCTTGATGACTCATTACTATTCTGCTCCTTGAAATACACTGATGATGTGGAGAGGTGAGTTTTAAATCCAGTCTTCAAAGGCTCCTTTCTTAAACTCCCATGACCCTTGCTGAAAACCCCCACAATCCCTACCTTGGAAGGTGCCGGAGTACCGGCATACCCGAAAAACAAAATGAGGGTCTGGGGTACATGACAGGATGCCCTGTGTGTGCCCTTTATCCCCCAGCCCTACTGCCCTGTGCCCCCCACCCAAAGCCCCTGCCCCCCAGCTCAGGCTCTGTGGCTGGCAGCAGCTACCCAGGGCTGGGGATGGCTGAAGCCAGGAGGCTCCAAACATCTGTGCCGGGCTCCAGAGCCCCGGCATCAGCTTTGTACCAGCATGTTCACCTGTGCATCAGAGTGGGTGGTTGGGGAGGGGCCTGAGGCAGCACAACCCCGGTCTCTCCCCCACTGCCGGCACAGAGCTGGTGACTGGGCTCCGGAGCCCAGCACAGCTGTTTGTAGCCAGCCTGGGCTCTGGGCAGCTGCAGCAAGCAGTGGGCAGACTGCAAACAGCTGTGCCGGTCTCTATTGGACTCCTCAATTAAAAAAGGATGTGGAGAAGCTTGAGAGAGTCCAGCGAAGAGCCGTGCACATGATCAGAGGTCAGGAAAACAGACCTTACGACGACAGGCTGAGAGCTATGGGACTCTTTAGCCTGGAAAAGCACAGGCTCGGGGCGATCTGGTGGCCACCTATAAGTTTATCAGGGGTGTTCACCAGGATCTGGGGGAATGATTGTTCACCAGAGCACCCCAAGGGATGACAAGGTCGAACGGTTATAAACTTCTGCAAGATGGGTTCAGGCTGGACATAAGGAAGAATTTCTTCACTGTCCGAGCCCCCAAGGTCTGGAATAGCCTGCCACTGGAGGTGGTTCAAGCACCTACATTGAATGCCTTCAAGAGAAATTTGGATGCTTATCTTGCTGGGATCCAGCTGCCTTCCTGCCCCTGGGGCAGGGGGCTGGGCTCGATGATCTTCCGAGGTCCCTTCCAGCCCTAATATCTATGAAATCTACAGCTCCAGCATCAGCTCCATGCTGGCGACGAGTTCACGGGTACCTCGGGGTGGGCTGCACTGCCCTGCTGTTTGCCCTGAGGTGCGCACACAGTTGCCACCAGCATGGAGCTGATGCCGGAGCTGTGGAGCCTGGCACAGCTGTCTGCAGCCTGCCCGCTGCTTGCTGCAGCTGCCCAGAGCCCAGGCTGGCTCCAAACAGCTGCCCTGGGCTCCAGAGCCCTGCCATCACCTCTGTGCTGAGAGTGGGGGAGAGACCAGGGTTGCGCTGCCTCAGGCCCCTTCTCCACCGCCCGCTCTGATGCACGGGTGCACACGCCGGTATGGAGCTGATGCCAGGGCTCTGAGGCCCGGCACAGCTGTTTGGAGCCTCCCGGCTGCAGCTGGCCACGGCTCGTAGCTGCTGCCAGCCACAGAACCCAGGGGCTGCTCCTAGCGGGCAGCTGGGATGCTGCAAGCCTTGCTGGAAGCAGCCTGGGCGTCAGCAGCTACCCAGAGCCGGGGCTGGCCGTGGTGTGCTGAGCAAAATGGCCTTGCATGCCATGCTTGGCATGCGTGCCAGGGGTTGCCAACCCCTGCCCCATCAAGTGAACTTATTTGGTATAAAATAGGCTGATTTTACCTGTGGCTTAGGTCATATCCCTTTTCCTGAAGTTCTTGTTGCTTTATAGTATTCATATTTTTGGAGTATGCTACAGGTAAGTGAAGTTTTGCCACTTTCCCCTTCTTCGCTGAAGTTGTTTTATTATCTCTTTGTCCAGCTTCAAAGTGTTTCTGATATTTGCAGAGTTTGCTATCATCTCTTGAAGTGTATAAAGATAGGTTTTTGTGAGACTGTTTGGTGTGTGTTGGATGATGTCTGAGGTTTGTCCCCCTCCCCTGGCACTTGGACAAGACAGGAATGCAATGTGGCAGCTGTAACTGTGATTGAGCAGCTCTCTTCCAGATCTGCTCTGCTTCCACATGGGGAGAGGGCTGGAAAAGGTTCCCTAAACATAGCCTGTCTAGTACAGTATTGTGTATTTCTTTCTGACTGGATAACTGCATCCAGTGGGAATCACTTTTACTGTAGTTGAAAATACCAGTGAAGATGCACCATCCTTTTTTGGGACCTGGAACATCAGGACTTTCATGGACAATCCTAATAATGAATACCCAGAGCCTCGCACTGCAATCATGTCCTGAGAACTCTGGTGATACAACATTGATGTAGGTGCACTGAGCGAGACCCAGCGAGCAGGAGATGGGCAGTTCAAAGAACATGGAGGTGGCTATACCTTCTTCTGGAAGGGTAAACATGAAGGAGAAAGCTGACTTCGTGATGTTGGTTTTGCCATTAAGAATGAACTCATAAACCAACTCATTGAGTTCCCCAGTGGAATTAATGATCAGCTCATTACTCTCTGTCTTAAACTGGCAGAGAGCCAATATGTAGATGCCCCAACTCTTGTTGCCACCAGTGAAACCAAGAAGGAATTTTACGCCAACCTTGACCAAATCCTTTTTGACATTCTAGAAGGAGAAAGACTTATTCTTCTTGGTGATTTCAGTGCCAGAGTTGGAAGGGACTCTAACCTCTGGATTGGAACCAGCAGCAAGGAAGGAGCAGGAAAGATCAATTCCAGTGGCAATCTTCTCTTGAACATATGTGCGGAACATGGACTCACTGTCATCAGCACCCTGTTTCACCAGAAAAACAGGCACAAGACATCTTGGCAACATCCATGGCACTTGATTGACTTATGTCATTGTCCGTGCCCAGGATTGCAAAGAAGTCTGCAGCATCCCAGCTATACTAGGACCTGACTGCTGGACTGATAACTGAGACATCCACTCAGTTATCTCACTCAAACTGTCTCCCAAATGACAGCTGCAGCAGAAGCAATGCCAACAGATCAGTGTTGAAAAACTCAAGGACCCAAAAAAGGGGGACGTCTTCCACCAGTGCATCAACGAAAAACTGGTGAGTTCCAATCAACAGCAATAGGAGGATGTTAGCAGCACGTGGGGTGCCCCCAAGGCCAGTCATCAGTGCCTGTGAAGAGACGCTTGGGTTCTCCACCAGGAAACATCAAGACCTGGTTTAATGAGAACTACTAGAAGATTCAAGAGTTGATTGATTACAAGCTCAAGACCTTTTGCACTTGGCAAAATGACACCAACTCCAAGAAAAAGAAATCGAATCTCCAACAAGCCAGGGCAGAGGTCCAAAGGAGGACCCACAATAAGAAGACAAGGCTAAAGAGATTCAACATCTTTCTGACATCCATGACATGCATGTTTTTTTCAGTGTCACCAAAGACATCTATGGTCCCACCACTCAGGGACCAACCCCCTTGAGACCTAAGGATGGGGGAGACCTGATCAAGGAAAGGGGAGCCATCAATGCCCATTGGAAGGAGCATTTTGAAGACCTCAGTCAAGGCTGTGCTGTTAACAAGAAAGTTCTCAACTCCATCCTACAACACCCAGTCAGAGATCATCTTGGGAATCCCCCCAAACCTTGATAAGGGAGGAAAACCATCAAGCAGATGAAGAACAACAAGGCATCAGGAGCAGATAGAATCCCTGCTTAAATCTTCAAACAGGGAGGAGAGGAGTTCACATCAAAGAATCTGATACGATATGGACTGATATAGTGGTGCACCTCTAAAATATAGTGCCCATCTTTAAGAAAGGGAAGAAGGAAGATCCAGGAAACTACAAACCAGTCAGCCTCACCTGAGTCCCCAGAAAAATCATCAGTCCTCAAGGCAGAGCTGTCCCTAGGGGTGTGCAGGGCCCAGGGCATATCAGCGGTGCAAAGGTTGGTGAGCAGCTGGAGTGTGGAGCAGATGAATGGGAGGTGCTGAGTGGCTGGAGCGTGGGGTGGGGTAGTGGGGTGGGGTGGGGTGGGGGGGCAGCAAGCAGCTGGAGCATGCAGTTGGCAGCACACCGCAGCAGGTCCTTACGACACTGTCTGCAGGGCCTGGGGCGATTACAGGTGATTTGATAACAGCCTTTTACTACCTGAAAGTGGTTCCAAGGAGGATGGAGCTGCACTATTCATTGGCAGATGACAGAACAAGGAGCAACTGTCTCAAGTTGCAGCAAGGGAAGTTTAGGTTGGATATTAGGAAAAAACTTTCTCACTAGGAGGGTGGTGAAGCACTGGAACAAGTTACCTAGAGAGGTGGTGGAATCTCCATCCTTGGAGGATTTTAAGGCCTGGCTCAACAAAGCCCTGGCTGGAATGATCTAGTTGGGGATGGTCCTGCTTTGAGCTGGGGGTTGGACTAGATGACCTCCTGAGGTCCCTTCCAACCCTAGTTTCCTAATTCTATGATTCTGAGTGTTGTGGAGAATCCTTTTGAAGTACAAATGCCCGTTGGAATTTGTCACCATTCTCTGCCTGCTTCATGATGGAATGTGTAAAATGGTTCTCAGTAATGGATCTAGCAGATTTTTTTGAGGCTAACATGGGCATTAAGCAAGGCTGCATCCTCGCTCCAACACTCTTCTCAATATTCTTTGCCACAATGGTACACCTGACCACCAACAAGCTTCCAGGTGGAGTGGAGCTCAACTACCAAATGGATGGCAAGCTGTTTAACCTCAACTGACTCAGTCAAAATCAAGACTACCCCAACCTCAATTATTGAGTTCCAGTACGCTGATGATGCTGTAGTATGTGCTCACTCAGAAGCAGACCTTCAGGCAATCGTTGATGTCTTTACTGAGGCATACAAGAAAACGGGACTGACACTTCACATTCAGAAGACTAAGGTCCTCCACCAGCAAGCTCTTAATGAACAGTCCCTAGCTCCAGTAATCCAGATCCACGGTGAGACTTTGGAGAATGATGAGTATGTCCTGTACCTCAGAAGCCATCACTCACAGAAGGCTGACATTCAACATGACCTCAGATGTGCAGGTGGAGTCTTTGGACTCTTGAAGAAACAGGTATTCGGAGATCACGACATCAGATCCAAAACCAGGCTCATAGTTTATCAAGCAGTCATGATCCCCACCTTGCTGTATGGAGCTGAGGCATGACCAACATACAGGAGACAACTAAAATTGTTGGAGAAGTATTATCAATGCTGCCTGCAGAAGATCTTCTAAATCCAGTGGTAAGAGAGAGACACCAACATTAGCATCCTCCTGCAAGCAAACACCACAAGTATTGAGGTGGTGACCATCCAGCATCAACTTCATTGGACTGGCCACATTATCCGGATGTCTACTCCAGACTCCCAAAGCAAGTTTTATTCTCCCAGGTCAGCCGAGGCATACACTCAAGAGAAAGCATTTTAGAGACATCCTCAAGGGCAACTTAAAATAAATGCAACATTAATGTCAATTCATGGGAGACTGTTACCCAGAACCATCCCAAATGGAGGAAGTCTGCTGCAGGGATTTCAGTTCTTTGAAACTTTGCGACAACAACAGAAGATGGAAAAGTGGGAGCAGCTGAAACAGCGTGTCATGGATCAAATCAAGAGTCCAGCACAACCCTACACAAAAACATATATCTGAGCTGCAGTAAAATCTGTCAATCTCAGGTAGGCCTCATCAGCTATCTGCAGTCACACAGATAAGACACTTGTGGAAAACAGTCATCCTCGACTGTGGGGAATTGCTGAAGAAAAGTTTATCTGAGTTGGGCATTCATAGGCTTTTATAATCCATTTCCTTTCTTATTGAAAACTTAAGGAAAATATTTGAATCATCTGTATGGGTCGCTAAAATATTTGACCTGTTTTAAATTCCCAATTTCTCCTAATTCATTTAAGCTGTACTTCAAAGTTTTCTTTCATTTTTATAATGGGTAAAGATTACAAGTGACTTGTGGAAAAGATGGAAAAAAAAACGTAACTTCATCTATGTTCAGAAACACACACCCAGATTGTCCTAAATGTTGCTAGAATAACTAAGACTTGCAGGAAGATGCTAATACTAAAATTAGAACGTACCTCTTGTGTAGTTGATTTGGTAGCTTTTACTGCAAAATACTGACTCATAGCAGATGGGAAGATTTTGCTGATAATATGAAATCTCCTCTTAAAGTATGTTTTGAGGACAAGGTTGAGTGAAGCAGTGTAGCTGAAAATAGTTTGCTGGCAAATCTAGGCCTGATTTAGAACAGTTTCTGTACACACCTATACCTGAGCTGCTTTATCTGTGTGAACAGTGTTATTGAACTCAAAGCAGCTATTCCTGTGTTCCAGTAATTAATGTGATCTGTGATGATAATGCTGTGGCTTTCTGTGAGGATTTCTTAACTGAATTGTGTTGTATACGGTATTTCCTTTTGATAGACTGCTGGAATAGTTGGACACAGCATTTTGTCTTTTTTAAACGTGGTCTCAAGTGACCTGAGAACAATTAAGAAAGATTGCAGTCTGTATTGTTTTGCTTTATGAGGTTCTCTTTAAAAGTATAATTGTAGCTTATAACTTTTTGAAGCATGGAATTTCTATACATTTTATTTAAAAAAAAGTTTTACAAAGGAAATCTTACAGTTAATGGGTCTTAATCTGATTTTCTTTTTTCAGTATATGATATTGCATTTATTAATAAGATATTGACACTGCTTTCTCAGATTGGAAGGTTTGTTCACATACAGTAGAAAATGGATCTGAATGTACTAATATTACTTCTCTTTTTTCTTTAGTCCTTGCAACAATAGCCTTTGCTTTCCTTCTGCTCCCAATGTGCCAGTATTTAACACGACCTTGTTCGCCTCAAAACAAGTAAGGACTTGAGAAGTCTTGGGGGGGTTTTTGCATGTCACACTTTGTTTTAATGGAAATTCTTTTAACAGAGCTTTCTGTTACTAGTACTAGCTTTAAGGTCTTCAGTGCTGGCGTTTGTATAGCACAGGTTCTCTGTGCCAAAATCATGTTCCCACTTTGAAGCTAGGAATTAGTGTGTCTGCCAATCACACCTTTGCCAGCTTAGGAAATGTGATACTATTGCTGGGTATTTTCACCACATTTGCTTTTTAGAAGTTTGCCTTGTTTTGGCTGAAATTTCACTGTTTGGTAGTTGGAATTGGATTTTCATGTTTGGTTATTGGGGTTGTATTATGGTTAATAACTGGTATATTCATAGATTAGCTACTGTGAAATAAGCACCATTGTATAAATGACAGTTGATGTTTAATGAATTATTTTAAAATGAGTTCTTGGCCTCGTGAACAGGCGTCCCCATTATAAAACTGTCGTCTAATTTAGAACCCATTAATAGTGTCCTTGGTAGCAGCCTCAAGAGAGAAGGGCAGAAGTTTACAAGAATATAGACATTCTGTTTTTTGTTTTTAGATTTTGTTTCTTTTGTTTGAATAGGAACTACTAAAACTTCTAGCTTAATATTGTATGTTGTTTCCAGGATTTCCTTTGGCTGCTGTGGACGTTTCACTGCTGCTGAGCTGCTCTCATTCTCCCTATCTGTCATGCTTGTCCTTATATGGGTCCTAACTGGCCATTGGCTCCTCATGGATGGTAAGTATATAATGTGGAGGACCACTCCTAATTTGTGTGGTTATCGACCAAGCCCAACACTTGGTAAAATTGGCTAGCATTGATGCCTTACAAAGTTACAAGAATGAAGTGATAGACTCCACTTTAGAAATTTCTTTAAAATACTTTATTTTCTTGAATATGAGATGACACTGAATATAAGACTCTTCAATAATTAAATATGGAAAAGTTATAAATTTGGTATAATTTTCCAGGTATAAAATCTTGACTATTGGAGTTTTGTCTTGAATTTGTCCTTTCCCACTGCTATAGGAGGGGAAGTAAATCTGGGGGGGCGGGGGGGCTGGCTGGCTGGCTCTGGCCTTCCCTTTGCCCTCTCCCTCCCCTCCCCCAACTTTTGCTCTGAAGCCCCTTCCCCCTTCTTTACTGTCAGACTCTACTCTCCCTGAGCATTTAGAAGTGAGGAACAAATTTAAAACCCATGACCTTGAAGTAAACATAGCTGTAGCAATTTGCATATAGTACTTATAGACTTGGGTCACCCAGAATTGATACATTTTACCTTTTTTTGAAACTGCTGCAAGTTTTAGCACAGCTACTCCTTATGGCACAGTAAACTCACTTTTAAGCAGCACTTTTATGCCTACTTAGAGTACAAACTGTACATGATATTAATCCAAATCAAAAGGCTCATAATTTACTATATAGTTCATTGGGTTTGTTGGGTTAGGCCCCAGCATTTCAAGCCATGGTGACCCCACAGCTCAGCACTGTTTAGTGTGTGTGTACTACAGATGACCTCCCCCACCCCCCTGCCAAGGATCTGTATGTTAATGAGCACCCCTGATCATAGCTGGAACTGGGTGTTCTTCTCATGAGTCCTGGGATCCTCCAGAAACTTGTATGCAGATGAGGCATAGGGCAACCTGATTCAGCTTCACCTCATAGAGGGCAGGGCCACACTGATCATATGCAACAGGCTGAGAGAGGGGCCCACAGGTGGATTCTGGGTAAAGTGTTTGGCACCCCGCTTGGTGATGCTTGCCAGACATTTAAGGCTAGTGAAGAAACAGAAATCGTTGGAAATGGGAAAGAAATGTGCAGCTCAGCTGTGGAAGTGAAGAAGAAGTTGCAATGTATGCTGTGTAATGGCTCATCATGACTTGAAAAACAGTGTGGTGAGGGAGTGCCCTAAATGGGCACTACTATAGGTCTTATTCAGATGTATTGCACTAACCTACTTACCTTGCAAGGAGCATACCATGAGGTGGCTTTTGTCCTAGATAGTTTTGCTTCCCTGGCAAGGGTAATGCCTTTCTTCTTGGCCTTGAATGTCTTGGTGTAGTTAGAGGATAAATGCCTGTGCCTTGCACTATAGGCAGGCTGACCCCTGCAGGAGTCTCCAAATGTCTACAAACGTGAGGATCTAAGCTACACAGTGTATGGTGATGGGGGATTGCTCTGGGGTTTTCCCCTTGGCTTGCTCCTTCAGCCTTTTGGCTAGGGTCAAATGAGACTAGGGAGCATCTGAACTCCAAGGCATCTAAGGTTGGGGCTTGCACGTAAGATGCTTGCCATGGATTTGGGGAGTATCTGAAGCCCCAGGCTGAAGAGTCTCGGAGGTAGGATAATTGCCGGTGGTAGTGCCACACAGATATGAATGATCGAGCTGTTAAGTTGGTATAATTCAGAATTGATTTGGTCTGAGACAACATTTAAAAAAAAAAAAAAGCGTTAGGTTCCCTTCAGCATCTCAGCCTTTTGGCAAAGAACAAGCAGTTTTGGCACCAAGGAGAGGGTTTCAGGGCTGGCTCTGGCCTTCCCAGTGCTGACCTGATATTGCAGTACCTCCAGGCCTGGTGCTAGTTCCCTGTGGAAGGAGGTGGGGGAAAGGTTCCCATCAGCATTTTTGGCATCAGCGGAGGGTGTTGAAGCTTGCTCCAGCTTCTCCACGTGCTGGCCTGGTATTGCAGTACCTCTAGGCCTGGTGCTTATTCCCTTCCGGGGGAGCAACTGTCTGTCTTTTTTTAAGGGGCACTCCAAAAAGGAAAAAAAAAAAGTTTACATCAGCATGTTGACCAATACGGTCCATGCATTTGAGTTATGCTCACTATATTTAATCAACTTTATAGTTGGTTTCCATTATTGAGCACATGCTAGGCAAAGTATTTAACGTGGTTTCCTTGTATGCCAGTGTAAGACGAGGGGCTTCCCCCCATGTTGATTTGGGTAGGGGGGACCTCATCTTATATTTCATTTGAGTAAATATGGTATGTGGTAAGATAGTGCATATCATCTGTACTGCAGTTGTTCCACTAACTTGCTTAGTGGTGTGCTCTTCTACTTCAAAACAGGGCTTTTATAAGTAACTCCTCTAACCAAGAATTCCTTTGTACTGTATTGCAGTTAGAGCAAGAAATATCTTTGTGGGAAGCAAAACAAGCAGCTTTACATTGTAGCAAGCTAGTTCTAGCTGTAATGGAAGTATTCTGTTTTGTATGAGGAAAAATAGATTGCACTGTGCCTGTCTTCTGCCAGCAGGTGGTTTTTGTGCTGTGCTGGCTTAGAGTATTAAAAATCTAGTGCCAGTGTTAATGGTTATGAAAGAATTCTGCTCAAATATGCAATTGAGAACTCCGCATAGACTTCTTTCCTCCTTCCTTCTCTTTATTGGGTATATTGCGTTTTCAGTGGCTCTGATTTGGAGAAAATTATACAGATTAAGTGATGATCCCAAATGGGTTTGTGTGACAGTCATTTAACTGGTTACTATGTGAACACTTCCTGTTACTGAAGAAACCTAGGGTATGTGTACGTAAGTATATATTCATTAATGATTTGGTGGATGGGATTGAGTGCATGCTTAGCAAATTTGCAGATGGTACCAAGTTGAGTGGAGTTGCAGACACACTGCTGGAGGGTAGGATTAGGATCCAGAATGTCCTTGATAAACTGGAGAAATGTTCCAAAACAAAAACAGTCAAATGAAATTAATTAAACACAAGTGCAGAGTCCTGCACTTGGAACAGAACAATCACATACTCAAAT
This sequence comes from Alligator sinensis, assembly GCF_000455745.1. NCBI lineage: Eukaryota > Metazoa > Chordata > Crocodylia > Alligatoridae > Alligator > Alligator sinensis. The sequence goes on along the minus strand of NW_005841940.1, from coordinate 686,629 downwards.
ACAGACTTGGGAATAACTGGCTAGGCCACAGGACTGCAGAAAAAGATTTTGGGGTTCTAGTGCACTTAAAATTGAATACAAATCAACAGTGAGCTCTTGTTGAAAACCCCCCCAATAGTTTACTGGGTTCTATTAACAGGAGCATCACCTCCAAATCAAGGGAAGTGGTTGTTCTGTTCTGTTCTGCTCTGCTCAACACTGGAAAGGCCTCATCTAAACTAGTGTGTCCAAGTGTGATGTGTCCAAACTGAAAAAAGACATGGACAAATTTGAGTCTAGCAGAGAGCAATGAAAATTGGTAGAGGCATGGAAACATGATTTATGAACAAAGACTGATTATTTAGTTTGAAGAAGAGAAGGGACATTTAATAATAGTCTTCAGATACTTGAAAGGTGGAGGGTGGTGACATCTTATTCTCTGTGACCACAGGGGATGTGGCAAGGAGCAGTGGTTTAAAATTGCAGCAAGGGAAATTGAGGTTAGATATTAGGAGGAACTTTCTTGCTATGCAATTGGTTTATGCATTGGAAAAGGCTACCTGGGTTGTGAAATCTCCATCCTTGGAAATTTATTAAGAGCAGGTTAGACCAACATTTGTTTAGGATAGTTGAGCAGGGGTGGGGATTGGACTGATGAGCTCGGGAGGTCCCTTCTAGCCCTATGTTTCTGTGATTCTGTGGTTATGCAAACAGGTTACCACAGGGTAAGATGCATGTACTGACAGCTTGCCTGCTGCTCTTCAGTAATTGCTTATGTGCAATTTTTTTACTCCATAATAAATACTAGGTAGCTTGTCACATAGTTATATTAGATGACATGCTCTAAATTCAGATCATAACTGGTATCACAGTAATTTTAATCTTTAGCCATACCCATAGACTCTGTTTGAGCCTTTACTTCATATATTTTCTAAAGCCAATAGACCTGACTTAGTGTTTTAACATAGGTTTAGAAAGATATTCTCAAACTTCTGGAGCATGGATCACATCTTAATAGATACATTACTCCCCTGTATATAATTTCATAGAATGCTACCGTATGCATTTGTTATAGAATAACATCCTTGTGGCAACTGCAGCTGCAGAAGAGTAATGCTAGAGAAGTTATTTAATGTGTCGGTAGTTATCTTTCAGTGCAGCTTGGCAGCTGGAAACAAGGATAAAAGTTAACACCATGCAAGCAGATAGCTTTTGTGGGCTACAGAATCTTTCCTGTAGCCCACAACACAGTTTAAGAAAACCTTTCTCAAAAGGAAGATTTAATCTCTGTAAGTGTACATTGTGAAATGGCGTGGAGATTGGCTGTAACAAGTGTTTATCAGAAAGAGAGATATTTAATACCTCCTCAGACAAAAGATTAAAATCTCATTGCTGCTACCGTGATTACATTGCCTAAATCTCATCTAGTGGAGTGCTTTCTTGATCAGGAAGCCGTGGAATTGAGCTTGGCCTTATAACATCTTTCAAAGGCAGCTTTGTTTTGTAGCTGGTTTTTGCACTTCTGTTTGATTGCTTTTGAATTGATGTATGTAGAATATGGCACTACAGGTTAGGCTGCTTAATGAAACTGTCCTTCTTTAAGTGCAAAATTAGTTTTTTAAGATATGTAACTTTTGCCCTACAGCTGACAAGCAAGCTGCCTCTTTGGTAAATTGAAATCCACCTAAACAAATACTTAAGAGGCAAGATGATAGAAATAATTGTGTGTTCAGTGAGATCTTTTTATATGATTGTGTATTTTATAATATGAGACCAAAGTTGAAGTTCTCTACAGTCATCAGGAAAGTACTCTCAAGAACTGTGCAAGTGGAATGGTGGAGGATGATCTTAAGAAAAGGAAGGGGGCAGATATATAAGAACCTATTATTTTTGTGCTGTAAGCTCTAAACTCTTGCTGTTTTGATGACCCAGTTCTCATTGTGTTGATTCCTTCTGCAGAAGACAGGCTAATGGAAGAGCAACTAGCTTTAGTTTGTCAGAAACTAGCTTTAATTTCTGCATGCAAGATGATGGTATCAGTAAACTGCTTTAGTGAAGTAGGTTAGTAGCTGTCTTAGTATTCAGTACAACAAGGTACTAGGTTTGGGAAGGTAGTTGTCCCTGAGGCCCCATGCTATGAGTGTTAATTCATTGAGGACAGCTATCTTAATGAAATAAACATAACTTTGTATCACAAGACATTGGTGAGACACAGCCTAGGCCTTCTCTGGCTAAATTCTCAATGATGTATAAACCAAAGAAAGCTTGTCATGACATTATGGCATCTTATCTTAAATGTAGGTGTCCTGCACCAATTCTAGATTGCATTGTTTTCATCTGGATGAGAACCAGCTGCCTATGGCACACTGAAAATAGCTGTTTCTTAATTAGAGCATGCATTTTGGCATTTGATGTTCAAATTCCCAGTCTAGCTTAGCCTTCTAACTGCTACTGGAGCCAATAAGGGCAACAGCTTTCATCACATGTATGGGGTCATGATGTTGCACCTTTTCCTTTTGGATATAGACTTGATGCATCATTTGTACATTTTGCTGCCTCAAAATTAAATAAAGCATCACTGTACATTGATTTTCAATTTGGACATCCAGAAAAGTGCAACTTGCAGAGTACAGGGGGCTGAGTTTAAGCAGAGTAGCCCAGCTTGAATGCACAGTATATTTTCATAAACTGCGGCAGTTCCTTGTAAATTTTCTGGGCACAGTTCAAGACCTA
>NW_005841940.1:654449-683886 GCF_000455745.1 Alligator sinensis | reverse complement strand
GGAAAGAGACTAAAATAGATTCCAGAGTAATAGTTCTATTCCAGAATAAAGAGGCTTTATTCAAGAACAATTACTCTGCAGAGGCTGTAGTATGTCTCTAGTCGGGGAAAGTCATTGATTTTAATTTTACTTGGTTTCTGGTTACAGATCATATTGGATGTTGTTGCACTTCAGCTTTGTCACATTTTATGTATTTTTATGCCAGTGATGCCTTGAGCATATGGATAGGTGCCCTTTTTAGTATGTATAAATCCTCCAAATTAATATTCACCAGTAATATTGAGCAGAGAAGGGTCTGTAGAGATTTCTTGCAGAAAAATGAGCTCTGCTGCTTTAGCCATTGTAGTCAAATCAGCATTGTCTTTGCATGGACCTTCTGTTTTTCTGTAACCGAATACTGGAAACTAATCAATTAATCTGATTTGGAGGAAGAATACAGCAATAACTAGTGCTCACTAATATATGCAAGTGGGGCACTTGCTGTTCTTTAAGCCAGTATCTGCCAGTTGCTGTTGCTCGGCCTATTGTGGTTTTGCTCCTCCCCGTTCAGGCAGAATTGATCTTTTGTTTCTCTCCCTCTGTAAAAAGCAAAACAGATGTTGCAAGTCTGGCGACCAGTGGTCTGAGAGAGGAAGGGAGAATACTTCATTTTAAGAGAGCAGCTTTATTTTGTGTGTTTTTATGACGGTATGTTCCTTTTTGCTTGTTGTGGAGCCTTTTCCTTCTTGACAGATGTCTTTCAAAACATTAAAAGTCTCAGTCTGGCAGTTCTTGCCTCTCTGCACACTACCTGCTGCACAAGTCCTGACATTGCCCTCCCTCCTCCCCTTTCCCCCCAAAAAATCTAACTGAGCTGTTCCCAAAGTCCAGGGACTTTTTGCCCAATTAAATGGTGAGTTGTTTTCACACATGATGCACATTTGTGGGTTTTTAAAACGCTTATTTCTTAGAGTGGAGTGTTTGAGATGTTTTGCTTGGATGACAAAATGATTGAGGTTGCAATCATTATAGCCTGGCAAGTACTGGAATATATAATCTCTTGTGTATTTAGATAGCCTTCCTATGCTTTGCTCAGCTGGAGGTGGGCAATGTGAACACTGCAACCTATAAACAGAAATGTCTTTCCTCATGTGTGAACTGTGTTTGTTGAGGTACTGGGACTATTCCAGGACTTGACTCTGCTGAGGGAATTTTGCAGAAGATGACTTGTTAGCCTTCTGTTTAATAGTAACTCTGTGTGGAACAGACTTGAACATTTTTATAGGGACTTCTGCTAATATAACTGTGAAATAAAAAATTACCGAATAAGAGCAGGACTTCAAGCAGAGTATGTTGCTTCTTGTACTGACCAGCAATTGACCCTTTACTGGAAGGTGGGGAAAAATTGGACCTGCTAACTTGGTTGTCCTTTGTTGTTTCTGGTTCTAGTCTTAGAACTAGGACTTAGTTTTACCAGCCCTCGTGAAAGAGTGCACTGGTACAGAAATTCTTGTAAGTGAGTGGGCAGAGATGATAATAACATTAGAATACACAAATACTATACTGACATTGACAGGAATGGCTAAATTAGATGCAAACTCCAGTTTAAGGATATTTGATACTTTCACAGCTATGAGTGACCTGCTAGCTAAAAACTACTCTGTCCCTCTATGACCTACTTCTATATAACACTTATTTAAGTTAGAATTACTTTTTGCATTACGTCTAGTTGAGGGAAATTTTATTATTTTCAAAGTATGCTATTGACACTCGATTCTTGCTCCTGGGTCATATGCTTCTGTCTAAATCGCAAGGAACTCTCCCTAGCTCTAGAGGTTTTTGACTCCTTCCATTTGGACCAGTTTCTACATACAAGTGTAATTGTGTCATATGTGTAGGTGTGTATTTGGGCAATATTACAGAAACTGATTTGTGAATAATGACTATTAAAATAAATCTTTACACTGGTAAATATTTTTCACTTCCAGTTAATTATAAACTAGAACTTCTGCCCTAAAATATGCAGGCTTAAACTAACACTATCCTGGGCTTCAGATAAAACTTACTGATTTAAGACAGCATGTTCTTTATACTTACTCTTCTGCTATACTAAGTCTAACTCTTTCTGCAAATCCACAGCTTTTGCTTGCTGATTCAGTGTGTCAAAATTCTTAGGCCTCGTAATGGGCTTGTTTTAGAGTTGGTTACAATTCATACAGCTGTAGTTAGGGTATATTTTATTTGACTAATCCCATTATTTTATTAAAGCCTGTAGCCAGACCACCTTGTGTTGTTTTGACCCCATCAGCTCTCGAGCTCAAAAGGGTGAGTTTAGGTCATAGTTTCATAGTTTCATAGTTTCAGGGTCGGAAGGGACCTAATAGATCTTCTAGCCCGACCCCCCGCCAGGGCGGGAGAACAACCCAAAAACACAAACAAAACCACTCACCCTAAAAACAAAAACGGGACTCAAATGAGTCCAGCCAGGTAAGTATCCAGCCTCTTCTTAAAGATCCCCAGGGTAGGGGCCAGCACCACCTCCCTTGGAAGTTGGTTCCAGCTCCTAGCCGCCCTGACTGTGAAGTAGTTTTTTCGGATGTCCAATCTGTACCTCCTCTCCATCAACTTGTGCCCATTATTCCTTGTTATGCCAGCAGGGGCTAGGGGAAACAGCGTCTCCCCCAAACCCTTCTGGTTCCCCCTAGTGAGTTTATAGACGGTCACCAGGTCCCCCCTCAGCCTTCTCTTGTGGAGGCTGAATAGGTTCAAGTCCCGCAGTCTCTCACTGTAGGGTCTGCCCTGTTGTCCCCGGATCATGCGGGTGGCCCTCCTCTGGACCCTCTCCATGTTGTCCACATCCCTCCTGAAATGGGGCGCACAGAACTGGACACAATACTCCAGCTGCGGCCTGACCAGCGTCGCATAGAGGGGGAGGATCACCTCCCTGGCTCTACTCGAGATGCACCTGTGGATGCACGACAAGGTCCGGTTAGCCCTGCCAACCATGACCTCGCATTGTCGGCCCATGTTCATCTTGGAGTCAATAATGACACCAAGATCCCTTTCCGCCTCCGTGCTCTCAAGTAGGGAGTTCCCCATCGTATAAGTGTGCTGCTGGTTCCTACTACCCAAGTGCAGCACCCTGCACTTGTCCGTATTGAAACGCATCCTGTTCCTGTCTGCCCACCCCTGTAACCTATCCAGATCCTTCTGCAATCTCTCTCTCCCTGCTAGCGTGCTCACCTCCCCCCAAATTTTGGTGTCATCAGCGAATTTAAACAGGTTGCTCTCCACCCCAACATCAAGATCGCTGATGAAGACATTGAACAGCGCAGGGCCCAGGACCGAGCCCTGAGGGACTCCACTACCCACCTCCCCCCAAGTCGAATATGATCCATCCACCACCACCCTCTGAGTGCGACCCTTCAGCCAATCTGCAATCCATCTGACCGTGTAGGCATCTATGCCACAGTCGCCTAGTTTATTAATTAGGATGGGGTGAGAGACGGTGTCAAAGGCCTTGCTGAAGTCCAGAAAGACTACATCCACCGCGACACCTGTATCCATGGCCTTTGTGACCTGATCATAAAAGGCAATCAGGTTGGTCTGACATGATCTCCCCCTAATAAATCCATGCTGATTGCCCCTGAGCATCATCTCGGATGCCGGCCCATCACAAATGTGCTCCTTGATGATCTTCTCAAAGAGCTTCCCCAGGATTGAGGTAAGACTGACGGGCCTATAATTGCCCGGGTCCTCCCTTTTCCCTTTTTTGAAGATGGGGACCACATTAGCTACCTTCCTACTATACCGTCATTGCTTGTATAAAATCACTGTTGGCTCACATCAAGCGTAGGAAGTATTGTCGGCAATTGATTGGTGGCATGGTTTCCTTTAGAGTCAGTACTGAAACCTTGTCCTAGCATGCTGATAAAAGAACTTTGCAGCTTTCAGATGAAATGGGATGTGTGCGGGCCGGGAGCGACCCGAGCCCTTTTCCGTGCTGCACGTGGGCTGTGGCCAGCAGCCCGGGCACGCCGGGTCGGAGAGGGAAGACCGTCGAGCTGGAATTAGGCACAAACGCTTAGCGGTAGTTTAAAAGATTGTTTACTTACACCGAGATGGCAGTGGTGTAGGCTGGAAAACTTGCTTGAGTTGCAGTTACAGACAGACAACACAGACGGTCTCGTGGAGGTTGCTAGGCTCCACGGTGCAGAGCTCCGGATGCTCTGGGTGAACGAGCCACCAAAATCAGAATCGTAGATACGTCTTATAGAAGTTGCGCTCGAAGACGGGAAGAGGTGGGCGGTGGATCAGGCCGCCAGGCTCCTCTGGATCTCACACAGGGCTTCTGTTACCCTGCCGTGTATTCAGAGTCCCCACGAGATGGATGTGGAGTCCTCTTCGGCTTGGGCGGAAACCGCTCAAGCCTCTTATACGGCTAACAGGCCAATCGCTAGCCACCACGTGTGAATAATTTAGAACTAGCCAATAGCGGGGAACTAATTTACATACCGGTGGCGGGAACTCTTTTGCACCGTGCATTTCTCTTGCAACTTGAGCAATGCACTCTGCAAAAGAAGCTGCAAAAAAGGCGGGAAACCCGTCCCTGCACCGGGGTTTTCCTCTGCAACAGGAAACTCTCCCGTGCAATGAAGCTGCAACTTGGCGGGGATAATTCTGGTGCCGAAGCACGCACACAATCATGCCTTTGGGTCACGACAGGATTATAAATTGCAAATCAGTTATATTTAAAATTCCATGGCTTATTATGGAAGAATAATGATTATTAATATGTATGTTTTATCCCAGGGGTGTCAAACATACAGCTTGCCTGCCAGATCCAACCCGTGGAGCCCTATGATGCAGCCTGTGGGTTTTGGACAAACCCCACATGGCACATGCAGCCTGCAGAGGCAGCCTGGTGCACAGGCTGGATACACTGCTGTAGGCGCTGCTTGTATGTCTGTGCTGGACCAGTCGTGCGTGCTGTTCTTAAGTGCATGGATGGCCTGAGGCCCAGTTTCAGGTCAGCTTTGGAGCCAGTGTGCAGGACCATTCTGGCAGGGCACCCCATGCGACATGAACTGTGTGCCTACCATGTGCAGAATGAGTCCTGGAGTGGGGCCAGTGCTTGCTACATGTGGCATGTGAGGCTGGACCAGCCGCATGCAGTGAATACAGCATGGGAGGGCTGGGAGAAGGCGTGTGTTCCATGTGGTGCCCCACTTATGTACCCCTGCACACTAGCTCCAGCATGGCCCAGTCTGGTCCATAGACCAGCCCAGTGACTCTCCAGACCCACAGAGCTGAATGAGTTTGATCCCCCTGTTTTAGCCTAGTTAGTATTACCTCATGGTAGTACTCGTGCTGCATGCATTTATTTTTTGTAGTTTTGTTTAACCAAGGAACAGTATTCAGTTCCTTTTCTTTATAGGTTTTTGTGCTTTTCTGCTCTGTTTAACTGCTGTGTTCTATACCAGCAGTGGTTGTGCTTCAGTGAAATTATGGCTACAATGTCTTGCCAATCTCACAGGACTCAATTACACGTGTAAATGTTTGTAAATATCTTGTGATCCTAAGATGGAAGTTGATGTTAAAGTGCTTATTGATTATGCATTTTTAGGACTTTACATACAAGGAACTGAAATTGATAAATATTTAGCTGAATTTAGTAAAATTGAGTGATTCTTAAGACAAGGCTTGAGAAAAAGGCAAAGAGTAAATTTCAATGTAGCTGCGAAGGGTCTTCTCTGCAAAAAAAAAAAAAAAAAAAAAGAGGGCAAAAAATAGAATGCTTTGTCTGCATTTCCATGTAGTTGATTGCCTACCCAAGCACATGTTTTTGGAATTAACTTTTCTCTGTGAGAGAGTAGTCACTTGCTTTAAGAACAAGAGGTACAGCTTCTTGTTCCCTGGCTGCTGTTCCATCTTGGACTATCAAGGGGAAGCCATTGAATAAACCCTGTAACATCTTACTTGATCATTTTAAAGGTTTCTGTTTTGTATAATCCATATGTTACTGTTCTGTAATTGTTTGCTTACCATTTTTCTCTGAATAGGGTCAAGAAAGGTAACATGACCCTGTTTCAGCTTTTAGCTCTAAAGCTGGAATTTAGCTTTTATATTTTCAATTGGGCTTCGTAAACACACAAACACCCCTGGAAAGAAACAAACAACCCTTACTCCATTTTCTAAACTAGTAATTGTGTTCAATCATTCTCTAGCTTCTTAAGGTATTAGAAATTTAAGGTGGTTCTATGGTATCCAGGTTGTAGGTGTATTGGTCTAGAGGCAAAAGGAATCAAACTTGTGGGAGAAGTGATATCTTTTATTAGACCAACTAGATATTTGCAAACAAATTACAGTAACATTTCTGTTAACCAGCATCTTACAAGCCGGCATGCTTAATTAACCGGCATGCCGGCTTGTAAAATAAAATGAAATCACAAGTGTCCACTGCGGCACTTCCAGTTTCTCTGAGCCCCTACGGCCTGGGGCAAAGCAGCCTGTGCTGCCGAGCCCCCATGGGTTGGGGGCATAACAGGCCGCGTGGGGCTGTGTGGGGCCCGCCTTCCTGTCCCGTGGAGCCCACAGGAGGGGTGGCGATGACATGGGATGGGCGGAGGGACGCCCCAGATGCGGCGGGAGAAGTGGTGGCCTGGGCCGCTCAATTAACTGGCATATTTTGTTATCTGGCATCCCCCATTCCCGGGGGATGCCAGATAACAGAGCTTTTATGGTATTTTTGTTCTGTCACTTGAAACAGTCATTTTACCTGCTCTTGCTACAAGGTTTTTAACCTATGACTAACATCTCAGTAGTTGATGTAGAATACTGCCGTTCAATGTTAGGTGAAGTTGCTCTGAATACATTTAGATAATAAAGATTTAATGCGAGGGGAAATAATTAATCCTCTTTGCTGCTGTGGGACATGCTCCTGTTGTGGATAATTAAAGTTTAGTTAAGTGAGATTGTACTCTGTACCCAACGGGTAACTCCTTCATGCATGTGCATTTGCTGTTGGCCTTGTATGTTTGTTAGGTATATTATTTTCTTTATCATCTTAAGTTTGGGGTCAGGGGAGGGAAATACCACTATTTGTAAATATTAGAAAGTCACCTAGTAACCTATTTGAAAGCCACCTATATTTAGCGCTATCGCTGCAAGTGTTGACCTTCTTTACCGTTACTGTAGTCTTGAATAATGAAGCAGTTTTCTTTACTGTTTTGCAGCTCTGGCTATGGGCCTGTGTGTTGCAATGATAGCCTTTGTGCGCTTGCCCAGCCTCAAGGTTTCCTGTTTGCTGCTCTCGGGGTTACTAATTTATGATGTATTTTGGGTAAGTTTTCATTCGGGTTTAAAATTTCTGCTGTCTTCCACATTTAGAATTTATTCTTTCATTTTTGCCAGCTAAAAAAGGTCCAGGATACAGAACTGCAAAGATCTAGCAGTCAGAAGATGAGCCCCTCTTAGTCCAGTCTGAGCTTTGCTTGTTTGAAGTGCTTATGGTAGGCTGCAGAGTCCTTTGCTCAGTAACCATTTGATATGTACAGAACTGCAAAAAGAACATTTTACTTCTGGTATGCAGGGAAGGCATGGCCCTCACAAATTGCAAAATCATGGCTGCAGATTAGAATGAGCATACACAAAAGAGCAGAAGTAAAGCCTTATTTGTCCAAGGAAACTGACTTGTTGCTGACTACAGTCACCAGCAGTGGGTTTCTTAAACTGGGAATAAAAGCTGGTTAACTGCTTGCATGGATGAGAGAAACTCTTTTCAATGCACGCAGAAATCATGGCTGAGACTGACTGGAACACACTTTTTATAACAGTGAAAAAGGGTTTTGTCCTACCATGCTACTAGTTAAGTAGTTTCCGGCACTGGTTCAGGAAACCACTTGCCAACCAACCTGTCGGCAATGTACCGGTGTTTCCAGTGTACCTAAGGTTCAGTAGAGTAAGACAGTTTTTTAGACCAATTTTCAACATTCTGTTCATTAACAAAAGCATCTGCAAGTGAGTGAAGAAATTCCACATCTGTTCATGCCCCTAGTTTACTATATTCTTCTCTTTGTCCATACTATTACCTGCCTTTGTGATCCCTGCTGAGTCCTTGTTGCTCGTCTATAAAGATGTGAAGCCAGTAGTTTGGGTTAAATATCCTAGGGCAATGGTTTCCTATTCAAATTCTTGAGGACAACTGGACTTAAAAACCTTTTTATCTGAACTTTGAGTAGACTTTTTAATTTTTGTATCTTCCTGATCTACCAGCCATCCCATATGTGTTCTGTCTCTCTCCTTGAACAGAGCAGAAGTCAGAAAAGTAATTAAGAGGATATAATTTGTTTGTATTGCTTTATAGCTGTAATTGTTCTGCTTCTAATTATTTTCCTGCATCCTAGGTATTTTTTTCTGCCTACATCTTTAATAGCAATGTTATGGTGAAAGTGGCCACACAACCAGCTGATAATCCCCTTGATGTTTTATCCCGGAAGCTTCACCTGGGACCAAATGTAGGTAGAGATGTTCCCCGTCTGTCGCTACCTGGTAAACTTGTCTTTCCAAGGTAAGACTAACAGGTTTTATACTGTATTACAGAACAAATGAATTCCCTCAGTTTCTCTCAAAATGGGTGCTACTAAAAATAAATCCGTGTTATCTCCTGTTTGATGTCACTTCGCTTCAGTTAGTTGTCCCAGGTTTCCTGGGAATTAGATGTCTGCATTAGATTAGTGGTTCTATGATGGGTCTTTTATCACTGATATATTGGGTTATGCAGAGGAAGGGACAACCATAGTACTCCAGAGGAGAATAACCTGGCCAGAAAGAAAATTTCTTCCTGACCACTGTTGTTAGTGGTTGGTTTTTCTCAGTCTGAGGCTTTTTGACTACTTATTTAATGCAGCTGTAGACTTTTGTCTATTATACAAGTCTGTTCCTTTTTTTGTATCCCTTCACTGTTTGGCTTTGATATTTTGTCACTTACTTCCATATGGATACGTGTCAAGTTTTGTTTTTCAGTTCTGATTGTTCTCCTTCATTTTTTTTGTCAGTTTTGTTTTTTCATGTTATAGGAGATGATAAACAGCTTCCCACTCATTCCATATATAATATATTTTATATTCTTCTAGCTCTGCAAGGAGACGCAACAAAACAGCCCAACATTTCTGCACCTCATAAACCAATTTGTACTTTGTGGTTTAACAATGACACACCCCTCTCTCTCTCTCTCTCTCTCCTTACATTTGGTACCCTGAATTCTCAAATGTTAAAATCAGCTTTGCAAAGTCCATCTGAAGTTCTTAGTCATCTAGTTGTGTTGCTTAATAATTGTCATCAGCTAATGCTTTTTACTTATTGACTCATTCTCCAGTTTAGTAGCATAATGAATATATAGTCCTTCAATATGCATAAAATATTAACATTTTTATAATTTAAATCTGGAGCTACTAGTACTGTTGTTTTCGCCGTGTTGAAAGTAGGCTATACGTTTCTATCTTTTGTTGTTTTGGGGGTGGGGCTTGCATCTTAGCCAGTTTCAAGTCATCGCAGTGCTGCTTCTCTCTGTTTGGACTTGTTTATTTATTTAAAGACTTTTTTGAGATAATTAATCTTTTCAGAGTTCAGGTATCAGCTGCCTCCTTTTTATCCATTGTTATCAACAGGCCTAAATAGTTTTACTAAATGCAAAAGGCACAACTTTCCTTTACATGAGATGGGCTGGTTTATCCTTTGTGATCATTTTGTGTTCGTACAGTCCTTAATGATCATTTTTACGATCTTCTGAAGTGAAATCTTACTGGACTGTAATTCCAAGAATCTTTGCATTTATCTCCTTTAAAGTTTCACTTGCTTCTCCCTGGTCCTCCTGATACAGTAGAAAGCTGCGAAAATATGCACTTAACTTGCTTTTTGGACTCCATCAGAATTCTTGCCCTACTGCTCCGTGTGCTCCAGCACAGACTTTCTTAACGTCTTGGTCTTTGTGAGTCCGTTTGCTACCTTAAGTTTTATGGAGAAGCCTGGTGGAAAGAGATCATGTAGTTTCATTGCAGTGCCCTTGTAATTGTTTGCTCCTTTAACTAAACCTCTGTTGATTCAGCAGAGCTACCAAACCTCATGAGCTGCTGTTTTATATTTGACTCCCTGCCCTTCAGGATTTTTCATTAATTCTCTCATTTTTATCTTAAATTTAACCTTTCAGCTGGATTTCCATTTTCCTCAAGGGATACCTGTTTAGCTTGGAACAACATCACAAACCTTACTTTTTAATCATGTGGGTTTTTTTCTTGCCGTGGATGTTTTGCTTTGTTAGGGCTCTGTTTTACCTTCAAGCATGTACAGTCTCATGAAGGGACCTTGTTGTTTAGGTCAAGGTTTTTCTTGCTTACAGGTTAGAATTTAGTATAATGGAGAGAGTTCTGCCTAAAGGTTTAACATAACTGTATTATGGTCTTTATTATTTGATGCCACACCCACAGTTACTTCCTTAACCACCTCTTGTGTATAATTTAAGACTGGACTCTGAGTAGCTTCTTCTCTTGTGTTCTACCATTTGCTGTTTCAGGATGTAAACATTAAAGGTGCTTGAAAAATTGCTTATCTAGGCATGGTCCTAATATAATATGAAGTGAGCTTCTTGTCACTATAGATAGGTCATTGAAGACTCCTGCTTAGTGTGAGCTACCTTTGAAAAACGTAACAATATGTTAGGATGCATAAGGAACGAGAGTATAAATAATAAAATGAATGTCATGATGCCTTTAAATCAGTGCAGCCGCATTTGGAATATTGTGTGTACTGTTCGCATCATCCAAAAAGACATTGAGAGATTCTGAAGACAACATATGCTTTAGTAAGGGCACAAGCATTTATTTATATGAAGGGAGACAAAGGCAGGTGGGAGTGTTTAATTCAGTGCTGATGTGCATAGCTGCCTCGATACCATTAATGCTTTCATATGCAGTAGAAGCTGAAGTGCCATCATTTGGCACTTGAAGAGATCCTTACTGTCAGAAGTAAGAGTAAAAAGAACTCAAAGTACTTTGGTGGTGATGGGATCACCTGCACCTGTCTTAACAGCTGGCAGTTTGCCTCTGCCATAGAGACAAGTCATGCCAGCTGGAAGTTGGGGTGACTAAAGGAGCAGAGTGTGAAGGGAATGAGGGTCTAGAGCTAGTCATCCAGTGTCTCGGACATGCACCCAATCTGAACGGTTATCCAGTTCCACAGGCAGCCACTTCTCTATGCTGGGTATTGGAGACATCGTGATGCCAGGTCTTCTCCTCTGCTTTGTCCTGCGTTATGACAACTACAAAAAACAAGCCAACAGTGATACCTGCGGTACACCAGGGCCTGGAAACATCTCAGGACGTATGCAGAAAGTTTCCTACTTTCACTGCACTCTCATTGGATACTTTGTAGGTAAGGAAAAAACAACAGCTGCTCAGTGTACAAGAATGGGCCTGTTATGCTAGGTTACAAGATAATATGAACCCATTTGTGAATGGACTTTTAGGGAACATTTCCTGTCCTTCCCCTTCTTCCATCCAAATTTCACTGGGGCAACCTGGAGAAAAACTCCTTACCCCGTTCTTCTCATTGCAAATATATTAATGCAAGGGTGGAATATATTGTCAGGGTAATTTCTCTGGTATTTTGTGGAGATTCACTTCAGTACTGAGGAGGAGAGTTGTAGGGGTTATAGATTGCATGTTAAAATCTTGAGATGCATTGTGCTGGAAAAGAAGTTTGATAGTTCAGAACTCAGTGTTTGTACTTTTGTATGAACCTTTCTACAAAAAAAATCCTACATTTTTTCACTTGGTTGACATAGCAGTCCATCTCCCCTTCCCCTCTCCCCTAGTTAGATAGATTTGTCTCTAAGGCACAGTGTATGCATATAATTTAAAACTTCTGTGGCTTTCAGTGACAGAAAGAAAAGACTGCATGTAAAAAAAAAAAATGCACAAGTTCCTCCCCAGTCTCCTCCAGCAAGTGCTTGAGAGATTTGATTCCTAATGTGAGAACTTCCTATTTGACCTTTCATGCTTCTATCTATGGACTTCAGGTTGAATAACCTCAGTTGATATCAGCTGTCACAGTAGAAATTACACCAGTGCAATCTGACAGATTTCAACTGACATTTGTTTGTTTGAATTAATGTAATTAGTTTAACCCTTGAGAAGGTAAATCTTATGTTTAGTTTCAACAATGTCTCATTTTAAAAAGTAATTCTTTCACTTTTCTTTCATATCCAGGGAAAGTCATAGTGCCTTGTCCACTGCTAGTAGAAAAGCAAGTTAATTCTTCCCTTTTAACAGAGCTGGAAGATGGGATCCTAGTGTGGGTAGAAATGAGAATCTATGTACATCGCTAATGGAAACATATCACTCTTTTTATTCTTGCAGGTCTGTTAACTGCAACAGTGGCTTCCCGCATTCACCGGGCAGCACAGCCCGCCCTGCTCTATTTGGTACCATTTACCTTATTGCCACTCCTCACCATGGCCTATTTAAAGGTGAGATTAGTGTTAACATGGTCTGTCGGAAGTTCTGCCTCCTGCATGGGAGTATGTAGCAGTGGTGACATGGAAGCAAGTTCTTTCTACTTTTGCTCACTTCTCTGAGGGGGTGTGATAGTCTGTTTTACTCACTCTGATGTCAGTGATGGAAAACTGGATTCTCATTGCTATAGTCATGAAACATTGCTGCAGGGAACTGATTAATGAAGAGTTGATTTCCTGTCCAGGACATAAGATAAACTGTATTTTAAACTCTCAGTGAGTATAAATTAATCTGATTGCAGTGTAGTAAAGGGCATTCTGTTTTAAATTACCTGCTGCATAGTGGTGATTTCCCTGGGCCTGCTTGTCATGAGGAAGTGTGTATGCAAAGCTGTAACACCTGGAGGGTGGAGCAGATTCCTTTTGCACACCTCATGCCAGGTCAGCCAGCTGGGAACTTAAAAGCTCTTTGCTTCAGAGAGACTTGTTGAAATACAGACCTACAGCTCTGAGCACTGTGGCACTGGGCCTACCAGCTGAGGTATCTCTGATCAGAAGTACCTTTCAGGTAGAACAGGCCCCCAGATAAACAAGTCTTTACCCAACCTGGAAAGGATTTTCACTCTTACTGTATCAGAAGTGTAGTGTCTCCTAAAAGGTGAGAGCAGATTTACCTTAAGACAAGACACCTAAACACACAGGGCTTAAAGTCATTGAAGATCCTGGGCTGTTTGATAACTTCTGAATGAATTTGCTTTCTTGCCTCCCGTTCCAAAGGGCGATCTTCGTCGCATGTGGTCTGAACCCTTCCACTCCAAGACCAGCAGCTCCCGTTTCCTGGAAGTATGATGCAGCAGATAGAAAGTGACTGGAACTTCTGCCTTGGTCCTTTTCTCAACTTGAGCATTTATTGTCACCTAAAGCTGGACTGGTGCTGGGAAAGGTGCCAGTTTATGGAACTTGTATGAATGGACTTTATATTAAAAAAGGAAAAAACAAAAAAGCAAAGGTTTTGGAGCTCTATTTGATTCCTCTTATCCCTGCAGATGGGACCCTTTGTGTGACTGCAGCCACCTCCCTTTGCTCCTTCCCCTCTTACGGATCAGTACCAGACTGTTACCTTTGCAAGAGAGGAGACAAACTTTTAAACTGAAAACGATCTGAAGTTGTTCAGAAACTCGAGAACACTAAAAGGAAAAAATAGTTAAGCAAACTGAAGCTTCTTCAGAGAACCCTCATGTACATTGGGACCAGTTTCCTGTTGGACTTCAGTTTTGAAGAGAACTGAGACAGAAGCTCTTCTGTCACTATATGGATTTTTTGTTTTGTTTTTTGGGTTTTTTGATTTATTAAATATTTCCTGTGGTGTGAGGTGACTTATTAAATCCACAGACATTGAGTGACTTCTTGCAGTATACATATAAGAATTTGTTGTAACAAGTTACATTTCCACCCAGATGTCATGTTGCAGTGAACAAGGGCACGATTTTTATACATATATATATACACGCATATAGATATATATATGAATAAATAAAAAGGAAAAACCTGCTAAGATCATGCTACGTAGCAGACAGGGGCTTGCTGTAATTTTTAGCATGTAGAGCAGTTTAATATGGCTTTCTTGTATATGAACCTACAATAAGCAACTGTTTTCTCCCTTCTACAATTGAACCTGCAGTTAAAAAACAGTGTAGTATTTGTACCAATTGTACTCATGGACTCTAGGAGGTTATTTGATTTTGATCAATGTAGCAGACTAAGGAAGAAAAATGTTTAAGCCCCTTTCCTTACCCCTTTCTTTTTTCTTTTCTTTTCTTTTCTTTTCTTCTCTCTCTCTCTCTCTCTCTAATACAAACGTCTCACTTGCAGGTTTTTAATAGTTTTCTTGACCCAGTGCATGTATTATAGCAGCAATTGTCTTTGTGCTTTCTGATCATAGTAATGTACCACTTGTAAATACATTTTTTCTATTTTCTATTTTTTTTTGTATTTTTTGCACTTTGTTTCATTAGTGTGCTGTATTTTTCCAAGCCCTGGCTCCTTAAAAAAAAAAAAAAAAAGAAAAGAAAGAGAGAAAAAAACAAACCCTGTCCTTTGCTGTTGTGATTGGTCAAAGTTTGTGTGTTGACTGCTTTGTACCTAGGAGTCTGTTAAAATGTGAATTTTTCTAACCAAACAGTTCTGGTTATGTTATTTGACTGACTGACTGAAAGAGTAATTACTTCTAAGGTCCCTAGAATTTGCACCTCATGCCAACATTAAAGTGTTTTGATGAAACAATTCTGGGGCATGCACGTGTGAGCTTGTGGCTCCTGCTACTTGACACATGGATTTGGGGGGCTATACTGGTTGATATGAAGGGGAGAAGCATTATTTAAAAACAATATCTGATTTCCTTCTAGCCACTATAAGTAGTGATGTCATCCTGTTTGATAACAGGATCTCACTGTGAAGATGAGGAAATTTCTGCACAAGTCATGGTAAGTCATTCAACAAGCACTCGTTACGTGTTTTGCATGGGTATTATTTCTCTACAACTGTTTTCTTGTTTGGCTCTTCCCTCATCCTAGAAAATTAATTATATTGAAATTAAACAAACTCAAGTCCCAGATTCCCCTCCCTGCTGCATTCCTGAATGCTTTTAAGAGGTAGCTAATTCTGTGCTGTGTGTCAGCTGCTTCTAGTTTGACTTCTGTCTTGGTACAGATGGAACATGGTTATGGAATGGCAGATCTCATCTTCCTGCCTTTAAAATAAGGGTTTGAAGCTGAGCTAGTGCTACAGACTGGATAATAAGCACCTTCTTTTTTGACTCAAATATGCAGAAGGCTGGGCAGTTTTGTGTAAATTGTCACAGGGCTGGAAACATCTGTGTAAACAGCCTGTGATGATCATTTCTGGAATGAAGCAGAATCCTAACGTCATATTCAGAGAGCCATATTCACTCAAGAGCAGCCTAGAGGTTTGGAATTTATAGCTTAAAACGAGACGAGCTTTAAATCTCCTCTTTAATAAAAGTAAATTGGAAAATGAGAGCAAGGGCTTCAGAGCAAGTGACACTGAACTATAAACCTGAGAGTGTACCTCCTGCAGCAGCATGTGCCCTTCAATCTATCATAGCTGTGGCTAGTACCTCTGCTGAAAAATGCTTTGAAGAAAACTTAGAGCAGGGATATTTTCTGTTTGTAAAATAAGTTTCCCTGGATTGAATGAACTACATTTTTCTAATGTACACAGACATGGTTCAGACCACTGACAAGATTGTCAGAAGCAGCTTCACTCATAGCCCATTCCAATCTTCCATATACAGAAAATTGTGGAATTTTTCCATTACCAAGACAGAGATCTTTTTAAAAGGATTGTATGACAGCTGCAGAGACCTTGCAGTGAGCTCAAAGTAGGGTTTATTCCAGGTTAGGCAATGTTGCTTTCCTTCTTTGGTAAATCATCAGGAATCTGCAGTGGAGCCCTTGCAGATACCTGAGCGATGCAGTAGACTTGAGGTCATGACAGTCCTCCAAAGTGTTGATCTCTTTGTTGATAGCCATGCTTTTAAAAATACAAGAAAATAAATAACTACTTAAGCAAACACTTAATATCTAGCTCTGGCAGAAACCAGCATGTCTCAGGATATTTTGAATTAAAAAGAAATGCCACAGATTTCCTTTCTTCCTCACCCAAACAGTTGTAAGGAGGGGAAGAGTTGTCTGGCTCTGACATGGCATTTGGGTTTCCAAGCAAAGAAGCTGACTGATAACTTCAACACACAACAAAGACTCAGCAACACGAGGGAAGGAGTGTCTCCCTGACAACTGCTTTTGAAGGAGCTGCATTTCACTCGGAAACCTGATATTGGGGTAGAAGAGTAGTTTTTTCCTACAAGACTTCTTTTGTCTGGGAATAGCTCTGCTGAATTTCTTTGACTAGAAATCTGTATGCAGCAGTGAAAGCAGGTTTGACTGGCAACTGCTTGGAGGAGATGACTTCTGCTCCAAATCAAACCTTGCAGAGCCACACATTTGTTCCAGATGGATAGCCCCAGTTCAAAATGCACGTACAAACAGGTTATTAACGTTTTACTTTTTTCACCTCCCTCCAAAAGCAGTTGGGTCTTATGAGCTCTGCTAGAAGATGAGGACAAGAGACAGCTTATCATATCACTGGTGGTATGGGCTTGCTTCTGTTTGGTCCTGGCAAAAAGTAGCCAGCGCACAGTTTCCAAACCATTGGACTTCTAAGAATTGTCTTATTCCTACTCTTGATTAACCAGTGCTGGAGTGTGAATTCACTGGATCTTTAGCCTTGTGTATGAACTCACTGAGATGTTTGACTGGATTAAGATGACACTGAAGAATGGATGTGGTTAGTCACTAGCAACACCTTTTAAGACTTTAAGAACATTTAATAGGACTGAAAAGACTGGAGGATGAGTTTCCCTAACGCTTATGACTCTGTGCTGATACAATCCAACATCTGCATCTAATAGAAACTTTTCCTGTAATTGGCCATTGCCCAACATGCTCCTCGCTCCATCCTCTTAAGCCTGAGAGGATATTTGCTTTGCACTATAAATTTGTCTTCTCAGATACAGCATTTGTTCTGAATACTTCTGTTGGGATGAATGCACTGTGCAATCCCATTCTCAAAAACCTGTGTATTTCCTTAGGGGGAACAGGTACCCAAGTTTGCCCACCAAAACAATCATGTTCCAGAGTATTTGTTTGGTAATCTGTTACACACATCAGAGCCTTTTTTTGATTAGCCTTTTTTTTGTACTCCAGAGTTTGTTTTTTTTTTTGTTTTGTTTTTTGTTTTTTTAAATGAAACACCTTGTGGTTAAAATCTTAGGCCAGTTTGTTGCGATTTCTTAGTTGGTCTAATGAAAGGTATAATCTCTGAAACAAGTTCTAGAGTGTTGCATGAAGAAACAAAGGCACTTTAGCCTTGTATTGAAAAGTAAGTTTGATCATTAGCAGGATATTGTTGCCAGCCTTGTGGGCTTTGGGATACTGAATTCTTTGTCATCTCCAGGTAAAACTTCTTGTTCAGAACAAGTCTGTGGGATTGTCACCTGTAAGTATTCTTGTAACTCATGCTGTTGTACAGAAATGTATGTTTGTTCTGCTTCTACCTGTTGTTGACATCGACATTGGCTTTTGCAACATGCCCTGGTGATTTGTTGCTGAATACTGGTTGGTTATTCATGTGGACAGGAAAGAAGCATTTTTTAACTTCTTCAATAGCTTTGTGGAGGGAGGAATGGGGTGATCAGATCCAAGAGCACTTTTTTGTTTAGACCTTGAATTGTAGAGGGAATACATCAGAGTGAGGTAGCAGGAGGGGCCTAAGTGCTGCCTCCCAGCACCATACCTCTGTCCTATCTTTCTATGTAACTTGCTTGAGACTTACCATGCTGCTTCTGCAAGTTACAACCTGATGCAAAACCCATTGAATCAGTAGAAATTAGATGGATGTCTGTTGATTTAAATGGGCTCTGGACTGGGCCAGTTATCCTAAGCTTAGCAAAAATTGAGTGGTATAATATCATTGGTGTATCTTACTGTTGTTCCATGCATTATACCCATGACCTCTTAATTTATCATCTGGAGCATAACTGTATAAAGTAGGATAACTCCCTGGAAGTGTAATCAAGGAACTGCTGCTTCATTGAATCAAAAGGTTGCATTATTATTGCAGATTCTCCACACAGTTATTTTTTGCTTTGAAATGCTGACTTTTATTTGCACATAAGAAAGAAACTAAACAAGAGCCAAACAACATGAGAGTATCGTTGTTATTCCCATCGATAGTGTAATCATTCTCACTAGCCAGTCAGAATCAGGAACTAGCACTTTTCCTGTGGTTTGGGCTGTTTGAGGAAGATTACAACTACAACCCAGTTTTTAAACACATCATCTCATGTTACTGAAACTATATCCATGTGTCAGCTAAAATAACCAAGCTCCCTAACCAAGAACGCTATAAACAGCTGCTGAAGTCTATAACATGTAGGCAATGTTGTGTTTCAGACCAATTAAGTTCTTAGACTATTCGGAGTAAGCCGAGGTCCATAGAGCAGGGCTGTAAAAGGCATTACACTGGCATGTTTATCCTGTTTCTTGGGCCAGGGCTCATCGAATGTGCTGAGCCAGGCACAGGAAATGGGGACTTGTATACAACGTTCAGTTCAGCAAAGCGCATAATGTGGATCCTGCTCACTTGGCTCTGCAGACTTCTGGAGGAGACCTTAGTTCCTCCATTCTGGGGTTACATGGCAAATCTGTCTTTATTATCCTGCTGCTCTCAAAATCCATTTGTATTTGAGACCTGTACAAAGTGACTGTAGTAGAACCAGCTCCCTGGGGCTAACTGTGCTTCAGAGGGTGCATGCAGCAGCACAGTAACTGCTCTGTCAGACATACCCTGTGATACATGTGGCCCAGACCCCTCAACTACTGATGGGTAGTCCAGATTTTTACCTGTCACTGCTCAGTTTTTCCAGCACTTCTCTTCATCTGAATTTAATCTCTCTCTCAAGTGCGCTTGGCTTCCTCAGCCCCCCTCTGGTCTTTAATTCTGTAGTTAAAATGGAAGATGCTTCTGTGCATTTTTTCAGGAATAGCCTAATGAAGATGCAGTTTTTGTTACTGGAGAAAATTCAGAAGGGTGGCTTTGGCAATGACAAGTGCGAGGCAACTGGAAATAGTCCAGATCCTCAGCTTGATTGTTTTTTTTTTTTTTCCTTCCTGGCATTTTGAGCTCACTTCCAGGAAAGCCCATACAAGTGCTCTTTGTTACGCTCAGGAGAGGCCCTAAAAAGGCTGGTAAATAGACACTGAACAAGGATTAGTTCAGCATTCTAGAAAAACTCTCGTCATCCTCCCTTCTTTTCGGCTAAGCCCTGTCTCTGTACTGTGGCCTGTCTAACCTGCTTCTGACTTCACATGGCGAAGAGATGCGGTTATAATTGCACTGCTGCTGCTTCTAATTTTTAGCATCTGTTGTACTGAAATGGCCTCCTCTGTGGAGGCCGAGTACTGCTGAGAGTGAGCAGCAAAAACTGACCTGAAAAGTTATGTTTTCAGCCAGCTTGCAGAAGTATATGCGACTCCATGTGGCAGCCTGCGCTAGGAGCTCAACGCACAAGGATTGGTTACGCTGCTGCTGGACCTTGGACAGATTCACTGAAATGTAATTGCTCTGGATACAAAACAACTTTACTCACAGAGATGAGAGCATCTGTTCTAGGCTTTCAGGCTTAATAGCAGCAGCCTCTCTTCTGTGGTAACTGTGGGCCAGCCAGACCCTTCTGGGTTTATAGTAAAAACAGACCCTGTGTCCCACTTCCTTGTGCTACCAACCCTCTTCTCAGCAGTTCCTTTTGTCCTTGGCTCTTTGATCTAGCAGACTGTTGGCATCTCAGGCTGAGCATCAGACTAGTCTGCAAGCTGCTTTGGCTTCTCTGAATTTCCAGAGGTTATCCAGGGTCTAAGAGGTCCTACTATCATGTTTCCCCTCTTTTGTGTGTTTTTTTTTTTTTAAATTCAATTAAATGTATCAGCTGGTTGATTGCATGCTGTGGAATCCACAGCTGAAGTGCACTAATCAGTAAGAGAGACAAGCTTATTTTGTAGCAAAAACACTGCTGATTGGAGCTTGTTCCTAGCAGAGTTCCCTACAAAAGGTCACTGGTGTATGGTGGGACAAGCACCTACCAGAACTGGTAATGAATCTGAATTTGGTTGTGTGCTAATTGCTTTGTGATGCTTTTTGGGAAATGGCCTTGAACTGGAACATTTCTCATTCATGGCTCACCTGGAAGGCTGTTCCTCCTCGTCCTGACAGAATTTTGGGGTTCCATAAACACCTGCAGCTTATTTGAAGACACTGCACTCATTCACCTGAAGTGGCATCACAGAACAGTCTCTAATGCTGTGCCTTCCAGCCTTATTGAGTCTGAGTGAACCAAAAATAGGAAGACTCCATATTAGGTTGTACTTCTACAGGCCCCCGCTTGTACAAAAACTATCAGTTGGGATGTTCCAAGTACAACGAGCTTTAAGCAGTTAAGAGCCTGGATTTTAAACTCTCTTAAATAATGCTCTGTTTAAATATGTTTCCAACTGCTTGGACAGACAGCATGGACAGCATTCAAACTGTATTAGAAATGCAGGTTGGCCATTTCACCACCATACTGGCCAGTCATGTGTTGTTGAACAAATTCCTATGAGCTCTGGTTATATACTGTTTTCAAACTCAGTTACCAACACAGGCAAGAAGTTCGTGCCGTAGAGTTCAGGGGAGCAGCATGGCACTGGGTGCTGCGGTAGGGACAGCTGTGCATATTGTAAATTTAACTGGTTTTCTTTTTTCTCCAAGTGCTGCCCAACTCTCCTATCAACTGCCCAGAGATGGTTCATTAGCACTTTGTTCTCCTTGCACCCAGGGACAAGCATCTGTGAAAATACAGCCCTTCCTTGCATCTGTGCTACTGGCTGGCAGACTGCTTTCAGGTGTGCTGAGAGAAGGAAACAATCATCCAACAAGGCAGTGCCTGCAAACTGTCGAATCACCTGAGCTGCTTTGTGATCTCTTCCTCTGTGTACAGTAAAATGTTTAATGGGCCAGAGGTTTACTGGGTCACTAGCAGCCTGCTACTGCAGGAGTGTTCCCTATTGCCCATCTCTTGATCTTTAGTTCAGTCTAGCTGGAAATCACACTGAGGACTTCTTTTAATCACTTCCTGGTAAAGACTTGTCCAATAGCTGTTTGGGTCAGAAGTTTTTGAGCCCCTTTGCAATTTGTGTTGTGCGAAGTAATGAGAGGGCACTTGGTGCAGGGGGGAGCAAATGACTGCTGGTAGTTAAGGGACTCCCCTTATTGAGAAGGGGAAGACCTGGGTTCCTGTCCCTGCCCCAACAGGAGGGGTTGAGGGGGCCCACTTCAGCTGGATGTGCTCTTAAGAGATTCCTTAAAGGTTCAAATTCCCTCACTCAAAAGAAAAACTTGAACCTAGATCTCCCACTGAGCAATGGGGTAAAAATTGTGCTTTTCATATAAGGTAGAAGGCAGGGCTTTTGTAAGGAACCACCTCCTTTGTCAGGTGCTACAAATAGACCTGCAAGGAGCAGGGTTCTACACAGAAAGCATTATTACCCCTCTCTCTTCATACAGGCTGTTAGACGTGGTATGAGGCCACCTCCCAAGTAAAATAGGTAGTGCATAGTTCTGCTTAAAGAAGATGGATCTTTCTCCTCCCATCTTTTCTGTTCTTGATCTGTCTTCACTGCTCAGTTAGCTGCAACTGGTAGTTAGGTAATGGATCTCATTCACTTCCTACCTACACGTGAAGCCTCCTCTCTTGCAAGTTTAGTGATGTTTTCATGGCATGTCCTCTTTGCAGTGAGGCTACAAGCTAAATGATGGAAGTGCTGAAGGTCCTTCAGTGCTTTCACACACAATTCACATACTTCTGGGAGGAGACTCATTCTTTCCAGGTCTTTTTCAGTGAATTGTGGCTCAGATAGTATGACCCAAGGAACATTGGGATAGACCCCTGGGTGTTGTAGTGTCACTGGGTGTGGGGGTGTGCAGCCACTAGCAAGGGCACTCCAACCCAGGCATGGCTCTGCCCTGTAGCTCTTTGCATGCAACTGGGTTAGTCTGCAGTAAAGTCTCTAAGTGAAATAGGAAAGGCCTGAGTTTGGTGGTTTGTTTGTTTGAGTAAGGAATACTTCTACATTAGGTGTGATGAACCAGAATGCCTTGGCTCTCCTTTTGCCTGTGTTGAGTTCAGCTAAACTCAGGTGAATAGAGACCACTGCTAGGCTTGTGTGTGCGCTTTTCCAAAAAACCACGGGAGAGTTATGGTGCAAAATCTCCCAGTTGAAGGCTTAAAATGGGCAGGTCCCTGCATGTAGTCATAGAGGATGAGGGCAAAGTTTCAGCCATGTTTCCTCACTGAGGTTAAAGGACTCCCTTAAATGTTCCAAGGAGTTCTCCAAGTACATGTGAGGCCAGAACACAGCCATTGCCATCCTGCCCAGCTCTCCCTGCCCTACAACAAGAAAGGCTCCAAGAGTTCTCCTCACTCTTCTGGTCTCCCTGGTTGCTCCCCTCGTTCCCAGTGCTCTGCCTAGGATCTCATTTCCTGTTCACTTCTAGTTTCATGGGGCAAAAAGCCAAGCCCTGTAAAACAGAATGGAAAGTGTGGCTTTGCCTTTCTTCCCCCGCCCCCCAGCATAATCTGACCATGACCCGATTTCCCCTTTTCTGGGCCCCAGCTTTTGGGATTTGGTTCAGCTCAAACAGACAAATACAAACGTGACTTCACCCTTAAGCAGCGCCTTTCTGCAAAAGGCCTGGCCCTGCCTACATGTATTGCAGGCAGATTTGTGCTCCTGGGGGAAAGGTGGTTTTCTCAAAATACCCTTCCTCATGTTGCAAAACTTGTTTGTGCTTTGCTCATGCAGCAGCTTTTTTGGTTGCAAACTGTAAGGAGCAGGCTGGGACATAGCTAATTCAATCCAACAGCAGAGGGAACGGAGGTGTGGTGGCAGCTTGCTCCTGTCAGCTCCTTGCCTTGGGTGCTGTGACAGGCTTTGAGTGCAATTGTTGTCATCTTTCACATACCCCTGAGCATGTTCAGTTGGCCAGCTTACTGCTTGGAACAGCAGTGTTGTAAGAGTTTAAGATGCACTGATCCCAGGGCCTAACTATGACTGCAATTAGGGAATTTACTGCAATTTATCCACCATCATCTTCCCACTCTTTGTAAGATTTTTGCTTTAGGTAGTGAGAGGGAAGCATGGGTGGAATATTTTAAGTATTCATTGTCTCAAGCCTGTTTATGGCCCGAGTGACTGGAGAGACTGTACTACATGGTAGGTTAGTAAGGAAGCTGTGGGCTCGGTGCAGCACACCAACAGCTAAAGCTTAGGTAATTTGATTGGACTGCTATGCAGTACCCAGTGGTGGAGGAACAGGTAGTTGCTCAAATAGCAACTACAGCCGAATCCTTAAGCTGTAACATCTGATGTCAGAGCTAGGGTGAGGCCTGTTCTGATGCCATCTTTGGTAACCTCTCAGAAGGAGCAGGGTAGCAATAATGAGCACATGCTAATGATGAGTGTTATGATCAAGCCACTGGTGACTAAGAGTGTAAGGCATCGTGCCCTCCCAATGGCATCAGCAGTAATGCATGTTAGACCTCCCTGCTGGTATTTGCTTTTGCCTACAGAGACCCAAGTGACAAGAGCTGAGAACTTTGACCTTGCACTGCTTTATTCTGCATCAGAAATGGTAAGCAAGGAGCTGCAACTGTTTAGGGAATGCTCTCAGGGTAACAGCTAGCCCCAGCACCATGCAGTTGTTTCAGAATTGCTATATTGCAACGGGATCTTTGGCTCTTAGAGGAGGCTGTATTCCAGTTTATTTGTCACATTTGAATGGCAGGCAGTAACTTGAGCAGTGGTATCTGCATGAATCTGAAGTCAGACAGGAGGTATGGCAGGATGACACCTTAGGGAAAAACTAGTTCAGAGAGGCAGGAGCTTTTACAGGCAACAACCTACTTTGTCAGATGCTAAGAAACTTTGTCATTGCCTTGGACAAAGTAGGTTGTTGCCTGTAGAAGCTCCTGCCTCTCTGAACTAGTTAATTTTAAGGTGCTGCCCTTTCTGCAAGGCAATAACATATGAGCATGTAGGACTTAAGCACATCCTGTCAGCATCATGGGCACCTTAGCTTGTAACAGCAAACTTAAGAAAAAAAGATCTTTGTTTCAGTGACTGGTGTTTCATATGACCACAGTGAGCTGGTAAAGTCTGAACTTCTTAAAACTCTTTGTGAATCATTTGGAAGAGGGTGGGGAGCTGAGCTGTATGGTGAAGTATGGATGATACTAAATTTGTCAGTGTTGAACACAAGGCCTGTGAGGAGCCTCGAGAGGTTAGAAATGCAGACAGGAACCAAAATGAATCTATTTTGGAAGACAGCCAGCAATGATTCTGGAGGAAAACACCCTGAAGAGGAAACTTGGATGGGAGAGGGGAACTTGTGGGAGTGTTGGAAGGAAACGAACTGGGAGGAGAATGGAGAGCAAATCACTGTGGGGTTCAAAGCAAGTCAGTATCAAATAGTGGGACAACTAGATCCTTTCGGTGACTTCATCTGCAATACTTTGTCCAGTTCAGGGCACTTCAGTGCCAGAGGTCAACGAGAAATGTGGGTCCTAGAACTTGAAACATTTTCCCATGTGCTTGTAAGCTTGGGTTGGGGTGATTTAATTTTACTTGTTGTTCCTGCCCCCTTTCTCTCTAAATTCCAGGTTAGAGGAAACTGGTCAGCTGCACACAGTAAGTCTGACTCTGTGACATCCTTTATGATACGACTTGCAGTTTCCCTTTAACAGGCTTTGAATATCTGGTTGCTGCCCCTGTGCCGAGCAAATATGCAGCCCTTGTGGTCTTGGCTCACTGGATCAAGTTGTCCTTAGTTCTGTGGGTTTTTTGACCAGAAACACCAGGCCTGTTCCCTTGGCTGCCTGAATAAGCTTCCTAACACTGCTTACTTGGCACTTGATTTCAAACCTCACAAGATTTGTCCCCCTAGCACTTAGGTGCCCTCTAGTGGGATCCAGGTAAAATTAACACAGTACGGTAGTGAAATCTCAGGGCGTTACAATCTGCTCTACACATGCCAGGGACAGAGGCCAGTTTGGGGAGCACATTCTGATTTGTTATATCGAAGGCAAACTTGCAGTTGCTGATTCCTGAGTTGTGTGTGTGTGTACTGGTGACCCAGCTGAGAGGTTTGGCCTTTGCATTGTGGGGCTAGGATAGGGTTGCTTCCCTGTAAACTGACAGGCCTGAGAGCTTTCGGCTTTTGTTCCTTTCTCCTAAGTGGAATGCAGAACTGAACTTCTAGAAAAAGAAAACTGCCTGCAGAATTTGCTAACAACTGGCATGCTTAAATAGTCTTTAAACTACACAATTACTGAAGCTCTTTTTCAATTGAGCTGAGCTGCCACTAGTTCAGGTCCAGCCCTGACATACTCAGTGCCAGGATTTCTAGCAGGGTGGAGACTTGATATTTTTTCTGTTTATTCTGCCACTTACCCTTTGTGCAGATACTTTCTTGGTGCAGAGGAAGAATACATGTCCCCGAAGCCAGGAGGTATCTGGCCCAACTGCTGTCACCCTTCCTCTCCACAAAGGAGGGAGCCAAGTCGCATGAGTCAGATCACTAGAGTAACAAGGTAAAAGCACCTTAAATCTAAGGGTTGTGTGCACTTACTGCAACGAGGACCATAGTGTGGGAAACCCAGCACTGCAGCAGTGGCTCATTACCCACCTTCATGAGATGGCACGTGGACTCTGCCAGCCTTGCATCTTAGGGTGGCTGCAAATTGTTGCATTATAATGTGGATCAAATAAAGGAGGTGGGAGGGGCTGAATATTTTGTTGTGTAGCTGTCTGTTCCCCTTCAGCAGCAGGAAGATTTATCCTGTGGCTAGTAGGAACTTTGGAGTGATGGAAAAGGGCAGTAAAATCCTGAACTTGTGCTGGGCTGCAGATTAGATGAACCTTCAGGTCCCTTCAACCCCTATGATTGTGCTGCTCAACCTATTGTCTTAGGTCATTCATGTGTGGACACCTACTAATAGCCAAGTGGTTTCAGCATCTCACCTAGCTTGTGCCTTCCCCTACCCCTCTCCAGCAACCTTTAAATATACAGGTGCTTTAGAAGAGAGGCAGATCTAAGGTTTATGGGCAGCTGGTATAAAAAGCACCAGTCTCAGCTCCCCATATACCATGAAGGACAGCCAATAACCCATGTGGCAAGTGCAGAGCAATAAATAGAGCTCTGATTTAAAAGCAACAACTGGATGGATTTGAGTCTGTGTAGTGAGACTGTATATCCTTCTTCTGTTAGAAATACAAGGGGCCCAATTCCATTTCACCTACTGGGCATCTAAGTGGACTTAAACAGCACTGGAAATAGAATGGCACTCAAGTTCCTAAGAATTACCACGCTTATGTTTGTAACACACTGGCACCTCACCCTTAAGACCAAGTCGGAGAAAAGCAGTCAGGGAGAGGAAGACCCACCCACCCTTTGTAGTAACAGTTCTTCAGAGTCTTAAGCGGGGTGGACTAGACTCTGTCCCAAGTGGAGTGGGAAGAGATTAGTATCAAGTCAAGCAGTGGCTCTCTCAGGTCCAAAAGCCAGGACATCTGTTCCATTTTCCATGGCTTTGAGTTTTAATGTCTCCAGTGCTTCCTGTACACACTGCCTCTGCTACTTGAATATGTGACTGCTGTCAGGTAGGCCTCCCCTCAACATACCATGTTTAACCCATCCTGGTTTTTAGAAATGAAGACAAATGTGTACTCTTCAGATGGAAGTCTGCAGACACATCTTTGCTGCCATTAGTAATGGAAATACTACAGATGCAGGCAAAATAATGAGCTCTTACACAGCAAGATTCAACATGTGCAATTCATTAAAAACCACCATGAAGAGGTAGTGCAACAATCAGTCTAGGGTAGTACAAATGGACCTTACTCTCAGTTGGTACCCATGACCCCAATGTAAGTAACCTTTAAGGAAGTTCCCTTTGTGCTGCATTCCTACTGTCAGAGCAAAAATCTACAAGAACAGAACACGCTACCTCTCCCATTTGGACTTTTCACATTAGCTAGTAATTAACCCCATCATTTCAGTTTAGCTTTGTCATTGGCACCAGGTGAGGACAAATTACCTTCAAGTGATGTGACAGGTATAGGAAAGGCTAATAAATGCAACCAGTTATTCAGAGATCAGAATCAGAGCCATCCTTAGCAAAATTAGATATGATGGTAAACTGTGTGCGAGTCTGAGGTAGTGGCAGCATCTAACACCAGCTGGTGAGTGCCTTGGTCAAAGCAAACACTCCCTTTTAAGAGCCCTGAACCCTCTTTTACTCTGAAGGCAAGCTTGGTGGTAGAGCCGTTCATTTGTCACATTTATAAACCCAGAAGACATGAAATTTTTTTGACAAATTGTGTGTTGGCCAATCCCTTCCCCATAGAGAATCAGCCTGTTTACCAAAATGATTGGTGGACAGATGAAGGCATTTTCACGTTCTCTCCTCCTCCCTTCTGCACACCGGTTATTAGGCACTTAGACTGGATTCTTCTCCAACTAGCTGCTTTAGCTCCGGTACTCCCTCAGCAGCTGACCTGCTATCACCAGTCTCTGGATCTCACTGGTTCCCTCATAGATCTCTGTGATTCGAGCATCACGGTAGTGCCGCTCTGCTGGCATTTCTGTCACGTAGCCCATCCCGCCTAGAATCTGGATAGCCTGAAACAGGCGGCAAGTCACAAAAAGAAGGTCAGTCAGAGGAATGGGACAGTCATCCCAGAAACCCTGTGTGTTCCCTTTGCCTCACATGGGGCTGCCACCATCATCCAGCCTCCGTTGCTGAATGACCAAACAGCACATGGGAGGCAGCAGTACTTGCAAGGAACCCCCTTTCTCTAGGATCTTGATTTCACTAGCCATCAGAGCTCACCCAGCAAGACAGAAGACCAGGGACAGGATGAGGTGCAGCTCCTGCTGCACAAAGGGCACACCCTGGTGTTACCACTTGCCCCTTCTGTAGTTTCAGTGGGAGCCACTGTCAGCAGTTAGGTGCTGAGTGGAACAAGTGTTACTGACTTAAAAATACTTGAATAAGCAGTGGCATCTTTAGTCCTCCCCAGCAGTGACCCTGCTTGTGCCTCCAGCTCTCCCCAGGCCCTGCTGTCTGTAGCCTGAAGCAGTGGACAGAATAATACAGTACTGCTGAATGGTTGTAAGCGCCAAAGCTAGAGAGTTCCTTGGGTAGCATGTGAGCTACATACACCCCCACCAGTATCATTACCGTTCTAGGTCAGACAAGGACGGACACAACTGAACACTTGTCACCCCTGCTCTAACCTTTCTGTCTTCTGACAGGAGAGGAGCCCTTCCCCCAACCCCTACTGGCCTGTGATTTGGGGTGGGGAAGAAAAGGGGGGGGGTGCAGGGGAGAAAGAGGAGAGGAGTGGTAAAGAGTTCTCTAGATAATTACCTGATGGGAAATGGCAGTTGCAGCCTCTGATGCAGCCAGCTTGGCCATTGCAGCTTCCTAAAACACACACGCACGCACACACAATGCATGTTGTTAAAGCTGCATGTCTGGGCGAGGGGACCAGCAGTCAATGTTCCAGGGGATGCTGAACTTGGTGAATGTGCCCAAGGCAGAGGCATAGAGTTGTGTGGATTCTAAGCTACAATTTCAGCCTCCATGGATAAATCATCCCTCACCTTCTGAGAAAGATCTGCAGCTGTGGGAAAACTGGCCGTAACCAGAGAGAGCAAGGTGGGGCCTGGCGAGAGAGGAAGCCAAACAATGCTCTTTACCTAGCATGCATCTCCTGTCTAGGCTGCCTTATACACCAGAGCTGCTTATCACTATGGGGTACTGCATGGAACACAAAGCAATGTCATACCACATCAGGCCAATGGTCTGCTTTGGTCTGCATCCCACATCTCTGTGGCTGGCACTCGAGGGTTTAAAGGAAGCTGTGAAGAATTATTTGGATGAGTTATGTACTAATAATGTCCAACAAATGTTTCCTCCTCACACTAGGCAGGAAATGGGTTCATATCCAATTCTTGTAGCAGTGCTGTTCTTAACCAGTGAATCATTTTTGAAGGTTGTACCCTCAGTGATATGTTTTTAGCAGTATGTTTTTCAGATTAAAGAGAAACGGTCCATTTTAAAGTAGGAAATGGTATATACATGTATGTATGTTTTTTTGGGAGTGTCTTGTTTACTATCGTTGCTGTTAGCCTGGAAGGGAAAACATCCCTTGCTTCATGTAGTTGAGGCACTGGACAGCCTTTGGTTGGTCTGTTCTCTCTGCTTGTTGGGAT
>NW_005841940.1:652339-654418 GCF_000455745.1 Alligator sinensis | reverse complement strand
AGAGAAGACATTTACTACTCATTTAAACACCATCCTGCCCTGCATTTACTGATACTCAGAGATCCATACATGCATGATGTAGCTGAACTAGGAACACTCTAACTGATAACTGGGGCAGGAAGGGGAAGGGGGTCTGTGAAAGTAAATAACTGGGTCCAAGTCCACTAATGAGGCCAGTGCTCAGAAGGCCACCACAGTTAATGGAGGAGGGCTATATATCCCTTGTCCTCTACTGGGCTGAGGAGATGGGTGGATTCTATCTGCTGAAGGGTGGGTTCTCATGCCTTGGAGAGAAGACCCACTGCCCCTCCTGTACCTGTTTTGTGGGCACTTTGTGTTTTAGGATCACAGAAAAAGAAGCCTTAAGAGACCTCATGAAGTTGCCTAATCCACCCCCCTGCTCAAAGCAGGAGCATCCCTGACTAAACCATCCTCGTCAAGGACAGAGATTCCACAACTTCTCTAGGTGGTCTGTTCCAATGCTTGACTACCCTTAGTCAGAAAGTTCCTCCTAATCTCCAACCTAAATTTCCTCTGCTGCAGCTTGAGGCCACTGCTCCTCATCCTGTCCCCTGCAGCCCATCTCCATCCTCTCTATAACTGTTCTCCAGGTATTTGAAGACTATTATCAAATCCCCACTTGGGTCTTTTCTTCTCCAGACTAAACAACCTAACTCAGGGGTGTCAGACAGGCAGCTGCACACCAGGTCCAGCCTGCCAGGCTACAGACAGGCCAACAGAAGTTGAGGTTGTGTGACTGGGGGCAGTGGCGTGCCACAGAATCCAGGGCCCTTGGGTCCAGGGTACCAATGGACATGGTGATTAGTGGCAGGAAGGTGAGCAAAGGTTGGCACAGCCCTAGTTGCCCTCCGGGTGCTCCATCCATCACCACCACTGTGGCACCAGCTCCTTGGCTCTCAGCCATGCTGCCATCTCCACCATATGCTGCAAGCCCCATGCCAGAGCTGGAGTCTCCACGTGTTCTGTGCCAGAAGCAGAAGTGCCGCCCTACCACAAGACATGCCAGCAGTAGCGGATCTAGGTCTGGCATGGGGTATACAGCATGTGGTGGGAGCTGGTGCTGCCACTGTCATCACATTCCTTGGGTAAAATCCTGGCCTGCAAGGAGCCCTGCAATCTGGATCCACCCAGGGGCAGAGGTGTTTTGTCACCCCTGTGCTAGCTCTTCCAGCCCATCATTTGTTCACTTTTAAAAGGGAGAAACTGCTGATTGAGATCTCAGTCAATCCTCTGAGCACTCCTTCATCCTATAACAGACAAGCAGGACTCCATGCAGTGCCCACTGCCTCCTGCCGTTGCCCTTGAGCTGTGACTATCTAGGTCATGCACTGAAAGCAAAGCCATTCCTGAAAAGGGTCTGGATCCAAGTAGGTGTCTAGGTAAATGGAAGGATGGACATACCTTGGTGAAAGGCTTCCCATTGTCCTTCAACATGGCTGCTCTCCAGGTCAGCAGGCGCGCGCTCTCCAGGGCTAGTGCCATGTCTGCCAGCTTGAACTGCAACAGACACAAACACCTCAGGGCAGAGCCTTACTTCCCCCAGACTCCCAAGTTCTGCCTAAATGAGAATGTGTTGATGAGCCTCCACATCCCAGGCAACCTCCCCATGCTGTGGGGGACTCCAAGGCAGAGGGAGCCCTGTGTCCCAGCTGTATGGGGGCCCAGGCAGTAGGGGGGCCACGTGTCTGGCAACACAGCCAGGCCTGTGTGTGCATGAAGCACTTGTCTGTGCACAGCAAGTTAAAAGTGCATCACCTTTCAGTGGTGAAGCCAGCTGCTGCTCTACTCTACATGCCAGCTCAGCAGTATGTTTGTGCTGAAATAAAACACTCAGGACCAAAGTCCCTGATGTTGGCAGAAACAGGGCAACATATTTCAGTCTGACCGCTTACCTGAATAGCCTGCAGTTTAGTAATGGGTGAACCAAATGCCACTCTCTTCTCCGCATAATCCACAGCACAGTCCAGAGCTGCCTGAGCTATTCCAAGGGCCTGGGAGGCAATCCCAATCCTGCCTGTGTCCAGGGTTTGCTGAGAGACACACAATGGTCATACATCC
>NW_005841940.1:642924-652329 GCF_000455745.1 Alligator sinensis | reverse complement strand
AGGGAGCCAGAAATCTGCTGTCCCATGGAAGCCCCATCCCATCCTTTCCTTCTCTAGAACAATCCCAGTGTGTGAAAGAACAGAATGCTGCAATATCTAGCACCTCCAGCAGATATTGGCAGGACAGGAGGGAAGGAAACATGGAGAGAAAATAATCTAGCAGAGATCTTGCTGCTTTGCAGAGGGGTGGAAGTAAAGGGGAAACTAAGAGCATATGGGGAGTGGGAGGACAAGAAAAGTGAAACCAGCCCCCAGCCCTGCATGGCTGCTCCTGCTTCCAGCACGCACCTAGGTGTGTGAAGTCTCACTCCTTTCCCAGCAAGCTCCATGTCTCTGGCCACATTTCAAAAATGACAAATGACGTGGGCACATCCAATCTGACACATTTTAAAGGGACCTGATTTTAATTTGCCAAGTGCCCAACTCTGGAAAAACACAACTGGTCACATCTTCAGATGGAACACTCATAAACCAGGAGACACCCCCTGGGTCAGTGGGTCTGAGCAGGTAGAGCACTCATTTGTTCTCAGGGACACAAGCTCTCCTTTCCTTTGCATCCACTGATGAGGAGTAAATAGTTAAGGGTCTGGTTAGTGAGTGTCAAGGTTGCTGCACATCTCGGGAGAGTTCTGACACTTTTTCACCCTCTGCTCTCAAAGCACTGATTACATCTTGGAGCAATTCCAGCAGTGCACTTAGCATCAGTGTTGCCTCCCTCCTTGCTCAGCCAGGCAGAATTTAATTAAAAAAGGCAGCAGTTTGCAACACAGAAAAGTGCTACCGCTTTCCTCATAAAAGGCCTTTTTTTCAAGAAGGGGCCTTTTAACCCAGTCTTCTGGCAGGAAGCCTGCACAGGCCTCAAGTGCAAAAGATGCACTGGAAAAGTAGTTGTGGCATACACTTGTGTTGTAAGACACAATCTTGTTCTAATCCTGCTGGGAGAGATGCTCACTCTCTCAAGTGTCCTGTTTCACTGCAGAAAATCTGCTGTCCCCTATGTGCCACTGAGACCTCTATGTTTCAAACTTCCCCCCTTTGAATTTTATCCATGTCTTGGAATCAAGCCTGAGACCTCTGCATCCAGAAGCACAGACTCCTGCCTTATCCCTACCAAGGGATCTTGAGAGGCAGTGAAAAGTTTTGTGTTGCCCTGCAGACAGATCTTTAGACAGTATGAAATTTGAGAGGTGGAGGAAGAGTGGGTCTCCTGTAATGAACCTACCCCTGTCTGCTCCTCACCCCCTCAATGCTCCTCGCCTCTGCTTTTCTTCTCCTGGGAGTTGCCAGGTAGACTTGAAAAGACGAGACCTACTGCTAGTGGCCCTAGCCTGACCAGAAGAGGTCTGACTTGAGAGCACTGTATAGGGCTGCAGTCCCTTGTCTGCACCACATGCTCAGAAGCACAGCTGTCTCTTACCATGGCGATTTTGAAGCCCATCCCCAGCTGCCCCAGTAGATTGGCCTTGGGGATCCGACAGTCCTCAAATATCAGATTGGCGGTGGAGGAGGCTCGGATTCCCAGCTTGTCTTCTTTCTTCCCCAGTGAGAGCCCAGGGGTTGGCATGGGAACCAGGAAGGCACTGATGCCCTGCAACAAGACCCAGGCTGGTAATATTACTGCACATCTCCCATTGTGCGGGGGACAGTTCTTCCAGGAAGTGCAGGCTTAATCCTAGCTCACTTGAGTGGCCACAGGAAGGGAGTGGGATGGAAAAAAAGTCACCACTGATCACAAGGGCGGTTAGTATGCAAAGGAGAACAGTGGTACCCCCTGCAGTACCATCTGCTCTGCTCCAGGCTCCCTGAGATACAAGCTCAGAAATCCATGGGAAAGACTATTCAAATACTATATACCAGGGATAGGCAACCCCTGGCACAGGTCCTAGAGCGTGGCACATGAAAGCATTTTGCTCAGCATCTGTGCCTCAGGGCAGGTGGCAGGAAAGAGGTTGGGGCTATGTTGCCATAATAAGGATTGTGCCACTCATGGCTCCCCTGCTGTCTGCCCCTGGCATGCCAACATCTTACAAATTGAGGTTGTGGGTGTTTTTGGCAATCTGCCCCAAAACACTGCTGAGCCCTGCTTTTTCCTTCTCTTTCTCTAGACCCCATCTCCAAGGTAAGGCATAGAACCTTTTACCAGGTACCTGCCACTCCTCCACTACATGTTGTGGGTTCCCTCTATATGGCTGGCAAAGTTAATTAAGATACCACATGCTCAGGGCCGTATATAGCACTATAATCAACTGGGCTCACCTTGTGTTTCTGGGATTTGTCTGTAGTAGCAAATACGACAACAGCAGAGGCATCCCAGGCATTGGTGATCCAAGCTTTGGTGCCATTCAGGATCCACTCATCACCATCCAGTGATGCCACTGTGGAAGCAGCTCCTGCATCGCTGCCATTTCCTAAGCAAGGCACCAGGCAAAACAAAGCCAAGAATTCCTGTTCACTCAAGCAGTTAGAAGCAACACAACCAAATACCCAGTGGGTGTTAAAAACTGGGAATAGGGTGGTGATAAAATTAACTCCACTGCCTTCCCATGAACCACCTTCAGGTGCTGCTAAGTTCTGCAGAGCCCCTTTCTAAAGCAAGTCTAGGGTGAAACCACTCTCTACTTTTCAGGCCAAGAATGTTAACTCTACTCCCCGCCCCAACCATTACCTGGTTCACTGAGGGCAAAACACCCTATCTTGTCTCCACTGGTGAAGGGTGTGATCCACTTAAGTTTCTGCTCTTCAGAGCCAAACTTCAATATTGGACCTAAATACAGAGACTGAAGAGAGAAGTTGTGTTCATTTACCCTGAAGAAGAATGCAACTGCTGCAACACAGCACCATCACATGCAATGCATAGCCCAGTCACATTCCCATCCTCTATCAGCATAGAGATCTGCTCCTCTCAAATGCCACCTTTGTTTCTGGCCGAGAGCAATGGTTTCACCCCCCCACCCCACAGGGTTTCCTGCACAGGAGAGAGGCTTACATTATTGACGCTCATGATGACCCCTGTGGAGGCACAGCCCCTGCTTATCTCCTCCACAGCAATGGAATAGGCCAGGTAATCAAGCCCTGCCCCGCTGTACTCCTCTGGCACATCCATGGCTAGCAGCCCAAGGGCTCCCATCTTCTTCACCTACCCACAGAGGAAGATACAAGAGTGAGGCTCTGTAGCACTGACACCCAGACAGAGTCCCAGTCACACACACACACACACGCACGTGCGCACATACAGTTACACCTGGGCACTGCACACACAGGCACCAAGGTACATGCAGAAAAAACATGCCTCAAGATTTCAATTCGGGGGGGGCGCAATTTTGAGTGGCCAAACATCCACAGCTCAGTGACTGCAACAAGTCACAGGTGCTCATTAGGGCTGGGCTCTGGTGGATTAAGGGTGAGCTGGGCTCTGCTTGTTGCCCTGAGACAGAAGGACCAGCCCTTCCTGAAGCTGGAATTACCCTGAGCTGTAAAACTACAGTTTAATGGTCCTCTCGTTGCCCTCTTTTATTACTGTGAGGATGGGAGGAGGTAACCAGCTAGAAATCCAGCTTATGCAGTCATCAGAACTCTACCTTTAGTCTTTTATATTGTTTAAACTTCAACCTACACCTGCTTTAAAAATGGGACTTTAGGGAATGATTGACCTGGGAAGGCCTAGGAGACAATCTTAGCTGTTGTTGCCTCTATGCGTTTTCTATGACACTGAGGACATGGCCAGCATTTAATAATAGGATGAAGGAGGGACAAAATCAGGAAAGAAAGCACTGTCCAGAGATGTTACATGCAACCACAAGGCCAACAGATAGACGGGGGAAGCTGTGGGTCTACTGCTCAGTGCTGAGGGAGAACTATCAACTTAGAAAAGGCAAAGGTGGCAGAGATGCACAGTGATTACTTTGACTTGTCCTTCACAGAACATGAAACTGCAACCAAGCAGCTAACCACAACTCATATACACAGTAGCAGGAAAGAACTGCAGATAATAGTAATAAGTGGCACAGAAGTTGATCTATCTGAATGAACCTAAGTCAGCACAGCCTGACAAAATTCTTTCAAGTTGCTAAAGGAACAAGCTAAAGAATCTCAGACCTCTAAGTACTAATATTTGCAAAGTCATGATAGATAGGCAAAACCAGAGGCTTGGAAAAGGACTAATAAAGGGCACCTATACATGAGTGCGGAGTCTGCTCCAACACGCTGGAATTTCAGTGTCAGAGCAGACTTGATTAACTGAGTCTGCTGGCGTGTGGCAATTACTGCACTCCAGCAGTCTCCTGCATCTCATGCATCAGTGTCCCTGCACTTAAAAATGGCAGGGAAGCTTTATCTAAAGCTCATCGAACAAGCTTTAGTTCAAGCGCCCCTGCTGCCATTTTTAAGCACAGGAACACTGAAACACGAGATGCAGATGTGGTTTAATTAGAACACTCTAATTAAGGCCCCCCACCCTGCACAGCTCTGGAGCATGTGTAAACGTGCCCATCTTTAAAAAGGGGGAGAGATAATCTGGGGAAATAAAGGATCAGTCAGTGTGACTTCAATGCTTGGGAGTTACTAGAACAAAGTATAAAATGATCCACTTGTAAACATCTGGAGGAGGAAAGGCTGACTATGCTAAACTGTCTCGATTTCCTAATTTGACTGGATAACTGCTTGGTTGATGAAAGAAATACAGTGGACAACGCTTACCCAGGCTTTAGAAAGGCCTTTGTCAAGGACCCACACTACAGCCTCATAAGCAAAATGGAAAAATGTGGGTAGACAGAATACTCATTGCATGGGAACATACTTACTCAAACAACTGGAAAGAGTAGCTATTAATGGCTCAACATCAGAATGGCAGGCGCTCTCAACTGGAATCCCACAGGGCTGAGTCCTGGATCTGGTACTATTTAATCAGTTTATTATTGACTTGGATTCAGAAAAAGCTCACTTCCAGATCATGTCTGGAGACAGCACAAACCTGGGAGAGGCTGCAAGCTCTGGACCATACAATTGGAATCCAAAAGGATCTTGATAAATTAGAGAAATACACTAGAGACAACAAAAAGCAAATGCAAGACACAGGAAGGGATAACAACACTGTTGCACTGGTCAGCCCTCAGAAGAAGTACTACATCCAGTTTTGGATACTGCCTTGAAGAATGATGCAGAAAAACTGAAGAGGCTCCAAAGGTAAGTGACAAGGTGATAAAGAGGCTGGGATGCAAGCCATGTAGGGAAAGGGAGAGAGAACTAAGTATATTTAGCTTGGAGAAAGGAGATTAAGAAGGTGGGGGAAGGGAGGAGAGAGAGGGAGGGACCCAACAGTAGTTTTCAAACATCTGAAAAGGCTGCCATAATGAACAGGGAGAACAACTGTTCTCTACCACAGAGGGCAGGGCATGTGACACTGGGTTTAAAATGCAAGGTGGATTTAGATCAATTCTCCTGATTCTAAGAACAGGACAATGGTACAAATACCTACAGAAGTTGTGAAATCTCCTTTGCTGAAAGCTTTTAAGAAGAGGTGGATAGACATAAGGCTGAGATGGATTAGTTAATAACACACCCTGTATCTGCAGAGGGGGCTGAACTAGATGATTGCTGTGGTCCCTTCTAACTATATGATTCTATTCTATGATGTAGGTGTTACAAAAATAAGTCAGTGATACTTTTTGTTTATTCCATTAGAATCTGCTTTGCATTCTTAAATTAATGTTTCCCCTCCTGTCCTAACATGCTAAACATGAAGTCAAGAGAGATAAACTGACCAGCTGAGGAAAATGAAAAATGGGAACAGGATCTTTGACTCCCCCAGGGAACTCATGGGCAGCATCCCCTGGGAGGCCAGGCTGGGGGGAAAAGGAGTCTAGAAGAGCTGGCTGTACTTTAAAGAAACCTTATTGAGGGCGCAGGAACAAACCATCCTGAAGTTCAGGAAGAACAGCAAATGTGGCAAGCAATCAGCTTGGCTTGGCACACAACTCTTCAGTGACCTTAAACACAAAAAGGAAGCTTACAAGAAGTGGAAACTTGGACAAAACTTGGGAGGAGTGTAAGAATACTGCTTGGGCATGCAGGGATGAAGTCAGGAAGGTCAAAGTGCAATTGGAGTTGCAGCTACTAAGGAACATGAAGGGTAACAAGAATGGTTCCTACAAGCACATTAACAAGAGGAAAGTCAGGAAAAGTGTGGGTCCCTTACTATATGGGGGAGACAACCTAGTGACAGATGAGGAGGAAAAGGCTGAAGTACACAATGCCTTTTTTACTTCAGTCTTCACAGGCAAAAGCAGCACAGTTTGGGGAGGTGAGCAGCCCTCAGCAGTGAAAGAACAGGTTAGGGACTATTTAGAAAAGCTAGACATGTATAAACCCATGGGGCTGAATGCTGAGGGAGTTGGCTGATGTGACTGCAGAGCCACTGATCATTATCTTTGAAAACTCATAGCAATCAGAGGAGGGCCCCGATGATTGGAAAAGGGCAAATATAGTGCCCAACTTTAGGAAAGAGAAGGAGGATCCAGGAAACTACAAACCAGTCAGCCTCACCTCAGTCCCCAGAAAAATCATGGACCAGGTCCTCAAAGAAACCATTTCTAAGCACTTGGAGAAGAAGGTGATTAGGAACAGTCAGCATGGATTCACCAAGGGCAAGTCATGCCTGACTAACTTGACTCCCCTCTGTGATAACTGGCTCTATGGATGCAGGGAAAAAGAGATGGATATTAGAGGAGCACCAATACATTGTTCCGATATTGGATTGGCACTGATATAAAGAAAACTGACTATATTGGAAATTGGCCTGATATGATCAATAATTTGGCTGATAAATGTCCATGTGTGTGCATGACAGCGGACCATGCAGGCAGCGAGGAGCACAGCCCAGCAGTGTGGAGACCTGTATGCAGCTGGTAAGTCTGTTGTGGTGGAAGGGGTGTAGGGGGGCAGATCAATGCCCCCCATGGTGAGGGAGGGAGTGGGGCAGGGGTTGGGGTAGGTGCTGCCCAGCTGGGGCGGGACACAGAGCGGGACGAAGCCATGGCTCATCCGGGGTGTGCGGGGAGGGGGAGTGGCTCCCACCGCTGCATGCACCCTGGGAGGCCATGAGGCAGGGAAGTCGTGTGCCCCAAGATCTGCATGAGGCAGGGTGGGGCAGAAATCTGGGGTGGCTGCATCCCCCCATAGCTTCCCTCCCAGTGCAGCCATCCCCCAGCCCACACGTAGCCCAGCCCAGCCCACCCCCCACCAGAAAGAGCCTGATACACCCCAGCCCCAGCCTGCCACGCCCTGCGCAGATCCAGGGGCACAGGCACCGCCCCACCATCCTGGGGTGCGGACAGCATCAGGAGCCACCCCGCCACTCCCGCCCACTGGACAAGTTGCGACTTCAAGGCGCTGGGCAGCACCTGCCCCTGTCCCACTCCTTCCCACAAGGCAGCGGGCATGA
Source organism: Alligator sinensis (assembly GCF_000455745.1). Taxonomy (NCBI): domain Eukaryota; kingdom Metazoa; phylum Chordata; order Crocodylia; family Alligatoridae; genus Alligator; species Alligator sinensis. Next base: position 644,891 of record NW_005841940.1, on the reverse strand, counting down.
ATCTGCTCCCACCCCTTCCCTCACAACAGACTTATCAGCTGGACACAGCTGTATCGGAAATTGGATTGGTATCAGCTGATATGCCTCCTTAAAAATTGGCTATTGGTATTGGCTCCCAAAAACTCTATTGCTGCCCCCCTAGTGGGACTTCACCAAGCCTTCTGATATGGTCTCCCACAGCATTCTTGCAAACAAGGTAAGGAATTGAGTTGGATCAATAGACTGAAAGGTGGATAGAAAGCTGACTGGATTGTCAGCTTCAACAGTCAGTAGTCAATGGCTCAATGTCTAGCTGGCAGCCAGTATCAAGTGGAGTGCCCCAGGGGTTGGTCCTGGGGCCAGTTTTGTACAATATTTTAATTAATGACCTGGAAGATGGCATAGAGTGCATCCTCAGCAAGTTTGCAGATGACACCAAGTTGGGGGGTGTAGTAGATACACTGGAGGGTAGGGCTAGGATTCAGAGAGACCTAGACAAACTGGATTGGGCCAAAGGAAATCTCATGATGTTCAACAAGGACAAGTGCAAAGTCCTAAATTTAGGATAGAACAATCCCATGCACCAATACAGGCTGGGGGCTCATGGTCTTGGCAGCTCTACAGAAAAGCACCTGGGGGTTACAGTGGACAATAAGCTGAATAAAAGCTAGCAGTGCACCCTTGTTACCAAGAAAGCTAACAGCATACTGGGCTGTGTTAGCAGGAGGGTTGCTAGCAGATTGAACGAAGTAATTATTCCCTTCTATTCTGCACTGGTGAGGCCACATCTGGAGTACTGTGTCCAGTTTTGGGTCACCCACTACAGCAAGGATATGAATAAGTTGGAGAGAGTCCAGTAGAGGGCAATGGAAATGGTTCAGGGCCTGGGGCGCACGAGTTCTGAGGAGAGGCTGTAGTATTTAGTCTACAGAAGAGAAGACTGAGGGGGGATTTGACAGCATCCTTCAACTACCTGCAGGGTGGTTCCAAAGAGGATGGAGCTGGACTGTTCTCCATGGTGACAGATGACAGAACGAGGAGCAATGGCCTCAAGTTGCAGCAAGGGAAGTTTAGGTTGGATATTAGGAAAATCTCTCTCATCAGGAGGCTGATGAAGCACTGGAACAGGTTACCCAGAGAGGTTGTGGAATCTCCATCCTTGGAGGTTTTTAAGGTCTGGCTAGACAAAGCCTTGGCTGGAATCATCTAGTTGGGGATGGTCCTGCTTTGAGCAGGGGGTTGTACTACACCACTGGTTCTCAACCTTTTTTGTACCAAGGCCCATTCATAAACATTGATGGCCAGGACTGGCCCAGTGTTCCTCACTCCTGACCCGCTGTCCCATGTCCCTAGGCCCCAGCCCCCATGCGCAGGGCAGGGGGAGCCCCAAGCAGCCCCTCGCAAGCTGGAACTCTGCCAGCCTATAAAGGGAAAAGCCACGGTTTCCCACGTCTTTCTCCTTTAAAGGAGGATCCATTTTTTAAAAGTTTGCTGATCCATTTTTAAAGTTTGTTCCTGACCCTATCACTAGCAACCCACTTTTGGTTCATGACTCAGACTGAGAAACGCTGGGCTAGATGAGCCCTTCCAACCCTACTTTTCTATGATCGCGGGCAGGGGGAATAGTCAACCGAAAAGCCTTTCCAGACCAAATGTACAGCCCCCCCCCCAGGTGCGGGCAGGAAAATGAGGGAGGAAACTTGTTTTATTTATTCTTTAAGGATGAGGTTTTTAGGCTCCACTTCCGCCCTTTTGATTGGAAAAAATGCACCTTTAATTGTGTTAATTTTGAAGATTTTGGGCAAAGCAGTCACAGCTGGGGCTGGGAATTTGCCACGAGGGGATGAGGGAGGCTGTTAAACCCTGTGAGCGGGAGGCAGCGGCGGCGACGGCGTCCCGGCCCCTGGTCCCACCCGCTGGATGAGGCCGGAGGCCCTGCGTTTATTGCTGTGAAGCATTTCCCCGCCCTACGCGGCGGCTCCTCGTTT
>NW_005841940.1:633978-642493 GCF_000455745.1 Alligator sinensis | reverse complement strand
CGGCCCCCTGCGCTGCACACGCGGGTCCCCCACCCCGGCCGAGCCCCCCGCGGCGAGCGAGCAAAGGAAGCGCTGGGCTCGGCCCTTGTGAAAAATCTCCGTTTTATTACTATTGCTTGTGACAAAATAACATTTCATACAAACAAGGGGCCTGGGTCACTGGCCGAGGGAAGAGGCAGTGGGCTGAGGTCCTGGAGGGCAGGCCAGGCTGGAGGGCAAGAAATCAAGCAGCAGCCCTGATGCTTCGCACATTCTCTGAGAAAAATATCTTTACAAAGAAAAATAGACTTGTGTTAGTTACATCTTGGCTGAGCTCCTTGTCCTTTGTAAACGAAAGGCACCCTGCTGTCCGTGCCCCAGGATCCATCTCAGGGCCAAGGAAACAGGCCAGGTCTACACGGGGAGGCCCCCAGGGCACAGGGCGCCAGCGCACACAACACATCCAAACTCAAGCAGGTGCTGCGGGACTTGTCCCCAGATCTGATGCAGGCAATGAAGCAAGTGGGAATGCTGGTCAGCACTGCGACTGGTTGCCCACCCTCAGAGAAAACGTCACAAAATACAGTATCATCCTCCTCAGCACTTGTCAAAGCAATGCCCCAGCTCTAGGGCAGACTGTGCAGCAGCTTGCCAGCAACCCACAGGGCACACCTAACGTGCTTACACACAACATCCTTCTTTTCTAGGAGTACTTAAGTCAATGTGGGTAGCTATGGTATTTGCTGGTGCTTTTAGCTTCCTCAAACTTAACTCACTGTTCCACTTTACCCACTGTCCCTATAAGCTATGTACTCCCCATTAAGCTGCAGGGAGATGACAGTGTTTTATAATTCCAAGAATGTAGGATATTGAGCCACATGCAGCATGTAGCCCAACAGCTCGACATGACAAGAGAGCGGAGCAGGAGACAAACACAGGGGAAATATCTGGAGCGAAGGATGTCATGAAGCACAGAGCCTCAGGGTGGAGTTAACACACCTTGCCCATCTCACTGCTCACCATCTTCCTAGTTCATTTCTGGCTTTCAGAATGTTTTGTCCATTATTCTTATACCTTGATTAGAGAAGCAGAATGGATGCCTTGGCCTAGAGGGCTAAAATGGACAGACAACTGCTGTTTCTCTTCTGCAAAAAAAGATGCACCAAAAGCCATAACGAAATGCACATAGGAAAATGATTCATACCCAAGGGAAAGCAGGAACAGCGACACCTGGTCCACATAACACTAGGTGGGCCCTGCTGCACCAGCTGCAGTACAAAATCTTCAATGACCCTTACAACAGCTGTCCAGGAGGGTGGTGTTCTCCCCTTGCACAGCATGAGAGCCTGGAGCACAGAGTGCTTCAGAGAGGTCAGACAAATACTTTAAGGATTTAGTGTCAGTTTGCATTTTTGGTCCTTTTACTTCTCCACACAGCATACACAAACTCCCTATCCTCTTTCCAGCCCAGCATAAATAGAAAAGGATATTTTCACAATGATCCTGCCCGCTAGCTCCTGGGGCAACACTTAGTTTCCTTCATCCCTCTAGTACCTGGCTAAAGTACTACTCTGGAAACAGGCTGTTGACTTGGGGATGCAGGGAGAATGAGGAGGGCTTGAGGTTCCTACTGAACATCATTCTCCAAACAGAAGACAAGCTGATGGTGAGAAGACACTCTTGTAATCATGTTACCAAGACCCAGATCCCTGTTGCAGGGATGCAGCCGATGAAAGAAGGAACACTGGAGAAGCACTTGGGAAGGAAGGAAGGAAGGTAATCCCTGACCTCCAAATCACAGTTAGCACCCCCCAGTGCAGGGCTGCCTTCTTATAGGGACTTTCCCCTCAGGGCACTTTACTGGGGCAGCTTTTTACAGTTGGCAGAACCAAACAGTAGTTGAGCTGGGAGTGCTCTCTGCCAGCTGGTGAATACAAGTTACAGTTTCCGGTAATCTTTTCTTAGAGCCGAGGGCACCCTGACAGGCAGGGCACCTTAAGCACACCGGTCCTTTCTCCTTCCCACACTCCTGTAAGACAGCCATTAGAAACTGGAATGAACCCTTCCCCACAAGATCTAACGCCCACTCCTAGGTTTCAGCCTGCCCTCAGGCTGAGCAGGTACACTCTGCAGAGCAACCACTAGATGGCACTGAAACACATCCCAAAATTTCACCTGTGCAGAGGGTACCCCGTACTGTTTAAAGGACAGGCTGTACAACCCACTTACACATGCTGAGAGCTGGAGGTAGAACACTCCCTATTGATGGCCCAGTTTATTTGATATCCCCCTTCTGAGTGCTTCATTCTCAGTCACCCTGTGACCAGATAGAGATCATCCTGTTCATAAAAACAAGGAAAAGGAAGTTGCTTCAGACAGAAAATTAGACAAACATATGACACTTGAAGGCACCTGGATTTATACCACACACAAGGTCAGATCCTGGGGAGTCATTAATGGTCTCCTGGGATCGCTCTTTATGCACGTTTCTGGGGAGGGGATTCTTTCCTCTCACAAGTATCATAGTGAACTTGTGGCAAAAAAAGGATCTTTCATTCGTGCCACAGTATAGTACAATGCCTACTGTGGACAGTCCTAGGAAGATGACAGCTTTGCTGTGCCTTGCCCAAAAGCTCCACCAATTCTGAAGTGACAATCAATGGAATTCCATAAGCATTTCTGGGAATGCTGGAGAGGGTAAATAACAGCAGAGCTGTCCTGCTCCTCCCAGCTTTCAAACACCCATACCATAAATAGCCCTGCTTGCCTTTATCCCCACCATGTTCCCAAGACGTGTGCACCTGTTCCTGATTACTGCTCTGCTCCCTTCCCCACCCTGCCAAGACATCTGTGGTGACCAGAATTAGCATCCTCCCCTATATCAGGAGATTCTTCCATGGTCCCTTCTCACTGGGTAACCCTGCTGCCAGCTGGTCCTATGTACCAAAGCTAACTCAATTCATCTTTGCAGTCAAAGATCAAATAACTTTTACACACAGCAGGATGCTAACAGGCCCTTGGCAGTAATGCCCACACTTGTGCTTTAATCGCTATTCTGTCTACTTTGACTGTTGCTTAGCACAACAACCAGTAACCTACTCCTGTTATAGTAGACAGGAGACATTGTCTGATGGGAAGCAAACAGTATTGGTACCAATAAACAACTTGGTCTTGACAAGGTCTAAGTATTAGACACCCAGAGGCCTGGCTGACCAGCAAAAGGACTGGGGACAGAAAATGCCAGTCTCAAAATTAGAGTACTGTCAGCCACAGAAAATCATTTGTTATGGTAACTTGGCATGGCATACGGATAGACCCCTGGCCTCACTGCCCAGAGCACACATGACTCCTTTCTCTTACTGCTTGACAGATTACTTTTCAGACCAGGTGCAACACAGGTCAGAGACATATCCTTTGGCTCGATTGCTACAGCAGCCACAGTAACTATCTTGGGAAAGGAAGAAGTCACTAGACCTTTCCCAAACCACAAATATGAATGAGCCAGCAAAACAGGCAAACGGTTGCCCAAGGCCCAAATCCACATGATTTAAGAACAGTCAGTTCTAACTCCTGGGTCACAACAAGCAACTGCCTTACAACACTGCCGGAATGAGATGATTTTGGCAGCTAGGAAGGCCCAGTTTAATACTAGCACAAGCCTAAGCACCATGAAGTAGCTGAGCTGGTAATACCATTGTCTCTTACTATAATACCTCTGTGAGGTCTTTCAAGTTTATATATCTATAAAGACAGAAGACTAGGAAGATAATAATACCTGCCATGCAGAATGTTCCTCTGGTGACCATCCAGATCCTTCCCCTTCCTGAGCCTCTAAAGGGGGAGTACACACCACAAGTAGCAGGAGAGGAAGTCACATGCAGAGGGAAGAAGGAGGAAAAGGTGAAGGCAGAAGGCCTAACTCAGCACTAAGGCTGTTCCCTGCTCAGAACTCAAAGAAAAGGGAGGCTGTCAGGCTGATTCCGAGACCTATTTAGTATCACCTCACCTTTTCTCAGATCTCACATCTCAAATCAAGTCTCTTGTAAGAGATGTACTTGTAACAAACTAAGGAATCCCAGAAGCAGACCAGGACCCTGAATACAGGAGGAAGATTCCTGCACTATTTAAAGCTGAAGTCATCCCTTATTTTAAATCCTCTTGGGAAATGTAGGGGTGCACCCCCCAAGGCAATCTCAGTCATGCACACCCACAATGACCTGCTACACAGTGAAGAGATTATCTATCCAACATAGAAGAGAGCTGCCCTTCAGGCTTCACTGGATACCTGAATAGGGCAGATTTGCATCCCAAGAAATAGCTTACCCAGATGTCAACTCTCTAGAAGGAGCAGTCTGCTCACTAAATGGAACAAACCGGAAGCACTAAGAGCATGACCTAACTATAAAAAAACGTAACATCAAACAGAGCCGTATAATCTCTGATCCATAACTAACTGCGGTACCATCAGAAACAAAGACAGACAGAGGTGAGGTACATAAGAATTTGGGCAGGGGAGTATTGCAGAGATTGTCTTTACTGCCATGAGCGCCACCTCAGCCTTCTTTGCTTCATGGTTTGAGTCTTTTGGGAGGAGGAAAGGTTCGGCAAAAGGCCTTGCTGCAAGACAGCAGCCCTGTGCCCCTCCTGCATGTCTGGAATGGTTAGCGGTAGCACAGCATCCGGTGTGGATGAATGCAGTGGTTACTGCCCCCCGTTGTAGGCATAGTCGGCCTTGTTGTGCATGATCAGCTTGTTGTCCACAAAGTAGAAGCTGTCCGAGCGGGTCTCATAGGGGTTTTCAACCATCAGGCGGACTGTGGGAGAGAAAGCCCAGTTATACTCAAGAACAATGTCTGCTACACCAGCACTAGGGGAAAGCAAGGGACAGAAAACCACCCCACAGTCTCTGACACCCAGCCTCCATGCAAGTCAGAAAAACAAACTTCTAAATGGTGAGCCCCAGGAACTCTACACAGACCGATTCTATTGTCCATGCACAGGGTGGAGGTCTTCAGGCTGTAAAAATTAACTACTTGGGAGTAGATCAGTTCACAGATATCCAACAAGCTGTCATGGTACAGCAGCACTGAACAAGAACATTCTTCCTATAAGACCTGCTATGCAGCCAACACTAGTTGCACACAAATTCAGTTCAACCTCTCTTTGCCAGACGTACCAACAGAGAAATACGGGGCATTGAGCTGCTCCCATCCTGTCCATCCTGCAGGGGTATAGTGGGTCTTCTACCAAGACTATATAGGGCATGCTCAGAACTTGGCATCACTGATAGCCTTTTACAGGCTCCTGACAAAAAGCAAGCCCTCTTCTGAAGCTGAAAGGCTCCAACTTCAAAATCTTGAGAAACTATGATCACAGCCTCCCAGATCTTGTGTGGGCTCAGATTATGGAAGAAGATACTACATGCAAAAGGTCCTGTGACTGAGGTCACAGGCTGTTGACAGCATCGCACCCAGGCATCAAACTGGGCTTCTTCAGCTCTCACTCATGCTGATGGAAAAATAGTAACAGCAGGTGACAACTCTGTTTGAGTTACACATCAGCAATCTACCTGGTCCCAGTCCTCTGCCCCAACCACACAACCATTTTTCTTCTCAGTGAGAGAAGATCTGAATAAGGCAGGAGCTCAGCAAAGGGGGAATGAGTACATACTGAGGTCCTCTGAGAGCTGAGGGAACTCATAGATGTGTTCACATGTGTTCCTGCTACTGGGGATGCAGAAGCCAAAGTCAAAGTCAAAGTTCTTCAGCAAGCGATCCCGGAAGTAATGCCTCTCGATCATTCGGAAGTTTGACACTGGCTTGTCTCCCACTGTGAACTCCACTCTGCAGGGAAAATATATCTCATGAGACCAATTTATTTAATAGTGAGAGGGGCGCAAATCAGCACCTTTCCATGTAGGTTGTGAACTGAGTTCTCACTAATCCAAGGTTCAGTTTAGTTATGAACTAACAGGGCTTGTGTATCCAAGACTCCCTAGAGGCTTTACTCTCTCCTCTTCCTACGAGGTTTTACTCACGTTGCACCAACAGTCCGTAGACGGAGGAATGCTGGGGTGAACTGATAGCGAACAAAGCGGCCGGCACTGGTGTCCAATTCTCCACCATCATCATCCTCCTCTTCATCTTGCTCTGGAAAAGTTTACCAACTCAGTTAATCTTCTGATAACCTAAGTGAAACCAGCTGACCAGCTCAGAGCTGACAAACCAACCACCCAGGGACATTGCTCAAGCACCCAAGACTGCATTATCTAAGAGCTGTTCTTTGATCTGTTGCTGGCACTAAATTGTTAACATGGAACAGTTTCATAGCAAATTCCACCACAAGGAACAGGATTTGTTGATTCCTATGTTCAACAAACATGTTCAAGAAATCAGTTATGATTGCTTGCCTCACTTGCAAAATCTACATCCTGCTTACCTTTGGCTACCTGTATAAAGGAGGTTTGTGGGGCTCAGGCAAATTATATTTGTTTAATACTAACCCATTTTTTTCAGGAGACTCCCCCAGCCCATGTACATCTCATGAAACACTAACAATGGCAGCACATTTGTACAGCACAGATTCCCCAAATATGACGTTCTATTTCCAACAGCCTAGCTGAACCAAGGAGGTAAAGACATTTGGACACAGCATTCACAAGCTATCTAGGTCACTGTAAAAAGACAGCATCAGTCCAAAGGTGCTCAGCAGCAACTCTGAAGTCTATTGTATCCAAGACATCACTTCTAACAGCAGAGTTTAAGTTCTACAGAAAACACATGACTATAGCTGGCCTGACAACAGTTTCAAGGCTGAAAGGATTACACACTTCCCTCTGACTTCTATGGCAGGCTCTTTCTATCGAGCCTAAGGCACATTCACAGAGTGATTTGCAGGAAGCTCTATGCTGTACATGCTCCATGGAGAGAGGATTTCAGTCTGTTCTCTAGAGTACATTCGCTTGGCATTCTGTATAACGTACACTAGGACATCCCCAGGCAGACATATCCTCCATCCTGCAGGATAGCAAGGGGCAGCACAGGACATGGTGTGCGCCTTGCTATCCTGCAGTGTTGGGTGGTACCACATTCAAAAACATTGCACTACTCCACATACGCTGCCTCCCAACCCAGAAGCAGTGTAACTGCATTTATGTATCAGGCAGGCTACTTAGCACCACTGAGCATACCACTGCATGCCATAGTCAGTATGCATTGCAGACATGCCCTGAAAAACTGTAGTACTTGGCATGCATGGCTCGCTGTACTGTATACTCCACTCGTTGTCTACAGGTCCTACCTGTGGCAGATGGCTTGGCAATTTCAAAGAGCACTGTCCCAGTCTCAAGGTCCCGGATCTTGAACCTGGTGAAGTCGATATTGTAAATGTTGTCTTCAGGTTTGCATAAATAATCTAGGAGAAAGGGGAATGCACTTAGGAGAGCCCTTCCTCCTAAGAGTCCAGATGAAAAAACAACCGTGAGGGATCCCATAGCTACGCCTCAAAGGACCTCCTCCTCCTCTCCTGTTTACCAAAAGACTTTCAGCTACACTGCCTGAACCCAGTCTTCATACAATGGGGCACTTCCCCAGAAGCTTCCGGAAGGACAGTGCAATGGGGGTGCGGGGAGACTGAAGTCCAGACAGTTCTGGAGGGCAGAACATGGAAGGGAAAGCCAATACCAAGGATTCAAAGGTTCACGGAAACTTGCACCTGACAAACCCCAGCTGTCCAAGCAGTGCAAAACCAGAGAGCGTTGGTGTGAACTTAAGTGGACAAATTGGTTTTAAAAGAGCTGCACCCATTTAAACCACTAGCATTTGGCTCAGGGTTTGGTTTTGTTTTGGATCCAACACTGTGCAAGCCCAAACACTCCCTCCCCTGCGAACACAAGAACAGATGGGTGAAGCTCTGGATCCTGCCTGGCTAGTCAAACACAGCAGCAGTCCAGAGACCACCAACTGGCATAGGTTAAGTACCTAAAAGCTGTCACAACACAAGGAAGTCCTGTGTAAACACAGAACGAGAGGAACAAATGGCTGGTAAGAGCCACGCAAGCTGTTGATTAAACGGACTAAGCAGGGCAGCGCAGATGCGCAGCTGGGAACAGCGCTGACAGAGCCACCTGCCCAGCGCACTAATCCCATCCCAGGGACAGGGAGGGCAAGGCTATTCCCTGGGCCGCAGCCCGGCAAGGTGCCACCCGAGCAGCAGCATCGTGCAACAAAGCCAAGTGCCGGGGGGGGGCTGGAGGGAGCCTGTCTCCTGAAGCAGCCTCGTGGCTTCATGGCAAGAAAACGGGGGCTGCAGGGACGACAACAAAGAAGGGGGCGAGGACTCAGGTGAGACACAAGCAGGACCTTCAGGGCAGCCCCACACGGGTCGCGTCTGCGGCGGGAGCCGGGCGAGGCCTCCCCGGGACGCAGCGCTGGGTCCGTGCCCGGCCGCGCTTCTCCCCCGGGCGCCGGGGATCGCCCCAGCCTCCCCCCGGCGCGCCGGGCCCGGCCGCACTCACGGTCCGTGACCCGCGCCCGCG
>NW_005841940.1:632668-633865 GCF_000455745.1 Alligator sinensis | reverse complement strand
CCGCCAAGATGGCCGCCGCCGCCCGCCGTAGCTATGGGAGCGGGGGCGGGGCGCCGCGGGGTCGAAGGGCAACGCCGCGCTGCCTAGCAACGGCGTGACGGGGGTTGTGTCCCTCCCCCCGCGGGCGGGGGGCTGCGAGCCAGGCCGAAGCTAAGCAGGGTCGGGCGCGTGCGGGAGCCGGAAGGGAGACCCCGAGCACCCTCAGTCTCGGGGCCCAGGTCCGGGGCGGGGAAGGAAGGCCGGAGGGTCTCTCCTCACTGCAGTCGCGGGCCTCAGCTACCGCTTTGAAGGCATCCAGGAGCCATTCTTACCTAGGCAGGCTGCTAGCTCAGAGGTGCTCAGTCAGGATCCTCAGGCTGCAGCGAAAGCAAGCACGATTCATCAGATAAACTCAAGACCGCCAAGGGGACCCCCTCATGCTAAGCCCCTCTGCTCAGTCCCCGATGTTTGCAACAGGCTATCAGTTTTCTGTAGTAAAAAAAAAAAAAAAAGTGACAACTCAGAGCTGGCCTTTTCCAAGGGGGCCTAGTCCGTCGAGGGGTGCCCGAGCCCAGAGCCCAGGCTGCCAGAGGGACCGCGCAGCACGAAGCCCAGCAGTTGGGGGCTCGGACCAGCACCAGGACGTGATCTGGTCCCACGGTCTCCAGTCCCAGGCGTGCGACCCCAGCGCAGGACTCCTCAGCTATTGCCAGCTCCCACCGAGCCCAGCAGAGAGGCTGGGGCGGTAGGGAGGAGCAGGGCAGCACAAGTGCTTGGAGCCGCAATGCTCTTCTAGGCTTGGTTCAGCCCTTTGGGAGTCCCTCTCCATTAGAGCCGGACACAGCCTTGTGGGGAGAAAAGCCCAGAAGAGGCTGAGCAACCCATCCCGAGCACCTGCTCTCAACAGGGATGGGTGCAGACATCTTGGAGTAAGACCCAGGCAGTCCTGCATCCTTCCTGCAAGCCGAGTGCATGGCCTGCACCATCCCAAGACCAACATGCAAGCCACGTCTGATCTGTCACAGGCAACAGGTGCATCAAAGCCCTTCCCCAAAGATGACAACAGCCGTGTTTCTGCCAGGGGCCCCCACTGCCTGCTGCTCTTCACCTCACCCCTGTGACCCCTCCGCTCCTGGGCACAGTGTGCTAAATGGCAGGAGGGCTGGTTGTAAGCAAGGCTCTGCAGCGCTGGGCTCCCTCCAGGGCACCCCGTCACCA
>NW_005841940.1:616893-632637 GCF_000455745.1 Alligator sinensis | reverse complement strand
GCAGGACTGGCCCAGGGTGCGTCTTGTATTGCTAGTGCAATCATTGCAACACTGCTCCACCCTGCGGGGTTCACACAGCACTTGCTTTAAATAAGCCTAGATGAATATATTTTCCTAGGTGGATGGAGCCCTTCCTTCCTGTAGCCACAGCAAATCCTTGGCAAAGCAGACACACCTGGGAATTAGCAGAAGGAAAAGGAACTGCTCTACTCCCACATACTATGCTTTGGGGTCTGATTTATCCTGTAACTACAGTGCATCACAAGCCCAGTTTCTCCCATCTGTTCCCATCAGCACTTGGCTCTCTTCAATCAGATTTGGAGTAGATAGCAGCACTACTGTATTGCTCGTTAATTTAATCAAGCAAAAAAAAAATCCTCTGGGGCACCAATTTAATTACAGAGAAGGTGGCTTTCAGTCCTGAGAGAGGCACAGAGCTTTCAGGGAACAGCCACAAGTCCCTTTATTTAATGAAGGGAGCTGGAAGTGAAGTGTGGCTTCTTGATCTCCTCTGGTGGCTGCATAGCCCTTTATTTGGGTCATTTGAACTATCTAATTAGCCCAAGCAATGTCCCCCTTTTCTACAAAGGATCAGGGGTTAGGAAACCCCTCTCCTCAGGATTTTCTCTTACTTAGCCCAGCATGGAGAATCCTATCCTGAGGCACCAACTCCCCCCCACACGTTCTATAGTGAGTCTAAGCCCAGACCAGAGGATTTCACTCCGAGGGTCAGGAGCCTTTGGCAGGCACCATGGGTCTGAACCTTGCAACATCCAAGTCCCTTTGAGGAACTAGGACTAATTTTTTCTTCCCCAGGTCCCCCAAACTCACTGCATCTGGCATCTCCTATCTTCCCCCTGCAAGTTTTTAAGCAGGTGAGTCTGTCGAACAGGACTAAGACAATCTCCTGGTCAGTAAAATCCTATTTGTCTGCCCCCGGGGGGGGGCCAAGGTTGGCCATGCCTAAAATAGACTGCAGTAAATAGGATGCAGTAAATTTTGGATGCTTATCTTGCTGGGATCCTATGACCCCAACTGACTTCCTGCCCTTTGGGCAGGGGGCTGGACTCAATGATCTTCCGAGGTCCCTTCCAGCCCTAATGTCTATGAAATCTATGAAATACCTACCAGCCAGGGACAGCAAATGGCTGAACTGTGGTTGGGGAAAGCCCTCTGCTGTATATGACTATCCCAGCCTTCTCTTTTCAGGCTTCACTCTTCCAATCTTGCTAATACTGCAGCTGAGTGAGACAGTAAGGACACTCTCAGACACTGCATTTAACAACAAAACCTCAGTCATCTCATATTCACTTCTGCTGCAGCTTCTCCTCTTGAGGATATGTCATTTTTCAGAGTGGCACAGCTGTGACCTGTTCCCTCTACTCAAACAGGGTGCCACAGACTGTTCGTCTTAGCTGTCTAATCAAGATCACCCCTTGAGGAAGGATGTTCTCAGTCAGAGTGCAGGGGGCTCTGAGAACACAGAGGGAAACATGAATTGCAGATGTTGGGTCTGAGTTCATCGGATATCACCTCTGGTGGAGCTCACCCAGAGCATCATCCTTAGAAGGGAACAAATTTCATCAGACAAGAAAATACAACTCACCTTCCTTTTAGGCTGGTTACACACCTAAGGGTCTTCTAGGGGCTACATCTGTCTCCTCAGTGGAATGGGAGGAAGGCAAGAGGCACTTTCTTCTCCCTGCCACCTCCTCCCAGGCAGATGCATTCAGGTACAAAGTAGGTACAGTTCTTCCTTCCTCACAGGCCACAGCCACCACATTGACTGGAACAACCAGCCAGGTCCTATTTACACATGCAGTGCTACTGTCTTATCATTGATAAGAAATGCCATGTGTTCACACATTCTCCTGCCATGGCTCTGGGCATCCTTCAATGCAAGCTACCTCAGACAATCGTACCCATCCAGAATCCACAGTACCTGCAGATAAGGCTGTATGCCTCAAGTACTGCCAGCAAAGGGTAACCCCTCAAAGATGAAGCCTCAACTGTACCAAGACGCATTTTAGACCTTTAGACTCTACTGCTGTTTCTTCTGGAGACAGCAAGGCGATAGGAATTGCTTCTGCTGTGTCACAAGCAGCCCAACAGCTCAGGGGAAGGATGGGTGAGTTACCCTGCTAGCATCAATTTGCTTGGAGAGAGGTCCCCGTCTTCTATTTGCCTTTTTGTCTCAAACTAAGATTGGCACAGATCCCTCCACACACACAGAAGCAAGATAGCTTCTGCCTCTAGCCTGCCTGATCCAAGCAGGAAACAACAAAGCCCAGCTTGACACCTGTGAAAGTCATGTTGTGCAGGATAAGAACAGTTACAGTGCTCTTCAAGATCAGAGAGAAACAATCCAGTTTTCAGAGACCTAGACACAAGCAAGAGGGACTCTGAGAAAAACAGACTCATGGCTGCTTTAGGGGCTCAGAGACTCCAGCTGTAGCAGTGGTGGGATTTTAAACTGCATCTCATCAGCTGCCTGCAATCCTCTCTGCAGTGCAGAGTCCCAGCTTCACACAGCTACAAGATGTAAAATTCTCCTTGCCCTAAAGCAAAGGAGGTTTCCCCTAGTTCACCTTTGAAAGAAAAAACACCAGTTCATGCAAGTGACAATATAATTTTGTTTATTTTCCTTTTAACACACTGCTGGTTAAAACTGCCAGGCAGTAGATTTCAGAACATTCCCTCAACCAAACATCCTGGGAAAAATTAAAAAATAAACAGCTACATGTACCAAAAATAAAATAACCCACCCCCACCTCTTTCCCCCAAAAACAAGTCTTTGCAAAGCCAATGCAATCAGAAAGAGACATCTGTGCTTTTCACCCAGGGCCCAAGCTTGCTGCAAACAGAAATATCACTGTAAATTGTTACAACACAATGGACAGTAAAAAAACAAGAAAAACAAAACAAACAGACCTCCTTCAAAACCCTTTAGTACTGATGACAAATACAGATGAAAATTGCTCTCCAACTGCTTTCTCCTTCATGGACAATCTTAGGCTTGCAGCCTTGAGTAGCTTGCAACTGTGCTATCTTTAATGCCCAACAGATCAACTCACTGCAAGAAGCCAGCATCCTCATAGCAGGAAGAGGCACAAATGCTGTTTATTAAGGCCCTGTCTACACAGCCAGCCATTAACAGAGCAACAGGAATCACAATCAAGTCAAAAGACCTCATTTCAACACAGTTAAGGGCTGTTGTGCAGGGGGGAAAAAAAATCGATGTCACTATAACTAGGCTAAAACCCTGGACAGTTCAGGCTGCTGCCCCCCAGACCCCAGCCTGAAGCTGCTAAAACTTCTACTTTGGCTTCATGCAGCCAGGGGCCATTTCACAGACTGGATAAGCAGCTAGGGCCTGAGTACAAGCTGCTCCAAACAATTCTGATCCTGCTTTACTAGTGAGCCTCCAGTGAACATTTTACTCAGAGACCCTGGCCCAAACGTGTTTGACTGAGAGAAAATGGCTGTGATGAACAAATAAACACTTCCTTAACACACAGAAATAGGAAAGAATGGTCAAAACCTTTTGCCCTTCTTAGATTAAACACACACTTAGAAAAGCTTCCTGTTAAGAAACCCATCCAAGTTGCTGTTTGCCACTTACACCAGGAGGAATCTCCATTATGCAATGCCCCGAGCAGAAGCCTTTGCTGGCTGTAGTGAAGCATTCAATATTTCCTGATCAGACAGCGCTGCTGTGAAGGGAGGAAAGCACTTCTGTTTTTTAAATAAAGCACTTATTGACAAAATAAATCAGACGCTATTAATAAATCAGCAAGGAGAGTCCTGTTGACCAAGCCAAGGACAGCTCACCAGGTGGCATTTTTCCCAGTTCTCCAAAAATATTCCTTAATGTACAGCTATAAACTCTGAGCAAGCCAGAGTCCAGGAAGACGCAGGCCAGCTTCAAACTCCTCTGCACAAACCAGCACTAGAAGTTAAGTGCATTTATTACTGTATGCATGGGATGAGCCCATTCAGCGCTGATATGAAACACCAATCCCTTCCCCTTAGGCCAAGATCAGGAACTAGGGAGGCAGCACAAAGGGCCCATTATTAATATTAAGCTCCATCCTATATGGGGAGTTCACAGCTCCATCTCATATTGTCGTGTCCCTCAGGTATACCTGTCTAAGCTCATTTAGAACTACCCACTAAAGAGAGTCAAGTGGAAATGGACCAAGGTGAAAGAGGCAGGCCTATTAGACCTTGCACTTTTGAGCATAAAACACAGCCAGTGGAAGAACTGAGCCCACCTTTCCTTGGGTTCCCAGAGAAATGGGCTGAGTGGATACAAAGAGAGGACAGACACTCCTGGGATTTGATATATTTGTTCTCAGAGGCTAATCCTCACACCTTGCACACAAGCTCCTGAGAGGAGTTCTCTCTCAGGTAACAAAGGGTTACTATAGTATCAGGCTATAGCTGAAACTAGACTCTGCTTCCCATGTTATTGCCAGCCTACCCCAATAAGCCCAGGTGCAAAGCACTCCAAGGTGGCAGTCTGCTCCTAGTTTAGAGCCTTGCTGGACCAGACAGTGCAGCGAAAAGCCCAGGGCCAGCAAGGTTCCAATGGCAGGATGGAGTCGATGCCATGACCCAAACTACGCTGTTCATGTAGAAACAGATTTGGAGGCAGCTCAAAGCCACATTGCTACCCAACAGCTGACCATGAGTCTTGTCAAACCTTCAACAGGTCTATAGGCAAGTGAATGTAATGCATGTTAAATCTGTCAAGCAGCACCCGGCTATTCCCACCGGGCACCTGCACAATTCTGCCCATGTATTTTGCAATGTGGCTTGGGAAATCCCTAGTCCTCCTCCAGGAGCCTTCACTGGAGACTGCTTTGAGGAGGCCAACCCTGAAAGAGTACATCATCTCTTCCAGCACCCATCACTCTATTCAGAGACAGCAAGAACCAGAGCAGAAGACACCTGCAAGCAGCTCTGCACTGAAGCTGAGATGTACCAGAGCAAAGAGACAATGAGACGGCTCCCCTGTTCCTCACAGGGGTACAAGTGTCTGAGCAGGGACAGCTGGATCCAGGAAACAGATTTAAAATTAAAAAAAGAGAGGAAAGAAGGTCCTTAGAACAGAAGCTTCTTCAAACTTATCTGTAATTAAATGATACAAAGGCACCAGAAATGAACAAAAGGATTCGCTTTGGCATTCTGCTCACTTCCACATGGGACCGGGCAGATGCTGTTCTAGTTGTACAAACACCATGGAGCAGTCACAGGGTTAGCTAACAGCTACTGAAGCCAGGGAATTTAAAGTTAAGGATAAACAGGCCTTTCCTTCCCCAGCTGGCCTGAACAATACACAGGGCTCAGTCCCATACTCCTTGCATGCCTTCTACTGCCATTAGCAGGAAGCTGGGGCACAGAGAGCAGGGGTAGGTAAAGCTGCCTGCTACTCCAAAACCCTGCCTCTGGGAACAGAGGAAAGGGTATGGTGTAAAAAAAACAAAAACAAAAACAAAAAACAAACAAACAAACAAAAAACACCACAAAAAAAACCAAACCCCCAACCATTGGAATCTTCCCTTTGGGAAGCCCAGAATATCAGCCCATGCCTTTGGGGAGATTTAAACGTGTATTTTGGAGCAGGGTACTTGGCTGAAACAACCATTTAAACAATCTGCTCCACAGCACACAGTAACCTCCAAAATCAATATCCTCCAGTGAATTATGACTGGTTTGTCCCATGTCTGCCCTCCATATGACTGTAAAGGCAGGTGCTGAGGGCTTAGGCCCATCATTACTTGCTGCTGGTTATCTGTAGGCAATCTGAAGTCTGTTCATACACTTTAATGTTTCTATTTGGTCCCCAAATATCTAGGAAACTGTGTTATGTGCTTCCAGCACACAAGGTTGCTGAACCACTCTGAGTTTAGAGAAGCAGAACAGCAGCCGTAAGTTTTACACACTTTCAAAAGGAAAGCAGCCAGACAAAGCTTAGGACAAGCAGAAGCCATCACTGGTGCCTACTCACTTCCATCACGTACCAGCTTTGGGGATTCCTAGATCAGCAGGCAAAGAAGGGAAGTACGTTTCCTGCAAGTCACAAATAGCTCTGCACACTAGTTTTCAGGCTGGGATATGCAGGGCTCTTTGCACCTTGCCATACATGTTCATTCTTAACCATTCATCCCCAAATACAAATGGAAACCAACAGCAAAAGGCAACAGCTGAATGAAGATATTTCCCAATAAATCAACAATAGACATATAACTCTATATTCTCCCAGAATCAGGTACCTAGTCAGTCTTTACCCACCTGATGTGCAGATGCCAGACAGGAAGAGGTCCAAGCAAAGCCAGCCAAAAAAAAAAAAAAAAAAAAAAATCAGACCTCAACATCCACCCACATGTTGGATGGTTCCCTCAGACTCTAACCTTGTCAGAATCCTCATATACCTTTTACCAATAAAAGAGCCTTTGCTGCCTTGACTAAAATCTAAAGCTGTCAGAAACTGATGGGCTGGAACGAGAAAGCAAGGAAGAAAGCAGATTTATTATAGTACCATAATGGCTCCAGGAGACCAGTGATGAACTAGGAAATTCTACACCCATCTGGTGACACGCTACTGCAAAGCAGATTATGATCCTCTTCCCAAATGTTCTAAGCTGAATTGCTTTAAATTAAGAAACGTGAGCTCTCACACACCACAGAAGTCAGGCCCCATGCAGCAGGCTCCAGACTAAGCAAACCATGGCACATAATCTCTGTTGGAAAGGAAAGAGACCAACTATCCCAGCCTTGCAGGGGAATGGTCTGATCTAATTAGCTTCCTCCATCTCAAACATGCACATTTCTAGACATGGGCCCCTCAGCCTAAATTGAGCAAGCCAAAGAAATTGTTCTGAGCCATGTCAACAGGAGCCAAACTGGGTCCTGCCCAAGAAGCAGCACAACTAAGAACTGCCAGCACCTCAGACAAAGAGGAAGAAAACATTCTTGACTTGGAAGGCTGGACTGTCCCTACAAAATAAAGTCCCAAAGTTCCCACAAAGTAAAGTCCCAAAGCCTGGGGCCTAGTTGGTTAGTGATGGTGACCAAGAAATCTCAGTGTTCTACTTGGTTTTCAGGCACTGCCACTCAAAAAAAAGGTCTTATATTGAAAGTAAGAAGTTCTAGGAGCAATAAGGCTTCAGAAAGAGGCAGAGTGATAAAGTTGCTATTCCACCAGACATCCTAGCATTCCAGAGCCCAGCTTACTCCAGGATCTATTTGCCTATAGCACTGGCCTTTTCTTCCTTGCGTATGTTTTCTTACAACCAAGCTTCTCTGCTGCTTTTCCAGATGTGCTGCTTGTGTGCATACTACAGGTCAACAACAGCAGAAGAAAAAAGTCAGTTGGGCTTGATATTCTTCACTGACACTAGAAAATGCAGTTGTGGTTAAACATGGAGCAGCAGTGCACATGGCTGGAAAAGCAGAAGGCTTGTGTGGCTTCTGCAAGAGACTCTGCCTGTTGTTAGAGAAAGGCCAAGTCAACTGAGCAGCTAAATGTGATTTTACTGAAGGCAACCAGTAGGACAAGGAGAAGCAGAGTGCAGGGAGGGATTCCTCAGTCCAGCTGCACAAGATGAAAACAGATGCGCTCCTTGGCAAAGGTAACACATAGAGCAGGAACATTGTTAGAATGGAAGCTGACCAGGCTGGTACACAAAGACTTCAAGCATCACAGAACACCCAATCCTGAGTACCTCAGGTGCTGAGCCCCTCATGCCAGGCAAGGTTTATTCATAACTCCCTGGGAGCTTCAAGTGCTCAGCACTCAGAGGATCAGCTGCTGAGGAACCAGTCCTTTCAGAGCAGGAAGAGATCAGCTTGAACACAGAGGGACTATTGTTTGGACACTGTTCAGCTCAGCTTCAAGTATCTGAAAGCACTGCTCTCCTCACACCAGGCACACAACCAAAACCAGACAGCAACATGACACATGGAACACACTCCCTTCACACGGGAGCAGTCATCTTGCTAAGACACTGCTGGTGGAAAGCAAACAATGTGGTTTAAACTCATCCCCAGGTAACTGAAGAGGCTGGTTGGGCTGGTCTAGAGGACTTCCCTTCCATTTCAGACTCTTCACAACCATTAGATATGGTCACCTTATGGGCTAGAGTTTTGGCATGTGCCAGAACCTCTCGCACAGGCAAGTCCTGAGATACCAAACCCTACACAGAGTAGCTGATGGGACACACTGACTGCTCCCAATCTCACACTGCTCTGGACTGGACTGGTCAAGGCAGCTGGGATTAGGGAGTAGCCAGGAAGTACTTGAAGGGTTGCTCTCCTGTCTTACAGACACTAGACCAACAGTCAGAGCAAGGAGGCACAAGCACTGGAGACTCAGTGGAGATGCTAAGAACCTCCATTTTTTGAACACCTGGTCCCTAGCAGCTCTTGAGCAGACACCATACATTAGAGAGAGGAAGGGATGAGACTTTAAATGAACCACAGAAGAGAAAAAGAACATTTAAAAAAAAGAAATAAAACCACAACTTGTACAGAAAAAAAATGCATCTGGGTCAGAGACACTAACAAAAAGCGGACCTACTGCAGGGCATGGCAGAACCTCTCAGCAACAAACTTCAAATCATCACAAGAGAAAAGTCTCTCCCATCCAATGCAGCAAGTCAGGCCAAATAATTCCATCTGCTTCTGATGCAACTCGCACCCTGAAGGTAGAACATTTCCCAGGAGACCAAGCAACGAGGCGGAGCCTTAGCAGGTGTAGCGCAAGGAAGTACCGTACATTTAGTTACACACTTTCAGGCAGATATCGAAGAGGAAGTCTCTCTCCTCCATGGTTGTTAAAGTGTCACCCAATCACACCAGAAAGTCTGTGCATCTTTTTGGTGAAGACACACATCTAAGCCTGGTTTCAAAGCTGCCTCCTTACTTAGGTTCTCATGCGGATGATATTCCACCCTGACAAGGGTAAAAAGCTTGGGTCACGCTACTTCCTCTCCTTGTGGGATATGGACTGAAGTATACCAGCTTCTGCTTTCTACAGACAGCAAGGATCCAGTTTAGTCTCAAATGCCCCAGGGAGGAAAGGAGGCCGCTTCCGGTGAGAGTGGGAAAGCGGAGGCCTCCCTGATCGCTGGCTGGAGGGAGGCAAGCTCCCCTGTCCCTGTACCTGCTGTTCACTTCAAATGAACTTTTTTCCTTAAATTATGAACAATTTGGAGGACATGGAAAGCAACCACATTCGGTCCGACTCCCTCCCTCTTGTCCCCACTGCTGCCTCTGTATAGGGCTCTCTCTCACAACCGGCACAGGCAGAAGAGGGTAGGGATGAAGACACCAAAGGCCACCAATATAGGGAACATGAGGCTGCTGTTGTCTGAGGCATAAGGGTTTGGTGTGCGGGGACCCGACTGAACCCGGTTCTTATTGGCCTGTTTTTTAACATTGGGGCCTTCTTCATACTCCTCTTCATCATCCTCATCCTCCTTTTTCTCCAGGCCTGGGTGAGGCTGCAGCTTTGGAACATCTATTGGAGCAGAAGAGAAAGATCCGCAAGGGTGAAGGAGCTGTCAGGATTCTAGCAGGCAAGACCCTCCCCCAGCCAAATAGAACAGGGCACCAGCAATATCCCATGGACCTACAGGCAGCCTTACACTGCCAGTACCCCCAATCCAGCATAAACTCCCCATGCAGAGACACTCAGACAGCCCTCCTCTCAGCTGGTTGGTCAAGGAAATCTAGACATCCCTGCACTCCTCATGCAGGAAGAACTACATCATGCAGGCAGGTTTACAACAGAAAGGCAGTCAGACCCTTCTCCTACTCTTCCTGGATGCCCAGTAAGATCCCAGTGAACAATGACAGATTTGATGCTTAGACAACTAAGTGCTTCCAGTCCTACAAAGGACCCTCCCACACAGCAGCCCTTCTCTAAACCTGCCAGAGATTCTCTACTCATTCACCAAAACAATGCAAAAGACAATACCATCCAAGTCCAGCCCATACTGATAAGGAGCCAGATTTCAAATTCACTACACAGAAAGATGCTGAGATATCACTGGACTCCCAGAGATGCCCTGGCTTAAAAAACAGGGCGACAGAAAGAGGGACCCCACTTACCCTCCCCACAAAGTGCACACATTGCGCAGATATTCTGAACTGAAGGTTGGGAAAACCAGTGGCATCCTCGGAGCCACGAAGCCAGAAGCCCAGCATGGAAAGGAAGTGACAGATCAGAAACTGAGCCATTATTAGCCACAGGGGTCCCCAAAGGCAGACAGTCTGCAGTTGCTTGTGACATCATTCAGCCAGAGAGTTTGCCTCTAGCTATGTGTCTGTAAGAGGCAAGATTGATGAGGGTGGGTGGGAAGGCAACTAGGATCAGTCTTGAACTGTACATGCACCAGTCTTTGTAAATGAGGAGGCAGGCCCACACCTGAAGGAAGCATGCACTATGGCACACCCTCACAGGGAAAGCAGAGGGAGATGGGTGTGGCCCAGACAACTCAGCAAAGCCTGCCACTACAGATGGAGTGCTGCATGCAGGGGCTAGGTAATAATGGGCTGATTTCCACATGGACAGTGCTGGAGCATTGAAAAGGCTCAGTAGCTTACCATCCACTGTTCCTTGCAGGAGGTATAATGCACAGATTTTTGGATTGTCGTAGTATCCCTAGAGAAAAAAAAACCAAACAAACCAGAAGAAGTCAGTGACCCCAACCACCACCCACACAGCTGCACCACACAGCAAAAAGAAGAGGAAAAAAAGAAAACAAGGAAAAGCCCAGTGCCCTCCACGAGTTGTTACCTTGACGAACTCAATTTGGAGCTTCCCTGTGAATGTGGAAACCTCTCCCTGAACACTCAGCTTCCCCTTCTTGATGCTCATTGGAACGATCTCATCATGAGCCGTGCTGTGCCCAACTCGGTCAAAGATATCCAAATCCTTCACCACCACATGGCCGTTCAAACGCACATCAAATACCTTTGGTGGGGAGACAGATTGCAGAGAGCATCAGAAAGGAACCAGGTACATGATAACAGAGAGAACAGGACAGAAATGGTCCATGCTTGTCAAACAGCTGAGAGGCAAGAGGGTGTGACAGTGTACATTATCAAACTGCTAGTTTCCACATACATGGGCATCTGCTTCCCTCCCTTAATGAGAAGAATTCAACATCCCAGTGCAGCCAGTTGAAGATAAAACATTATACTGTTTAAAAAGTTTCATATAGTCATTGTTAGATGTCATTTGGTGCAAGTAAGCCTGCCCCCAGGCTTCTAACAGGTATCCTCCTTGCTACTGTTCCATACTAAGGAAAGCAGTATTATCCTGTCCTGCTGTCAGGAGGTGCCCAGTGCTCACAACTCCTAATCAATCGAGTGGTAGCTGTGGGTGCTCAGCACTTCTGCTAACTTGGCTCTGGGTTTATTAAGCTCAAGTTCGTGAAAGAACAGGGCAAGGGGAGAAGAGAGAGAAGAGGCAGAAGGAAGAACTACGAGACTAAACTGTTAGCCTAGTGCACACAATCCAAGTGGATGCCAGTTCTGGGTTCTGGGGACTCGAGCTTCACTCATAACTGGGGCCACCCTCCATACTACACAAAGGAAACAGAACCAGGGCTACACTAGTCCTTAACTCCTGCAGACCTATTTGGCAGGAGGCTCCCTTCACATCCAGTCATTTCCACTCTCTAAGACAATGGCAGTGTTGGCCAGCTACTTGAAATAATCAACAAGCAGGAAAGCAAGATGGTGCAGGAGTCAGGAATCACAAGTCCTGACCCCATATCCCTAGTGAGTTATTGGGTAACCTTGACTCAGCTGTAAAGAAGGGATTATAAAGCAGGGTAAAAATCATTAATGCTTTGAAGCCTCCAGACCTATTTAGCTATGTAATTTATTGAAGATATTGTTTCATAGCAAAGGCTGCCATATATTGAACTACAAGGCAGGTGCTGAGGGTCACTTTGTGAGGCACCCTACAGATGCCATCTTCTCTACAGCAACTCCGCTGGCTTCAGTAGATTTACACTAGGGATGAATTTAGCCCTTAATAAGTGCTTTCCACCCCTTTCTACAGCTGTTCCACACATCTTAATCCCAACAGGCAGCAATATGCAAGAGGCTACTGACAATCCCAAGAAGCATAACCCTGGAGAAAAATGAGTATCACCAGTAATAGTGAGGCATAGACCCTAGAGCTAAGGAGACATTACTTACCTTCTGTTGGGACTGTGCAAAATAGACCTCTGCAAACTTCAGCACCAATACATAGTCCCCCTCCTCCTTGATGGGAATCTCGTAACCAAAGGTTTCTTCATTGTAACGCTCAGTCTGGTACAGAATCTGATCCTCTGCATTGGACCGCAAGATTGGCAGCTTCATGCCATAATCAGAAGCTGAATTCCAAAAACAAAGCAACAAGAGTGAGAGTTAGCTTTTGAGGCACTTCTAAAAGCCTGAGTACAGAGATAAGTCTTTAGGAAGTATGTAGGTGTCTAACCCCACAGGCAGTTACAAACACACTGGCTCTAGAGCCAGTTCTTTCATGCCCTGCATCCCCTCCTAGCCCTGACCACAGGAGGGAGCTATTACCTTTCCCAACTTGCGTTCCCTGCTCTACTTGCTCACACTTAATCCAAGGCATCAGAGGGAAAGGTTGGGCAGCAGCTGCAAAAAAGACTCCCAAACTCAAATCCTGTAGAAGCACAGTTCTGAATACGCTGCTCTCCAATAGGTGCAGTGAACCCACTTACACCAAAGGAGGGGTCCAGTTTCAGTAAGGGCACTGCACCAGAGGTCTTGGCCACGATTCAGACTTTTCTAAGGGCGAGAGCACCTCAAACTTCTACAATGTTTTAACCAACACCACTGTAGGATGCAAACAAACCAAAGCTAATTTAGGACCGGGTCATCTTGATCCCGCCCCCTGCAGCCGACTTGAAATTACATAGATTATAGTTTTTCCCAATTAAGTCATCTTCCACCCAAAGGGAAACATGTGGGATAGTAGAGAGGTGCGAGTGCTAGAGGACGGCTACCAAAAACCCTTTCTCATGAAAGCCTCATAATATCCTTCAAACTCAAGACAAAGACAACCACCCACAGGCTCTAGCACTGCAAGCTGTCTCAGCTCTGATTTCAGGGGTGCCACATTACAACCACTTGCTGTGCTGCAGTCTGCTCACCACACAGAAAAGAATCTCAGAGAAATGTTCCTATTGTCTGAAGGAATTGCAAGTACAAACTTGTTTGCCCTTACTGAAATGTCTAACAGCAGCACTCAGGGGCCTTAATCAGAACCAGCACTGTGCTGTACAACATACTGTACAAACACAAAGGTGACACAGGCCCCAGAGAACAAACGGTGCACAGAGGAGACAGGCAGCAGTGGAAAGATCCTGGATGTCATCTACAAAATTAGCAAAAGTGGATCCAGACGTTTAAGTCGTCCGCTGACAGCTGCTGTTTCCACTCCCATTTCCTTGGAAACAGACGATGGATTGGCCAAGACAAAGAAAGTAAAAAGTTCTACCCAACCACTCTGTACCAACAGCCAGCCAATATAAACGAGCAAGAGGAAATTAACACCATTTCTTACTCTACTCACACACATACATATGCATGCACACACTGCTGCAGAGATAACAGCTACACAGCAACTTGGGCAGTTTTAAGCCAGGGTCCTTTCGACTACTCTGTAACTATCAGAGTGACAGATAGGGAGGCTTAGTCACCAGAACCAAAAGATGTGGAAAGCCTCATTCATTTTTTGCATCCCACGTAGGTCTCTGTGCCCAGCTACAAGCTATCTTTTATAAGCAACACATCTGCTCACACTTAGAGCAAAACCCGTAGAGAAATGAAACTCATTGTCCCAGCTGGGATGGTGACCGAAGGGACCACAGACAGTCAAACATGTGACTTTGGCTCACTTACAGGTTGCAGTTTCATTGGTCTACAGAGGTAGGGAAGTGGACCTGAATTAGCAGTATTTTATGCACAGTGAAGGCTGACAAGAAAAAGCCATGATCCCGTAACAATAACGAAAGTGGCCACAATCCTCATTTCATCTGGTACCTGGATACCGATTTGAAAAAAGAGGGGAAAGAATCCTTAAATGCAATCATAGGCAATTCCTGTCATCAGCAGGGGGGTTCTGCTATAGCTGCTGTGTGCCTATCTACGCAAAGGGGAGCTCAATGTGTGAAACAACAAACCAAGATGATGGTGCAATAAAAACCATTGAGAAACAAGCAACAGACAGTAGTTGGGCTCATGGGGTAAAGTCTAGTTTGCTGTGCCTGGCACCATGGCTGGAACAGGGTGATCATCACAGGCTGCCATTCAAAGCAGCTCCATGAGTGCCCCTGTAGGAGGAGCACAGCACAACTGTGACTGCACTGTTTGGAAAAGGGCCCTTTTTGGTTCAGATTCAGAGACTGTAGTGTCCAAAGGGACATTGTTCTTCAGGTTACACCAAAAAACACTTGTGTAGCAGCAGGTCAGTTGGCACTTAAAGCTAAAGGCATCCAAACACCCTGTCTAGTAAAAGAGAGGTCACCAATGGTAACTCTCTGGGGAACAATTTAAATGTTATGAATTGTTAAATGGTAAATTCTTTTGGATGCCTTCTTGCATGAAAAGGGGCACTCGCACCAAGGGCACAGAGAATGCAGCAGCAGCACTACAGCAGGGGAGCTGCAGCAATCCCATCAATGCTGGCCATTACTACTCTCCTGGTGATGGGGAGACCCAAATCTCAAAAAGGCAGCTGGTCTAGTCTGTACTGTAAGAGTTACCAAATGCTCATGGTGGCTGCACTTACTGTGTGGGGGGAGAAAGCAGTGCTTTGATATGTTCACAGATAAGCCATCTTTGGCTGCACAGGTTATCAACAGCAGGCAATTTCCATGGCAGAAGCTGAAACATTGACTCCTGGCTAGAACGCCCAACCCCAGCAGTCACAGCAAGACTAGAACAGGATCTCAGGTGTGAAATGAGGAAGCTCGGAGTCCTTTATCTCCAGGAATATCAAAGAACAAAGGATTAGAAAAGAGACAAGGGAGAGCAGTGCCTATACTAATGGCAGAGCTCCAGAGCAGTATCTCCATTATTCCTCCCCTCCTGCCCAGCAAGGCAGGGACAACTAACGCAGCTCTGTGTCCTGCCCTCTGGCAGGTAGTAAGCTTCACTGCTTCAGGAGTTACACCAGGAGCCTGTGCTGGCACATCGCCCTTCGCTGCCTTTCCCCAGCAGAGCTAATGGAACATCCTGCCAAAAATGCTGGGTTGGAGCTGTGCTGCCAGGAGGGGCAGGTGAACCAGTGGCCACACCTTCCCTGACCCTCCACTTGCACCCTCATGGGGTCCTGTTGCACCGCGGCAGGAGTCCACCCCGGGGAGCAGGTGCTGCTCCCACACAACTCGCAAGCTCCCTGCAGGAAGCAACCGCAGCACATGCTTACCTCACCAAGCTGGGACTTGAACTTGCAGCCCTGGCTGTGGACACAGGGGGCTTCCTCTGCCAAAAGCTATGCCAATCCTGGTGGCACTACCACTCAACAGCCCCAGTCGGGCAAAACTCCCCCCCGGTCTGCCAGCGCCCTGCTCCCACTTGGCTGCCATCGCACAACCCTGCAGCAGGCAGGTGCAGGAGGCTCAGGCGGGCAGGGCTTGCACGGCCGGCCCAAAGCCCCTGCACTTGGCCTGCTCGATGGCTGCCGGCCTGGCTTGGCAGAAG
>NW_005841940.1:608796-616364 GCF_000455745.1 Alligator sinensis | reverse complement strand
CGGCCCAGCCCCGCCGCACATGCCGCCCTCCTCTTCCTGCCGCTGTCGCCGCGAGGGGGCAGCCTACCACGCTGGCCCGGCGGCTGGATATCAAACGCCCAATCACCGCCCGCCATCGCGAAAATTAATCAGCGGCCCGTCTCCCACTGGTCGCGGAGCCCGCTAGATTTGCATATCAGAGCCGCGACAAACCAATGGGAGCAGGCGGCGAGAAGCAGGTTTGGTAGAGAAGGCAGGTCTAGCTGCCGGGTTGGCATTAAACTGCGGCGGGAGGCTTGTGGGGGAGTGGAGCGAACTATGTGCGGCGGGACTTGGGGGGGCACAAATCCACGCCTCCCCAGTAGAGATCCTGTCGTCCTCTATTTCCGAGCGGGTGGTACGTCCCAGTAGGTCGGAGGCTGCCTCTGCGTCCATACCATCAGCAGGGGACAGGGGGTTAGAAGCCAAGCGGCCTCTTTCACCACGGCCGCCCTGTGGGGGAAAGAGATGGAGTGAGTCAGTACAGCACACCCTTCACATCGCGCCCGCGCAGCTCCTGACCCAAGGCAGCTTCTGTGCTTGAAGCGAACGCCGAGCCGCTGCCGCTCAGCGGGGGGACTGTGGTAGTTCCCCTGCGGTCAGCCAATCAGAAGGTTCCAGCGCGTCTGGAGCGCAATGCATGGTGGGGCGGCGGCCGGAAGCAGGCGTCTCGCTGAGGCTGGGGGTTCCCATAGCAACGAGTCCTTCCCCGGGTGAGAGCGGTCGGGGCCGGGCAGGGGATTTGCCGCCGGGGGAGACCATGTGTGTCACACGTGGGAGTCGGACCATGCTGATATTCGCGGGGTTGCCGTGGAGGGCTTGCAGGTGAGGTCGCCGGGAGAGCGAAGAAAACCTGCAGGGTAGTGGAAATGGAGCTAAACAGCCTTGCATTATTCCCACTTGCCCTAGTGTGACTGCGAATGTCACTGGGACCTCGTCTCTCTTCTTCCCCTGGGTGTCTTTTGAAGCCTCAGACTTGCAGCTTAATGCCTGTGGTGTCCTGCTTGCACCCAGCCTGGCCACGCTTGGCCTCGCAGGCCTGGCCCCTTATTGCCTTGTATCCCAAGCTCCTTTCCTCTGCAACGTGCTCGTTTGTGCACAGTCTTCCCCTTGACCCATAAGTTAATCACTACAGATTGTAGGTCAAGGTGTTGTACATTTTTTTCTAAGCCCCTGCTACATGTTGCATATTACACAGTTTTTAGGAGAACTTTTACAATCTTTTCTCCAGTGCCTGAATCTTGTTGGTCTAATAAAAGATATCATCTCTACTAGGAGTCCTGATTGATATATTACATAATTAACTGGTTAATTACACAATGAACTTAGACCAGCCACATGTGCAAAGTAAAGGCAGCAACAAGTGCAAAGTGAATACTGTACAATTAACTAGTGAATTGCATAATAAATTTAGACCAGCCACATATGCAAAGTTATTACCACACAACAAAAATGGCCAGCTATAAAAAGAGCCAGCCAGCTATGAAGTTAGTGCTTGAAAATGTGTAACAACTCTATAGCTGGTTTCTGTCCAGCTTTAATCTGGACATGTAGCAGGGCCCTTGGGAAGTTCTGGCACAATGTGGCCTGGCAGAACCCAAGCTTGTTTGATGAGATGCTCACGCTCACTGGCTTTGCCCTCTGTGAAGCTATCTCTGGGGATTCCCTTCTGTGTGGAGTGAGGGAGGGCAGCTCCTCTTGATGTTGTGCAAATTGGTCACTAGAGGACAGTAGGTGGTCATAGCAATTCTGCCCCAACGTGCTTCAGGATACTGAGGTGGTTTAGAGACTACGTTTTCCTAGGCTTAATCCAGACTACAGCCATCACTATATACACATGGACATCTGTAGTCTGAATTAAATTTGACTTTGGTCTAAACTAACTAATCTTCACTGAGCGAGGATTAAAGTTAATGCATACTAAGGCAGTCTGAACTAGGCAATTTAAACTATTACTTAACAGGTAATGGCAGGTATCTAGGGCTTGCTGATGCTGGTGCCCACCACCAGGTGTAGTGAGTGCAGTTTTGTGGCCCTGATTGTGAGTGGCGGGCAGTGTCCAGCACCCCCTGCTGTCTCTACTAAAGAAGTGTAAAAATGCAAGAAAATCTCCCTGATGGTCAGTGATTGTCTATTAACTCTTACAGTGTAATTTGAATTTAAATTTGATTTGGACTGCGTGATGCAAATCGAAAACAGTGAGCAGATCTACAAATGGCCAGGGGTACCCAAAGGAATGAGACTGTTGTCAGAAAAAAATCCAACAAGCCATTATGCTGCCAGATGCTTCATGTAGGCACACCTGTCTCCTGCAGAGCTGGCAATAGGTGTACCACCTTTCCCAGGACACTGGGAGACAAAGCCACAAAGGCAAGCAGGCACGGTGGATCGGATCTTTCATGTCAGTTCCTTTTCCCCAGTCTCCTTTTCAAGTCCTTCCATCTACTGCCTAGTCCATGGGGTGGCAGAAGTCAAATTAGGCTGGTTAGATGATTTCAAAACTAATTGCTACTGATCAACAGATACCTTCCAAAATTAAATCACATGGAATTAAATTCATGTTAGGATTTAGAAACCATTTAGTAGCACGAGAATCACCCACCCAAAGATTGGAGGAGGAGGGGTGATTACCAGGGTCCCTAGTGTTGCCAAACAGATACTTCTTAACAGCAGTAAGGAAGCAGTAAAGGGGCTATCTATGCCATGGAAATGAAACACCAAATTACTTGGACCAATTTAAATTTAAAATATTAAAAACTGAGGGTCTCTTCCTATCTCTGTAATGGGGAAACCTCAAAGAAAGAGTATGAACTTTACTGCTCTTTCCAGGGGAATGTGCAGTCTGAAGACAAAGGCCCTGGACAGATCCCAGGATCTGGGCAAAGTTGGGACAAAGTAACTCTAATCAGCAGCATGAAAGAAGCCGGTAGCTTTCATAGTTCTTTGGTGGTGACTCTTGCTGGTTACTTAGAAAAATAGGTTGGGGAAATATTATTAGACGATTGTTAAACTGACCACACATGTAAAACCCAATAAATCAAACGACCATTAAACCAACTGCAAAACTTCTAGTCTTACTCAGCTAATGAACATGTCCTCTCACAGACTCCTGTAACATACACAACATGCTGCTTGTTTCTTTTGAGTTTTAAAATGCATATGACGTTTGAAATCAGAACTCGTGGCAGAGGTGATATTTTTTATTAGATTAACTGGATATTTGCAAAAATATCTTTATTTGCTGATTCCTTTTGCTTGTAGACCAATACATCTACAACCTGTAACCCTACTGTAACCCTATGACATTTGCTATATTTTGGTGTGTGTTGCAGCTCTCCAGAGGTAGGAATCAGAACTACACAGCTGCATATCATAGGCCTTGTACTGCTACAAGGTAATAAAAGATTCACAACCCTTTCATTTACATTTGGAGCAGGACCTGTTTTATTTTCCCTCTCCTGCTGCAAAGTTACTAGGGCTTATTAGATTTAGTATAGCACTATCATTAAAGAAGGGTAAAGTCTCAATACATGTAGCAACCCAGGGACTTTTATAAAAGTAATTTTTTACATGCATGTATAAATTGTCCTTTGAAGTGTGCTCCATGTTGGCTGAGCATCAAGTGCTGTCCCAGGTTGTAAAAGTAGGACAATACATTTAGAGAACCTGAATAACCCAGTTGTACCTCCCACTGGGACATGACTGAATAACTGTTGTTGCCAGTTAACTATTATACATGTGGCTTAAATCACTTCTACAAGGCATGACCCAAATGAAAGGTCTGTAGCAACAAAAATACTCAAGTAAAGCAGGTTGCCTAAGTCAGATCACCCATATCCTAGTTTGCCCTGCCCCAGACTTGTTCTGTGCCCTTTGTTATCTCCTGACTTCTCTTTGCTGCTATTCTCTAGTGTAACACTATCTCATTATTTAAAGGGTTAATTGTCTGCCACAAGCTGTTTGAGACCCTGTGATGCAAGGTGGTGTGAGCTGTCTTGTAATTCATCGGCTTCCAAGACGTATACTTCTGAACCTGGTTTAGTGAGTGCTGTTGCTGCCCCGGCTTTTCTATGTAAATGACCCTGAGCATGGCAAGAGTCAGTCCTGCTGCAGGCGCAGTCTGCTCTGGAAGAGTTCTGCATGTTCGCAGACAGGAAGCTCCTTCCTTAGGCTTTCTGGGACACTTGGCTTCAGTCAGGGCTGGAAAATCAATGTGCTCAAACACCACCAGCAGCTGGATTCCTGGCTGCATTCTGCCCTGCCTGCCTTGGATCAGGAGTTGCTAAGAAGGGTCTGAGCAGACAGACCTGCCTTGTATATGTTCCTCTGTGTGGCAGTTTTTTTAACTCCAATAAATTCCCAGAAACTCCCAGCTGTGGCTAAGTAGCACTTGTTCTACTCCACTTCTGACCAGTCTGACTTCACCTCATTCTGGCTTTCTCTTCCACAGATGAGCTGCCTGTACCACTCAACCTGGTATCCAACAAGTTGGCTTTAGTCTCTCAAAGCATTTCTAGGGTTCTGCTTAAAATCAGGCTCTGAAGCTTTGCCCCTTACACCTACAAGCTGCCCCCCCAGACCCTTAGCATACTCAGAAGCACCTATCCCTATGGCAGTGGTGGCCTTAGGGTTGTTGGGGCCCTGGGCAAGAGAGTCATTTGGGGCCCCTTAGAGGTTTAATTTTGATGACCTATAAGCAAGTCGGACATTTTTTAAAATTTAAATTTCACTTTGCCCTATCCGTGAAACTGCAGTGAAAGTATCTTAATACAATATTGATAATACAAAGAAAGAGTTTTTTAACATTGAGCTATATTTTAGTTTCATTGTAGGTTCAAAATTTTGGGGGCCCCTAAAGTGTGGAGCCCCGGGCAGTCACCTGGTTTGCCCTCCCCTAAGGCCGGTGCTGCCTAAGGGAGTGAAGTTGTATTAAACAGTGATGGGGCCTGTCCAGGCAAGCCACAGAGAAGACAGCATCTCTGTGCTTCACTGATAACTGGAGCCCTTGGAAGTAGCTGAGATCATAGCTGCCAGGGGCTTTTCACATAAAGTGAACTGAATTCCCTGTTTTTCTTTCAGTTTGGGGAGGAATTAACTCTCCATAACTCCCAGGCTTTTCCACTTCCCCTGGGTGCCCAGCACCCTCACTGCTCCAGTGTAGATTTCAGTGCTCACTCACTAAATTCATGTTTTCACGGCCCTAGAGAGAGAGGATGTGAGCTGCCCCAGTGCACTTTGTGGCATTAAGGGATGAACCTTGGAAAGAACTGGCTTCTGTTTCACCAGTTTGGCTCTGTTTGTTCCAGCCATGATCTTACACTAGGAATTTTTAGTGTTAAATGTGACCAGTACAGACAGATGCTGGACTGAGTTTGAATCCCATAGCTGGGCTGATGGAGGCTCACTGGGCATCAGCCTTATCTGTGGTAACACGCAAACAGCAGACACAGTACCTCTGTCTCTCTGGTGGGGATCTGGTACATGAATTATTTCACATTAGTGTGTGGCTGTGAGCCGGGACTGTCAATATGACAACTAACACCTTGGCGTATTCAAATGGAAAAATGCAGGAAGAGCCCTGTTTGTGATACCCTGAGAACAGATTAAACACCCCCGTGCTGGACCCCTGCCCACTACCCTGACAGGCCTTTGCAATCTTAATGGGACAAATTTCCTTAGATGCCATCACCCTGTGGCTCAGACTGTCTCAGAGCCTGGAGGTATCTGATCAAATCCACTCTAATCTCCATTTCTCTGTTGTGCTTGTGACCTACCAGGTGTCCCCTTAATTCAGTTAGCAAGAGAGTGAAAGCAGCCTTGCCTGGAACAATGCCATCAGGTTAGCAGGGCAGGGGAGGCTCTTTAGGGCTCATTTGTACTGATTACAGGGGATCCCTGCTAATCCCTCAAGATTTCTCCATTTAAACTCTGAGGATCTTAGGTCAGCAGTGGAGCAGCTAAGCACTTAAACTCCTTGTGTGCCACAAGTTACTGCAATGAGTCAGTCAGGAAAGGGAAATGCAATGGCTAAGGGGAGAGCCAGTCTGAGTCAGTGCTGTGAAGAGGCAGGGGTTGTTTGTGGAGGGATAAGCACCTAGATGACAGTAGTTTGTTCATGACTTCAAAGCCCTAGGGAATCAACTCAGTCCTACCATCTTGCCAAGGCAGAAGCTGCCTTCCAACCCTTGTGGGGAGGATTTAAGATTACGGGACCTGCAAAACATAGCTCCTTTCCATTCTGCATGGATGCTAGATATCTCCTAGCATCTGCATTCCTTGATGGACTTCCTTCCTCCTGGTGGCATGTTGGTGGTGCTGCACGTCTGTTGTTTGGAAAGTGCCTTGGGTTCCTGGGCAGGATGATGCCACTGGCATGGTTTTGTCATGTTACTAATGAGGATCAGAAGTGCCTGCACCTGCTGTCACAGGTGAGGGATGTGGATGGACAGATGTTGCTCAGCCACAACAGACCTGAGAGATGGGTGAAGGATGAATGCAGGGAATTCTTTTACACTAATCTTGAAGCAGTCAGGTTTGTCTGGGGCATAGGGGCAACCCCTCCCCGTAGGCTGTAGCTGGGAAACATTCCCCTGCTGTTCAGAGCTGTTGCTCCGTGCTGCACGGGGGTTAATGCAAAGCAGGATCACTGTGGGGACTTGGAGGAGATTCTCTGGGGCTGTAGGGATAGATCCACAGGAGGGCTTTGGCCTATCTTATGTGTTCAGTCACTAGTGGTGCCTCTGCCTCCAGGGAGGGCATTACACACCAAATATTGAGATCATGCTGAAAGAGAAGCTGCTTAACAAAGCCAATAGGAGATCCTGATGGCAGGGGCATGTCCTGAGTCCTACCCCTCAGAAAGACTTAGACTGTCCAGACTGCATGCTTCTCAACAGTGTAGCCTAGCTTGTGCAGGGCTCTGTACTTCCGTGACTCAAATGCTCCTGATACCTGGGTAGAGCGGGTGTCTGCACAGCAGTGTGGTGTGCAATGTCTTTATTTTAAGCAGAGTATAAGAACATGACATGGGAGTGGTCAGACTCTTGAGGTAGGTGCTTTAAGTATTGGCTACCTGGTCAAGGTAAGGACACTGTCTCTTCTGGCCATGCTTGTGCACACCAGGACTGATGGATGTGTTCTGAGAATGCCTACTGACCAGGCTTGCAGGTGAGTCCTTCATTCATTACTAGACGGAGCTCCACACCTCAACTGAGTAGCAAGCTGCTCAACACTGTCAAGGCCTAAGCCAGGGCTGTCCAACTGGTGGCCAGCAGATCACATGCAGCCTGTGAGGGGTCAGTTTACAGCTTCCAGGCTCCCAGGCAGCCACCGCTCCTGCCCTTGCTCTGGATGTAGCAGCAGCAGAATCAGCAGCTAGGGGCTCTGCAGTTCCCCTTCCTCTTGTTTCTGCTTCCTGCCCTTGCCCCAGGGGTCAGGGCAGGATGGCGTGGCACAGCCTCGGGGAGCCTGCCACCTAGGGTACCTGTGCTGCACTGCAGGGGAAGAGGGACCAGGATGTGTACACATGGTGCAGCAGGAACGGGGGGGGG
>NW_005841940.1:578113-608782 GCF_000455745.1 Alligator sinensis | reverse complement strand
GGGGTGTGCAGCAAGGGGAGTGCTCACATGGGCCAGGGATCCAATGTAGTTTGTGGTGATGCGGCCCATCAGGTGTGTGGCCCCCAACCACCAAGAAGTCAGACAGCCCTTATCCTGGCAATTCTGGGAAAACAACATTTGCAGCCCTGGGAACTTACTAGCACAAACTTGGGAGCTTGTGGAGCCAGGCAGCAAGTGAGCAGGGGTTTTGAGGTTCTAAAGTTTGGATATGGCAACCTGAAGGGGCAGTTTGGCAGCAGCTGGGGCCTAAGAACTTCGGCAAATCTATCCCCAGTGCCTAGCTCACCAGCTGCCCAACAACCTGGCCCATTGTCTCTTGCTTCTAATGGGGGCATAGGCCTTGGCATCCCTTCCCTCCTGTTGCGGGGTGGGGTGTATGTGTGTGAACATGGGTGTCTGATGGGCAGTGCTGGAGGGGCTTTGGAGACTAGTAGCCTTTTATAAACTTTCTTCTTGTGAATTCTATGGTACATTTGTCTTACAGAAGGTTACCAAGCCCTGCTGTGAACAGGGGAAGAGTAAAAGTGGTGTGCTGCTCCCTCCTCTCCCCCCTGCCCTCCATAGTTAGAGTATCATTCCTTGTGCCAGACAAGTTGGTGAGTATTCACTGATTCACATCCCAATTCAGGGGTTCACACCCCTGGCCCATCAGGCTTGTTGCCTCTGTGGCTCTCCCGGGAGCAGGGGAGGAACCTTCTCAGGTCACTGGACATCTACCTGTCCATGATAACAACTCTGTCACTACCACATTAGACATGAACTTGTGCCACAGACATGAAAGGCTCTGTGTCCTTTTACTGATCCACAGTTGTCCACCTCTTTTGACTCAGGATGTATTTACACTGGATTTCAGTGTTGTCTTTCCAGTCCCTTGAGCTGTCCCTGTTCCCCAGCAGTTGAGCTGACATTGTTCCATTAGGAGTCACACCTGTGTATCTTGCACAGGTGAAACCTTCCCTCACTTGAGGGAAGGGCAGGGCTGGTGGGGACCCCAAGCATTCACTGCAGAGGCTGGGCAGAGCCAGAATGCATCTCGAGGAATGCTGGGAACTCAGGGTGCCTGGAAGCTGGGGAATACAGACCTTTTGGGAAGCAGGATCAGGGCTTTTGGTGACAGCAGAGATCAGACTAGGGGCATCTAGAGGAGCTGCAGTTGTACTAAACTACAGACAGATGTTTGGAGATAGCAGTCTGAGGAGGTGAGTCTTATCCTGACTAGCAGAGAGACCCTGCCTAGAGATCCTGACAGAGAAGGGAGACAGATGGAGCCTTGCTTGTTCCATATTGTCTTGCAGGGCTATTTGGAGGCCTTCCCAGGGCTGACTGGGAGATGAAAGCAAAGGGATTATCTGGAGAATGAGATTATTAGGATGAAGGTTTAATCTCTGCCCCCCATCTGCACAAGAAAATCACAAACTCCCTCGGATTATTTGAGATTATGCATGCAAATAAAGCCAGGTTTTGCAGAGGGAGGGAAGGGGGGGAAAGGCTTCAGCAAGAAGCAGAAGTCACCACTGCATGTTTGCAGAGCTGTCCTCTCCAACCTGTTCCTAACACGGGGATGAGCTGCTGCACGTTTGTGGGGGGATGCTGAGCCTTTCCTCAGTAGATGCTCCTGGGCTTCCAGGTCCAGTGTAGCCCAAGTAGCTTCTCCATCCAACACAACTCTACACCAGGACATCCATACTCTTTGACACGCAGCCTCTCCTACCCTAGTCTGCAGTGATGTGCCATAGTGCTAACCACATCCCAACATCTCCACCCAGCAAGAGCCAGACCTGACCTTCCCAAGTGACAGGAATTACTTAAATTCTCTCCCCTCAATGAAAATGGCTGTGATCTCTCTTGTCACCAGAAAGAAGTAGCTCCTCAATCTCCTGTCTGTCAGTGGCTCCCAGCAGTGCAGGTAGTGTGTGCCTACAATGTGCTGGCTGCTGGTTTGGCAGGGCTGTGCCAGGGGTCAGTGTTTATTTGTAAGCTGCCACCCAGCAGCAGCAACAGCAGTAAGCAGAGATGTGCCTTGTGGCTGGGATGGTGCATTGTGGGGAATCCTGTGCAATATGGACATCACACATGGTTTGTTTTTAAAGAAATTAAGAAAACATCCCACCATCTGTTGCTGCAGGCATAGGGATGTTGCTGCTCAGTGCAGGAGCAGGCAGCCAAAGAGACAGTTACTGCTGCTGCTTTGCCCATCTATTCTCAAGGCATGTGCATACCGGTTCTTTCCCAACCCCCACCCCCAAAACCATGTCACTCACCATGCCACGTGCAGGCACACTTACTCCCACAGTCCCTCCGGTGCATACGCATATTCTTAGCACATGCACATGCCATGTGCAAGCACACCTTCCCTCACACCATGTGCACATATATAGCTTGGGTTCTAGATTGTGCTCATCACTGGCATCTGCATGGCACTCGCATATCATGGGCCTATGCTCTTGCTTGCATGCAGTCACACACACCTTCCCATCATCTCCTATGAGCTTATGTATGTTCCTCTTTGTATCACTTACACTCATATGCTGCTTTCATTTGTACACCCACATACACCTAAACTTGCTCTTCCAGCACATCACTCCCTACCTGCATTCCCTAAACTATCTACAGACAAGTCCTTCCCCATACGCAATCCTGTACAAACAACTTCACATGCATACTTATTACGCCCCAGGGAATTATGCACAGAACATTCAGAATTATGCAAAATTAATTACTTTTTTTTTACATTTCATCTTACATCCTTAATATCCGTGCCAAAACCCCCATCTAGGTGGGTGTGGGGTTTGTGGCGCCCCTCCCCGCCATGGTGTACTGGTGGCAGCAGCAAGCAGCAGGCCCTTCGGGTGTTCATGGTTGCAGCAGGCAGAGCCCCAGGGGCTGACCATGGGGGCATGGACCCGGTCTGACCCAGCCCGGCCCGCTGGCACGCACCTTCATATCAGACCAGGCAGGCTCCAGGCCAGCATGTGGGGCTCATGGCACTGCAGGGGGGAGCCACATGCCATCGTTCCAGGTGAGCTTTTTGCCTCCAAGTGGGGCTTCTAGTACTCCAGCGGGAAGCCACACGTGGAGGCCTGGAGTTGTGTGCCATGGGGCCAGGCAGGCTCTGTGCCTCCACATGTGGCTTTCTGCTGGAGTGCTTGGAAGCCCCACATGGAGGCATGGAGCCCATCTGGCCCAATAGCACATGGCTCCTGCCTGCAGTGCCATAAGCCCCCTACTGCAGGCAGGAGTTTCCCTCCCCACTCACCAGCTGTCTAGTCACGCGCCACCACACTCTCTTACTCGGTGCCTCCACATGGGGATCCCAGCTGGAGTGCCAGGAGCCCCACAGAGGTGGAGGCACAGAGCTCACTTGTCTTAAATTATGCAATTTTGCAGGGTCATATGTTTGGTGTGTAAAATTGCTCAGGTGCATAATTCCCTGGGCTGTAACTTATAAGGCATGACATGGCTTTCCTGCTGCTGGGACATTGTTCATTGCTGCAGGCATGCTGGCTGCAGCAGGGGGAAAAATCATTCTTTAAGGCAGACAGAATTTTGTAACTGGAGAGTTTTGGGGGGAAGAGACAAAACAGCAGCAGGTGAAGCAGGCCTGAGGCCTGGTCCTAGAAAGATGGACAGCTGGGGAGAAGAGAATAGCCCCAGGATGCCAAAGAAAGGGAGATGTACCCCTTCAGCAACAGGAGGAACTAGGTCCAGTGAGCTATTAAGAGTGACAGCCTTGAGAAATGGGGCAGCCCCAGCATCTGCCTAGTCAGGGACAGTGGGGAACAGGACAGTCCAAGGGAAGAAGAGAAGGAGGGAGATGGGAGGGGACAATGAACCTGATAGTGCAGGAGTCAGGCAGGCAGGGCCTGGGGATGCTGTTACAGTCTGGACTATAGAGCTGCACACTACTCTTGGGTTCGCTTCCTCAAGACAACAGACAAATGGCCACAAGGCTTCTGGATCCCCCGTGGCCGTCCAGCCGCCTGCTGCAATTCCGCTGAGTTCCAGAGCTGCACCGTGGACACGAGGCCTCTGGCTGCACAAATACCTGGTCCTCAGTTTGAAGTGGGTAAAAAAGTCGGGGGAGGGTGTCACCATCCCTATGTCTCTCCCTTCAAAACAATGGACCTCCCTTATCAGCCAGCCCCCTCTGCTTTGCTCTGACGCTGTCTCCTTAGCCCTGTAATCCTGCCCCTCTGTTCCGCAGTGCCCCAAACTCAACTCTGCTCCGCACTGCAGTTCCTGGCTCTTCACCGCCCTCCAGGCCAGAATGCAGCCACGGGATCCTCTTCTCCAGTCCTGGTGGGCTGGGGGGCAGATGGGGACTCCTTGTTCGCTGCACTGGCAGGGGGCAGCTCCAGGGGCTGTCACCCTCTGCCCTTCCCTGGGCAGGGTACTGCATGGAGGGGACATAGGGTAGCCCTCCCTGTCCCTCCCAAGAGACAGGGCAGGGAGGAAGAGGCAGCCACCTGCCCCTGCCCTCTCCTCCCCTCAGCAACCCCAGGCCAGAGGGATGGGGAAGGAGGGCACTGCCTGATTGGCTGCCTCATACCAGGGGGCAGGGCAGTGTGGCAAGGTGCCAATCAGACAGCTTCCCCTCACAGTCCCAGATACTAGTGCCCCTGAAGAGACCTTATATCCCAGCCTGTGACTCCTTGCCACCTGGTGCATGCTCAGCACCTATTTCTGTGCCAGAGCTAGAGGATGGGGCTGGCACACAGGCAAAACAGCAGCCCCCTGCAAGCCCCAGCTCGCCCTCTGACTATACCATAGGCCCAGAGTGGATCTGTCTGCTGTTTTCCCACCCCAAGCCTGCCCCCTGCCTCCCACAGAAACCTCAGGACTTCACACAGTTTCAGCTTGCATATTTATCTCTTTTCTGTTTTTCCCAAATGTATATTTGTATTTGCTCTTAGTAAATATAACCAAAAGGAGACAGGAGAATGTACCGGGGGCATAAATAACTCCACACAGACAGATAGACACACACAGACAGCAAAAACAGACGTGGGTCACCAAGGGAAACCGAGGTGCACAGTGCACCCTGCTGCCATCACCAATCCCAGAGGGCTTAACTCTCGTCCACCCATCTGATAGGGTCTCTCTTTCGCTTGCTTTGCAGCAGTTGGCAGGTGATTAAAAAGCAAGGGAGGAGGTGTCTAAAGTTGCAAACGTCCCAGCATCGTGGCGAGTCCTGGCTCTGCGGCTTCCGGCAGTCGTCATCTCTGAGGAAGGGTTCCAGTTGTAGGAGGTGCGAGTCTTTCACAGTGTGAAAGGGCGGAAGGACGTGGGGACCACTTTAGGGGAGGAGAGGCGGGTTGCCTCGCACTGTCTCAAACGCAGCCAGCCTGTTAACCTTTGCGTGGCAACATCGGGGCTAGATGCTCCACCTAGGTCCTCTTCTGCCCTCTGTAAGGTGCTGGTTCCTCTTCAGCTGAGAATAACCTTCAACGGGACATCATCCGAACAAACTCTGCAGCCAATGAAAAATCAAAGAGCCTGAAGCAGAGCAACTAATGCATCAATCCCCCTTGTCCTGCTTCTTTTTATCCTGAGAAACTGTGATGGCAGTGGGATAAGGAAAGACTAGAAAGCTGCACCCACACTCCCCAGATCTGCTTTGCTTCTTTGCTGACTCTGGAGAGTTAACACAAAATAGACCTTGGTTCCTGCCACACCGCTAGAGTTACAAGATCTTACTAGCCAGGGCAGTTTATCAGCTAGGACTGCTGCCCTAAAACTATGTGATAGCTTATTTTCTCAATAAACTCCTTAGTAAACAGTATAACAGATAGCATCTTCTCAGACTCCACCGTAATTTCAGGAAGAGAAGGCTGCTTAGGGAACCACTGATTTATAGAGTTATAGCAGTTTTGGGAACATGCTGCAGTTTCAGTGAGATATTGCCATGTTAGGGAAGCACTAAATACATGGGAGTACTGCAGCTTGAGGAGATACTTGA
The DNA here is from genome assembly GCF_000455745.1 of Alligator sinensis. Classification (NCBI taxonomy): domain Eukaryota; kingdom Metazoa; phylum Chordata; order Crocodylia; family Alligatoridae; genus Alligator; species Alligator sinensis. The sequence continues at coordinate 602,802 of NW_005841940.1, read as the reverse complement.
CTTTCTGTGGAAACAATTTTGTTTGATAGATGCTGCAGTCTTCAGGATGCATTTGAACTTCAGGGAGGTCCTTGGCCTGTTTCTCTACCACATGTTGTCTGGGGAATCAATTACTTCTATGGAAATGGAATGTAAAATGCTACTCGATCTGAACGCATTTTAATTTTGCACTCAATTTGCCTAGGAAAAAAAAACAGGCCAGTTTACTTTTGAGACATGTACTCAAGGTCTTAATAAAATGGATTTAATCTTAATTTAGAAACTGTCTCCTGGACATATTTCTTCTAATTCATGAAGTTGCCCTTGGGCAACCATAGCAATTGCTCACATGGAAAAATAATATCAGGATGGTATTTCTATGAGTTGTAGCTGTCTGATACAATTTAGTAGCTGGAAACAAGTAGTGCAAATGCCTTATGACCCGTCAGCCCTCTGCACCACCACCAAGTGCAGACTAACTAGTCAGAGAACCACTTTCCTAAGAAATATTTTAAAGTACTAGGAAACAGCCTGCCACCCTTTTAAATACCTTCCCCAAACCCAATCTTGTTCATAAACCTATCCCCTAACTGTTTTGCATGTCTGATCACTAGTCTCTTCCCTGACTGAAGTCTGAACTCCATTACAAGAACCTTTAACAGCACTCCTAAATGAACGCTGAGGCTGCCATGAAGTAACAGGCAGTAGTATAACACTTGCTCACTATTCCCAGCTTCCTCCTGCACAGAGAATGGAAGTCCAAGTCTGGATTCAAATTGGGATCCCTCAGTGAGACGCACATGGAGCCACTAGGTCACATATATGATAAGTCAGCAAATGGATCTAACAAGGAACTGTCTTTCAGGAGAAAGATGTAAAATAAAAATATATATAAAACCCAAATAAAATGATCCATGGTTGCAGTAAGGGAAATAGCAAACCTAGCTAGGCAAAGAGAAACCCAGGCCCTTTTAAATGGTCAAAGAGGAAACAGAAATGGCCCATCAAGAGATGTCTGGTGCTACACATGCCATGCAGTGGATGCTTCTCTCACAGGGGCAATCTCTCATAGCTCAAGATCCATGCTTGACACTGATAAGCAGTGAGAAAATCTCTACCTCTCTCCCTGTAACCTATGGGACAGATATCTGGGCCTCAAAGAGGAAGCTGGGAATACTAAGCAGAGATCATGCTGCCCCCATGCTGATCTTTTTCTGTTTTCCATTCTTGAAGCAGGGCTGTGAGCCAGCTGCTGAGCTGAAAATCTGCCACATCTCAGTGAAGGGGGCAGGGGTGTATTCCCTCTCACCTTCAAAATCAACATGCCCATCTCCATTCAGGTCCACATCCCGGATGATCTCCTCAATATCCCGATGGCCCACCTGCTGCCCCAACAGCTTTTTCATGGCCTCCCGAAGCTCACTAGTGCTGATCTCTCCATCACCGTTGGTGTCAAACTGCAGGGACACAACACATGCCAGCAGGAGGAACAGTTAACTGGAGTGGAGCCTGTCTTACCTTTTTCAGCAGCCAGAGGTTCCAGAACTGGACCTTGTGTCTTCCCCTACTTGAGGTATCAATTCCTCCTGGAGGTCCCTACTGTCCCTCCCTCTTGGCTCCCCCTTCTCCTTCCTTGGCCTCCTTCTTCTGCTCTGGTTCATGTCATCCCCTCTCTTCAGGGAGTCCACACATCCCATCTTCCTTCTTTTCCCCTTTTGGACACTGTTCCCTGTTTCTCTCCTTGTGTTTTCCTTCTTCCATGTTTGGATTTTTTTTCTCATATCTCCTTCCTTGCTATATTTGCTCTTTCTTCTTCCTCTCCACTGGGTCTTCTCTCTCCTGCTTTTGCCCATACCCTCTCTCCAATCTTTGTGTCAGAGAAGGGGAGTGCTCACCTTTTGGAAGAGCTTGTCTAGAGGCAGAGGCTCACCTCTGAGGAGAGGTGGCCCAGGACAGATCATTCACCTCATTCAAAGGGTCACCCAGAAGGTGGTACTCACCTCTCTGAAGGCATCACGTAGTTCCTTCACACCAATCATATCTGCAGTTTCTGCCAGAAGCTTTGGTCCCATGAGCTCCACAAAGTCTTCAAAATCCACATGGCCACCCTCTTGGGACAAGAGGAAAATTTGCGTATCAGACATTAATAGATGCTTCTAATTTAGTGATGCCAAAGTGCTCAGGGTAACACCCCCAACCTACACCTTCCACTGAATAGTGGCCACACGCTGGAGGCAGAGGGTCTGCTTCTCCAGGACGGGTGGTACTGACAGTGCAGGCAAGGGGGAAGTTAAGCAAAGGTGGCTTTATTGCATCTTTGCACTCTCTGGACTCTGGGCTGGGCTGAATTGGCCCCAGCTTCTCCATCCTAGGCTGCCTATGGGGAGCAGGACAGCCCAAAATCCTTGCGATATCCTGCACTATGGGCCCGCTCCCTACGCTAGGACTTGCAGGGATGCAGATTATGGCAACTTTGTGCCATACATGCACTAGGGGAGTTCTTCCTGTATGGCACTGCACCTTGTTGAAGGAGGGGACAGAATACACCCCCTGGGATGACACACCATTCCATCAAAACCATTTATTCAAAAGATGCAGCCTTCTTCCTGTTGGTGTCCTATCTGCAAATCAGAGAGAACTTTCTAAAATGCCTACGTGTCCATCAGACCACCTGGCTGAGTTAAGGACAGCCTGTGGACTGCCTGGGAATGGAGCGCCAGGATTATCAGCTCTTTGTTATGCATGATTGGTCATTTAAATCACATGGTACTGCTTCTCTTCCCTGAATGGATGACTAACACTTTGAAGACCAGAGAGCACAACAGAAAATACAGTGAATACTCCTGTGTACATGTGAATGTGGGCACCGTACAGCACTGCCACAGGCCAGAGTATGGAAAAAGAACTGATGGAGAAAAAAAAGAACGCAAATAAAGCCACTGCGAATCCCAGGTCTGTTTGCAAACACATTCCCCCATTATTCCACTAGAACTGATTCAACTGATAGTAGGTGGAGGGAGGGCTGCTTCACAACCCAGCACCACCCCCACCTCTGATCTAACTCCTCTGCACATGGCAACACCCAAAAAAACACCCCAGCTCTTGTACACATCACTACACCCACCCCAAAGGATCTTTGTGCAATCATGACCCAGCCTCCCTTCTCAGCACAGACTTCCAAGCCCGACACTGTCTAGATACCAGGTCTAATAAAACATTCATCACCGACATGCTGAGAGCAACGCTTGACTATGCAGATCCAAATGGCATCCCCTTCCACATGTTCCTCCCATACATCAACCAGAAAGGCTGGTAGCCTGGAGAAAAGTAAATTGACTGATGGACCTAGAAGAGACAGCTAGACAGATGGACTAACAGAGCAACAGGATGACAGACAGGCAGGCAGACAAAAGAACAAAGAAAGAGTAAAGGAGAACCACAGAACAGATGAGAACAAGAGACTGTCAGGGAGAGATGAAAGCACGGAGGCAGAAACTACTGAAGTGACAGGGAACATGCCAGTGGGTGGATATTACTCACGGTTCATATTGATCTGCTGGGAAAGCTCTATGAGCTCCATCTCAGTAGGCATGTAGCCCATGGTGCGCATGCAGTTCCCCAGGTCCCTGCAGTTAATAAACCCATCCTTGTCTTTATCAAACTCCTTGAAGGCTTCTCGTAGTTCTGTGAGAGTGAATCCAACAAGGACAATGCTGTCAGCGATGGCGTTAGGTGGATTTCCTAGGGCATCTCCACAAAGAGTCAGGAGTTTGTCAGGGTACTAGGCTCTGAGACATGATCCCCAAGATGTTTTTTCTCAGTGCAAGTTACCCACAGGGAGGCTGGAACCAGAGGAAGTATGAGTCCCCCCACAATCAGCACTACTGTACCATTCCCTCCAGCTAAGATTGCTCAGACTGCAGTCTCTGAGCTGTCACTGAACCAGAACTCCCACACTGCTCGCTACAGTCCTGCAGCAGCTGGAGCATGCCAGCTCCCCATAGACAGCACCTTTCCTACATTACACTTTACAGGTGCTCCAGGAGACACTGGAGTGTACATCAGTTCCCCCCCATCAGCACACTCCCATGGTAGGCAGTATGCCCCTTCTTCAGGAGCTGGAGTACTTGTCAGCTCTCAATAACGAGAACACCTACTCTACAGCCTACCCTCTTTCTGCAGGAGCTGCAGTGTATACAGCTCTCCTGTGGCTTGCAGTCCCATATTGTTCCCTAAAATGTTTTCTAGGAGCAGATATAAATAAGTTCCTGCCCTTTGCTTTAGTCTAGGTGGTCAGTTTCTGGTGGCTATTCAGTATGTTGGTTAGGAAGAAAGGAAGACAGAGAGGGGAGAGATAAAGCAATACCTTCAATTTCTTCTGGTCGCAGTTCTCTGTCCTGCAAAGAGAGAACATTATATGGTTAACACTGGCTGTTTTGTAGGGAGGCAGTGTCAGAACGGCAGTCATGAGTGCAGACAGGTTGGGGACCAGAAAGTGAGAGAAGAAACAGGAAAATGATGACATGTTTAATACTATCTAGCCAGCAAGGCTTTGCATCCCCTCCTTCCAAAAAGGAGAGGGCCAGCGGCTGCCTCTACACTTCTCTATGGAAGCCCTGCTCCATCATGCCTGCTGGCCAGATGGGCACTCACCACCAAGGAGGGGACAGTAGAGGCCTCTCAAGGGGATTCCCCTCCAGATGGATGAGAGGACCCTATGAGCTCCTACATCACTCTCTTCCATTGACTCCAGGTGGTAGAGATGGGTGAGTTCCTCTGCAGCTCTTATATTAACTACAGTAACTCTGGTTGGGCATGTCTGAGGTTGGAATTGCTGCAAGCTGGCTCCACAACCGGCAAGTCTACACCATTCTCTACAGTCCTCCCAGCAAAAACAGAGGTAGCCACGAGCTCTCCCACAGCCAGTGCTCCAGTGACATTCCCTACAGCCCCGCCTCTAAGAGAGGCAGGAAGTGTAGAAGCAGTGAGCTCCCCCCAGACTCAATTCCAAAAACAAGCATTTTAAACCTGGGCACGTAGGCAAGGATACAAAATGTACAGCAGCAAGGTCGTCTACAAACAAAACAGGACAAAGATTCACCATGATAAGGAAACACTGCAACTTCAAACATCCAATTTGTGTTACTTTGCAGGTGGGGATGTAAAGAATACAGAAAATTCCAGAGGCTGCACCAAGAGGAAGAAGAGCTGAGCATGGAAATGTACTGCTTTCTGGTTAGTAAAAGCCCTTTCTAACTCCATTCATGGCTCCCATTCATGGCAAATCCAAATAGCTCAGAATTTGGAAACAACAGAAAAATAATTTCCCTTCTCATCTGAGTCTTGGCTTCTCCCCTTGACCTCTGGGTGTTTTGACTCGCCTCCCAGGGGTTCTGCAGTATCATCACAGATCCCTGGAGACTGTGCCCTCGATCAGTTTGATAAGGATGGGCTCTTGCTATTTAACCGCAGGCTTCTCTGGTAATGCTAACAATGACTGCCTGGAATACACAGCAAACTAGGACACATACTGGTTTACGTCTGTGCAAAGAGGGGCTGCGCCAGAGAAGCGATCAGCTTGCCATTCATAACCTTCCCAGAGGCATCTCTGTGTTGGATGGAACTTTCAGAGAGCTCTGACTCCTGTTTCATCCTTCACAGATCTGGTAACTTCAAACATGTCATCCCATTTCTTCTGCTTTCATTAATACTGATTTGTAAAACAATTCAGACCCTTGAGACCAGACAGGAGGCCTTGTTGCCTTCCTGTCTGTGATATCATAATGAATTACAGAGGCACATGATCAATAATAACACTTTGTACACCTCCCCTCAAGGACTTTTGCAAACAGGAGTGCATTAAACCCTGGAGTTATTATCAAGCACCAGCAGGTTCCTAAACACAGTTCGAGACGCAGAAGTATCATTATCATCTCTGCTGAACAGAAGGACATCATGACTCACCCAAGGTTACTCATATGTGTGCAACAGTGTCTGGAGTAGAACCCAGCTCTTCTGAGCCCTATTCCATTACTGGAACGACCAGACTGCCTCTCCTCCCAGTCACATCAGCATTGGCATTTAAGGCCATCTTATAGCCAGCATCATTAACACACCAACTTTCCAAGAGGAAGTCTCCTGGGTTTTTATGCATGGGCTCTATTTTGCACCCTAAGGCATTTGCATGTGCAGGGCTCTGAGCTCAGGCCCCTTGGCAAATCTGGACCAAGTAGTAACTGGGGTCACGAAAGTCACAAGAGGATTTGCCGTTTTAAAATCCAAAGGAAGATCCCTTAAAATGATTAAATGGGAAAACATCTGCCCAAGAAGAAATCAGCCAAATCATTTAAAGCCTTCTGAGGAGAACAGATGGAAAAAGGCATACACCTGCTCAAAAAGTTTAAACCCTAAGAATGAACTAGAGGTGACTAGAAAGCAGTCAGGTAGAGGAAAATTTCCTGCACTAATACAGTGTTCTGTCTTATGCACAAAGTCCTGCTGTCTAAAGAGAAAATAAGGAACAAATCTGTTTATTAAATACATTCACTCCATAGCAGGGCTGTTGTCAGAGATGTCCCAATCCTTTCTGAAACCCCATACGATATTATGGATTCTCAAAGTCTGAATAAAATGGATACAGACACCTTTCAGCTACTGGCATTCTATATGGAATTTAGATCCACTTGTTGGCTTGAACATGTGATTGTATAGCTGCTTATGTGCTAGTATAAGTGTATGCTTGTGTGAAAATATCACTGTGTGCACTTTAATGAACTGCCTAAGGAAATATGTGGCAACTTAGGTTAGAGGTTATACAGTACATGGCACTTGAGGTTAGAGGCTGCAGAGGATAAAAGCCCTATGATGAGTGCTACCAAGGGTGATTCTCTTTCAGCTCAGCTGGCTGGGGGCTAGCTTTGGGATACACAAAGCCTGGTGTCTACACCAGGGGTCTTTTTAAGTTAATAAGAAAATGCATTTATGTCCATCTATTTATATATGTACATGTGCATGTTAATAAAATTGTGTCTGTATATGTGCATTTAAATATAGGGATGAAATGTTTGTATGTATTTTGAGTTTACAGTAATATATACCTCACTTGCTATGAATGCACAGATGCAAGCGCATCTCTATATTTAGCATGTTCAAGTGCATATGTTTGAAATTGCAGCCAAATGTACGTATGTGTCAAAACTTGCAAGTCACTGTGAACGTAGATGGCGATTTGTTTCGGCACATAGAGTGTACTCACTTGTGTATAGGTGTGGCCAGTGTCCAGTGTGGGCACCTCGATGCGACAGTCAGTTCCCAGAGGCATTCTAATCAGCCTTTTAATATTTAGCCTCTATGTGCTAACCTAAGCCTCCATATATAAGATGTGGATGTTGCATTGGAACATCAAATGTGAACACTGCTTTCTTTGGTGTGCTTGAGTCCGTGCCTGTTTGAGCGGGCACAAATCTATCCCCCATGTGATATATTCTTCACCTGATATTTAGATGCCAAGGTTTCTCTGCACATCCTTCAGTTCATATGATTGCATATGCATGTTAGTCTGCAAGGCTGGGGGATTTCCAAGTTCCATATACACAGGAACACATGTGTGGCTGTATGTCCGCGCACGTGTGCATTGCACTTTGTGTATTTCGCCCGGCTAGGTATAACTTACGTACAGGCTGCCTGTTTTCTGCGAAGCCCTTCCTCAGGAAGATGCATGCGGGCCCCAGCAGGTTGTGCATGACGGCGCAGTTCTGGGCTAGCACCATGAGTGGACCCTGGTACTCGCAGGCCGACGGCCCCTCCTCGCTCGTCTGGACAGCTTTATAGCACGTCTTCTCCTCATGCCGGATCTTCCCAGCCAATCAGCAGCAAGTAAACAATACAATAGAGGAAGTTACCTCCCTATTTGTCTCAGTCTTTGCTCTGATGTTTTACTGGACTGCCTAGTAGAGTCATTAGCCTTACATGTCCTTGATCACTCCAGTCTTGTTCCCCCTTGAATCTATTACAGGTTTGTACTGAAGCAGCAGGAACCGAGTTTGCTTTCAATGGCTGATAAACGTCTAGCCACCAAGGAGGATTTCACTTTGAAATGGCATCAAACTCTCAAAGCAGCACACATCCCTTCAGCTACAGACAAAAAGGCCACGATAGAAAGTGAACATCTCCTGTCCCTCCCACTTCCAGCCCCAGAGTGAATAATTTTGTGTGTGGGCTGAAAGGGACTAGCATACCCAGATATAAAGATATGAGTGTGCAAGCACAGGGAAACTATTCAGGGGCCTCAACTGAACACCAGGCAGAGAAACTGTGTTAGTCTTCACGTTCAGGCAACACAGTTTAACAACTGTGCATAAATACCTGCATCAGATTTTTAGTAATACTGTCAGAGGATCATTTACAGTGTCAGCAGGCTTATCCAGGTGCCGTCTCACATTCCCAGTGAACTACCATCCTAATTAGTTACATTCTTGTTCTCTTGTTCGATTATAATATCAGTCTCTTCTGGCCTCTTACAGCCTCAGAGTCCGCCAGCCACCGTCTCACTACCCTTGTCTGGTCTGCATTTTCACAGACCACTCTCAGAAGTCCACATAGCCCATCAAACGAGGCTCTAGAATAGAATCCAACATCCGATTCTATAAGGAGTCACTGCTTTCCTAATATAGACATGCTTTTCCATGGCTCATCTTCTCCTGGTATTCCCATGCAGCTATAAAAAGCTAACCCTACCCACAGGACCCTTGGTTTTATACAAAAACATTAACTGTATATCACATTTCTGCTTCAGGAATGAGCTCCCACATTTATAGATAATGTTTCTAGAGGTCATGAGAGCAGCTCTGGCAACAGCTATTGCCTCTCTCTCTATATTAACTCTCTGTATTAACTCTTAATCACATACTTCTTTCCAGGCTAAGAAGCCGGCCACATGCACACCCCATTCATGCTCACCCACACTTACTGCATCTATTTGCTGTGCCTGCCATATGTTATTGTACTGCACACATGGTTTGTAGTTTACATTTTTAAACACAGTCTTGAGGCAATCTGCTCATGTATAATGCCGTGTGAATATCAAGCAAAAGCACCAAAACCAAAACAACGCAAAAAGAAAACCATGAAGTAAAGGAAATGATGACGCACAACAGTGTTCTAATTGCAATCACAGATGAGAAGGAAACTCTTCACCTGATTATACATGGCAGATGGGGAGCTTGTCCTTAAAAATATAACAGATGAGCATCAATCCACACCTGGCACATCACAGGCTCTGCTAATTGTCATGGCGTCGGCATGATGCTGTACAGTTTAAGGACAAAATATACATGTCAGATTGTCAGGCCAGATGTGCCCGAGGTGTAACTCCTTTGAGAACCAAATGAGAGATGAAAACCTCTTTAGCCTTCCAACCACTTGACTTGATTATGAAGTGACTGTAGTTGTACCAAACAGGAGCCTACCCTGTTATTTTCGTATATGCACAGAAATTACCAGTTTGATGAAATAACTGCCAGAGACGCAAAGCAGACCAGAAGGGGATTAAGCCACAGATCCACCGGCTGGGTAGGTAATGGGAATGACACTTCTCTGTCCTCATCTAATGCCACATGCCCTCCCTTCCACTTTGCTGGCACCACTCATGGATCATTGTCAGGGCTTGCACAGAACTGCCCTACAGCACCACTTGCTCCTGCTGCCGAATTGCCTCCCAGTGAACTGCTGGAAAGCCTCCCCTCCCCGTCTTCCTTGTAAACACACGAAGCCAAAGAAGAAGAGATGGCTCTGACAGAGATATAGGGCACAATGAGGGCAGCCACCTGTTTGTGGGAGAAGCAACAACATGCTGACCTGAGCATTGAGAGGAGCAAGATAAGTGAGGGGGCCTCAAGCTCCTCCACTGCCATTCCTGGAATACCTGGCTGGCTTGAGCACCAGCTCCTACAGTGGAAAGAAAGCTGGGTGCTTCCCAAAAGTGGCTGCAGAACTGGGGAAAGGTGTCAGACTGAGAGCCCAGTAGACTTTTATCCACAGCAGAGGAAGAAATGGGGCAGACTCCAACATTCCCCTGCCAACGTGCCCAATCCTGACCCACAGACACTCTGGAAGGGCAAGATGTATTGCCATTGAGACCTTTATGTCTTTGTTGAGACTGCCAAGCAGTGTAAATGATACTGGTGCTTTTTGCTGCACACACACACCAGTATGCTGTGAGCTCCCAACAATGTACTGGATGGGAATGAAGTTTGAGCTCAAGATACTCAGCTCTGAGGCAGTGCTGCAGATGGGAAGGGCTGCAGAAACCAGTCCTCAGTCCATCCCTTGAGACATCTTCATTGCTTTAAGTTATTCTGAACTCTCTCTGTTTTATGTTGCCATTTGCCAGAGATCAAAGGGAGATGGTTCCCTGTTATCTCAGGCTAGCCTTCAAACTCAGCATTTCCATTACTTCCTCCTCCACCTAAGCTACCAGGGATGTCTCAGTTTGGCTATGCCAAGATCCTCTCTCACGTACACGCAGGTTTACTGTCTCCAGCACACCAAGTGCTGGGATCACAGTAGTGAGAGAAGCTGCTAAGGGAGATGGCCTGAGTAAAAGAGATTTTTTTTTTCACTGAGGCCCTTTTTGTCCCCTCTTCTCTGTTTGAAATTATGTCAACAAAGCTCAAGGAAAGCACTAGGGGCAGTATCTGCATCATGGAAAAGCCATCCTCTCTCTGCCTGGGGGGATGTTTATCAAATGCAAGAGGCCTCTAGGTTTCTGTCCCCATTTTCCTAGTCATGTTAAAATCTCTCCCCTACAGCAGCCTGTTGATTGCAAGTAAAGAACACTTGACCGTACCTGGGTGGCCCTGGCTTGGCACCATCCTAATGTAGGTGGTTTCTCTGTCTCAAAACAGGACACGGACACTCAGTAGAGTTTCAGCTTGGGGGAAACTGGCAGAATCTCCCTGACAAAGCTTAATTCAGTCCATCTCCCATCTTTTTTTCTTCCTTATTGCAATTCCCCCTCCACTTGCCAAGGCCTACACCTGAGGAAATGAGGAAGAGGGCTATACTAAATAGTAGCCTGAGGTCATGATAGCTCAAAGTCCAATCTTGCAAGATACTGACTAAAGTCAGATTACGCTGAAATCAACAGGAGTGGAGAGGACTCAGCACCTCAGAGGAATGGGCCATGGGGCCTTATTTCAAACTCGCTGAAGTGGACTTTGCAAAATCCTGTACTTCAGTCTGTGGTTGCTCTCATCTTTAACCCTTCCATTCCCAGCCTTTGTAAGTATGTGAAAATTGCATCCTTTTAAGTGGCTCACAGGAACAAAGGAGTAAATGACTACAAAGATATTCCCTAGAAAGAGCCTGAAAAACCCAGAATGCAACACTCCATTTCGATCTGACTACCAGGCCACGATGTGTGCTGGGAACTACAGTCGCCACAAGCCACATCTCCACATTAAAGACAAGAGCAGCTGCAGTCTGTTCGATTTTATGCACATGAGAGACAGCTCACAAACAGCCAGTGTGACCTTTTCAGATGTGCGAAGTTCAGGCATTTCCAGCTGACTGACCCACAAGTTCCTCCTCTGCTTCTTCCTTGGGGTCACACTGACCAGAAGAAACAGCTCAGTGCTGACGAACTGCTCTGGAATGAATTCCTTCACTGCATACAGACACCACAAAACAGTGGGGCCCTGCTCGGGTGGGTTCCTCCCTCCACAGCAGTGCTTTGCCACTACTAGCCAAGACGGCACAACTCACAGGTATACCGTGTCATGGGATTTGAGATAGCACTGGGGTGTTTTTCCCATAAAGCGGTAAATGCAAAGTTAAAAAAAAAACTTCACTGCTAAAGAAGCCTTCCTGCGGTGAACTTCTGTACAGCAGCAACATTTAATTACCAGTGTCAGCACACTGAATTCTCAGGGAGGTGCCATTTTATTACCAATGAAGCCTCCACTATTTGTGCTTTCTTCCTGAGGGGCTATTTCACTGCCGTCTTGTGCCTTGGAATGCTGAGCTGCTTTCTGGTGTGTGCTGGCTCACTAACAGCATGGCCTCCACACCGCGAGCTTCTCTGCGGCTGGGGCTTTTCACTGCCAGCAGGGTCTCTGCTTTGGGGCTGGGGGGATTCTCACTGCAGACCACTATGCTCAGACTGAAAGCTGACTGTGCCCAGCAGCAGTGCCTGAAAACGCTCCGTAGGGCCCCTGAAGGTGCTTCCTTGCTTCTTGGAAGCAAGGATGCCATGTCCACATTGTGCCAAGGATAGGTTAATTAGCTCTGCTGAGAGAGAGAGCCAATTAGCTTTTCCTTGGCACTGTGGGGACTCGGCTACACTGCTTCCAGTCCAAGAAGGCAGTGCGTGATGTTTCTTGCACCATGTTTGAGGATGGTGCTTCATGGCATGGTAAGTCTGCAGTTTAAAGATGGTCTCTCAGTGCCTATTATGACCCTTCCCTTTTAAGGAACACAGGGTTTTTCTTTTTGGCGAATTATTATTCGTTTCAGTGTCTCCAGGTAAATTCTGCTCTCACCCGCTGGCTGAACTCCTTCCCTAGTTAGATAAATGACGTGACCAAGGAGACTAATTCCCTCAATTTAGCCCATAATGGCAGTTTGGCTCCTAAGTCTAATTCATCCCTGAACCATTCTGTGATCTAAGCATAGAGCAGCCCATGGGTTAAAGCTACAGACAACCATGGCATATGCACATGCATGCAGGCGTGACCATGAACATGTGTACACACAGAGTGTGCTGACACATGAGAGAAGGCATAAACACACATACAGGGACATACTTGGCTATTCACAAGCTCATGCTCATCTCTGGGCCTGTGTGCCCACACCACAGAAGGCAGGCACACCTATAGACAAACACTTGAGGCACATACAGGTACATGGATACACACAAAAGCTCCAGCATACTTGCATATATTCCTCCGTGAGATCTTAAAAACAAGTGCACACATATGCAGGTATCCACAGAGGCATGCACATACACATGTATACATGTGGATGCACACTCATGCATATCCTTACATTTTTGTCCTTTCACATGTATTCATAAATGTTGCACAAATTACATATGTACAAGTTCATGGAAGTGAATGCACCTACAGAGGAGGTGCACACATATATCTGACACACTTACTCACTCATTCATGTATTCACTTGCATACACTGTAACAGGGACATATGTTAACGAGTTAATGTGCTCCTACATGTCCATGTGCATGTGACATATGCACATAAAAACACCACATACTTTGATACACTCACATGCATATGCCCTGACATATGCATTTGAATTTGCATGCATATTCACGCAAATATATGCACCTATTCATGTGTGGCTATATAAACAAACATGTACACACATATATGCCCACACACTTATGCACACTTGCACAAAAGAGCAAGTATGCAATTGTGTGCATATGCACACACACACACACACACACGGACACATTCCTAGTCACATGCATGCATATGCACACACACATTTACATATAAGTTATGGCATTCAACATCCTAGGTTCAGCACTTGAATGAACAGCTCTTAGGGAGAAGATGACAGAGGGAACTGAACTCTTCACAGAGAAATTTCTTTAATCCTTCCCCTTCCCACCTACCCATGTCACCCATTCCAAGAAGCAGGATCTGAAACACGCAAAATGTACTTTGATGGGGAACATACCTTTTTTGAGAGGTTTCTCAGTGGAGACTTCACACAGTTGCCCATAAGTCTGCCTTTCCGGTGGACTTGTTACAAAGAAACCGAAGCAATTGATTCCATTAAAGGTATTCCTTGGGAGCAAAGCAAGAAAGGCAGCGCCAGTGAAATCCAAACAGCTATTGGCTGCTGGGGCTTCCCTCTTCAGGGAGCTTTTTCTCTCTGCCTCTCTCTCTCTTTCTGTTTTTACTTTATGTTCACTTTCTTGAAGAGATGAAGCAGGAAGGAGAGGGAGGGAAAGAAACAGAAAGAAAGAAAGAAAGAGAGAGAGAGAGGAAGAGAAAGAGTGAGAAGGACAGAGAGAGGGAGGCAGCTGTATAATCTACATCAGATTAATGTTCAAATCCCTCCCACCCCCCCTCAATCTGCAGAGAAGATTGTTTCACTCATAGGAGAGGGCTGATTCAGGGGGAATTAAACCAGAGACATCATAAGAAGTGATTTCAGTGATGAGCCCAGGGAATCTGGCTAGTTTGGGTCCACATAGCCTATGAACATCTTATCCTATATCTCCCCCCTCATTCTCACTTCCAGCCCCTCAGCTTTTCAATTACCAAAGAGCTAGGCTGGAGGAAGGAAGGCAATTCACTCAGAGGCACAGAGCAGATCAGAGCTCCATCTGGTATAGAAATAGACCATTTAGCTGGATGGGACCTGCTCTGCCTTCACAAAAAATAGAAGACCACAAAACAAGCAACTGAAGACAGCAGCCAGTGATTCCTTGACTCTCTTTGCCCCCTGCAAGTAACTTCTGACCACGGAGGACAGACCAGGTGCCATTCAAATGTCAGGGTCTTGCCTGCCTTCTGCAGTTAGGAAACTACTAGCTGCTGTTTTTCTTGCACTTCTCCGAGCAGAGAAGGGCCCGCTCCAAATACCTGCAGCTCAACAGCTCCAACTTTTGGGGAAGTAAGCATTCCAATTACGGATCCAGATGTCACAGAACATCCTGTATCTTCTATCTAAGAAGCAAATTCTTATCCACAAACACAACTTGGGTGCAACTTTGGGTGCTTCAATACCCAGATCTGCATCAGAACCGTAGGACTTGGAACCTTCTCTCATTCTGGGATTCATCAAGGTAATAGATTCATCCTCCTTACTCACCCTTCAAATGGGGAGAAACAAATTTTCTCTGGCTTCAGGCCCAGACTGAGGACATTGATTCTGAAGGGAGGCTGCTGTTCCAAAAGGTTTTGACTAGAACAGTGGATGAATCCTTAGATATTAAGCCTCTATAACTACAATTCTGTAACCACCAAGCCATGGAATGGAGAGCTACTTCCATCTATAACCACAAAGCCTGAGATGAGGCTGAAGCTGAGGCTGTACCTGTACTTTAAAACATGGACTTATCTGCTAGGACACATGGAAGTTTGGTTGAAATGCTTCACAACACTATTCACAAGCATAGTTCCAGAGAAAAAGCTGTGAAGGGATCCAGCTCAGGGTTAAACCCTGGTTCCCTGTGTTTTTGTACAAAATATATAGGATAACTCCCCCATCATGAGTTCTCAGGTGCAGGATAGAGGACAAATCATCAAGGTCACAGCAAGGAAGGCATTTTCCTGCCTCTACACTCAGTCCAGCAGGGGAGGGAGATACTGTGGGGGATAGTGCAGGAACATTAGGTTCAAGGAGAACCCACAACTACTCCACAGCTCTGTGGGCTCGTCCATGTTGTAGGAGTTCTTGGTTTAGGTGGGTATCTAGGGAAGGAGTCAGCAGCTTTTCTAGTTTTAGTGTCAACCAGCAGGAGACACCGCAGGACAGTGGTTCTCACTCTCTATTCTAGCAGCCACCTCCCAAGAGAGAAATTGTGTAAAACTGGAATCTGCCTTGCACTATGTGGCAATGTTAGCCCTGTGGGAAGGCTGTGCGGTAAGCACAGGAAGTGCTGGTTTGGGACATCTCTTGGGCAGACTGCATGTGAGGACCTATTAGTTATCCCTAGTTCCACGCTCCAAGTACAGCAGCAGTAATGCAGCCTGCTCTTCCTCAGGGTACCAGGGGCTGAGGTGGCACAATGGAGTATAATTCTTATTAATCTGCAGCAGCAGTGAACCTGGCCTGCTGCCTGCTCCAGCATTTTGTAGACTACAGTTCATAAATCACTGTTGTAAAGGAAAGCGCAGAAGCATGTGCCTGTGGGGGAGTCTGCTCTAGTGGCAGTCTCTTGCAGCAGGATGGCTCTAGGAAATGGGGCAGTGGCACCAGCTACGGATGGACTCCAGCTCCTCCCCTCTTGCGTACATGTCTGATGACAGCTGCCAGTTCTTGCTGCTTCTCTTTCATTACTCGGAGATGCTAATAAAGCACTGATCCACACTGGGGCAAGCAGCTGGTCGTTAATAATGCTCTTTGTCAGCAGAGCTGTCCCCGGGCTCCTTGTTTATTGACAACGTGACTGTCCCCCTTGAACAGAAGCTGTCACATAGCAAGTGAGGCACCTCAGCTCCTTCCTGAGACAAATGACTCCAAGTCCAGAGTGAAAATACAAGAGAATCACCTCCCTGCTGCTAATGAATCTCCCAGTGACAGGCTGCACGGAGGCCAGGAATGACCTGCAACTGAGAAGTGTCTGCCTTCCATGTCCTCCAAGAGGGGGAGGAATGGTGTGATTGGGCCAGGCATCTCTCGCCAGACAGGGTGCTGGCAGTAAAATTCATCAAAACACTCAAACTGCAAGGGGAGAGTCTACAAAGACAGGAAATGAGCGTGTGTAAACAGGGGTCCTGGAAAGATGGACCAAGAAGGCAGAGCTGGAGGACCAAGAATAGCACTACTACATTTGGAAGGGAGTTGAGTCTGGGAAGACAGAGTTACTGGGAGCCTGTTGGCCCCAGGTTTGCAGCATGGGCATAATCCTCCAGGGCATGGACAGTGCAGTGGGGAGGAGGCGGAATGATATTACTTCACCCTGAGTACTGCCACATGGTAGTTCTGTCTTCTTATTCCCATCAACCCGACCTCTAAGGAAAAAAAAAAAATGGATCAACTGCCCAGCAACTCCCCAATCCAGGGGAGAGAGAGCCTGTTGCTTCCTAAGCAACTGATTTACTTATGTGGCTCTGCTTGCTTTCTTATCCCTATGCCCTAGTGACGTGCAGTAAGATGGTGCATCAGAGGGAGTCAGAAATTTCAGAAAGGCAATGGATTCTATCCTCTCCTGTCCTCTGCCCTAAGACTGCTGTGTAGGGCATGAGAGGAAGCCTAGGATAAGTGTGCCACAAGCATTTGTGTGTCCATGTATGTGGGTGGTGGAGGTGTGCCTCTGTGTGCCTGGTATATGTACATGTGTGCCTATGTTTGTCCACACACTGTTCTTCAATCGTGTCAAACTACAATTTCACAAGGTTTTTGTGAAATATGTATCTCAGCTGGGTTTTTCCATCCCTACTAAGAATTGCAAGGAGGGTGGATAAAGCCTGGCAGGGGTGTGGGATCTGGCACAGAACAAGAAGATGCTGTGCATGGAGCTGGAATTTAACATGAAGAAAATAGGATCTTGGCCTGAAGACTGACTTAGACATGGAGCATGAAGGATCCTGCAGTAGCCTGGTACTAAGCAGGGAAATGGATTTGATGACCTAATAAGATGTCTTTTTTCATCTCTAAAATCTATAAACTGAAGCAAGGCTGTTCTTGGGGCTAACACCATGTTAAGAGGAACTTCTTTCCAAAGGAAATGCTGCTGGGGACTAGCTGTGATGAAGCTGGTGGCAGCTGCTATGGGTTATATTCAGTGGCTGCAGGAGACAGATAAAAGGTCAACTCAAAATCTGAGATGACTCTATCAAACTAAAGCCTTCTTTGACAGCACAGGAGAAGAGTTTTCAGTGGGGAAGTAGCAATTCCTAGGGGGTAAAACACTCCTGTGCCCCTTCAAGTCTCTTACAATATTTGATCTTTTATCTTCATCTAGGACAGCAGTCAACAACCTTCACAAGCTGCAGGCCAGAACAACCTACATGGCCAGGGGCTTTGGCGGTGTGTCAGCATCAGGAGGTTTTACTTTGCACTCACAATGGGGCCAAACTAGGAACTGTGTCCATGTTGCCACTGCTTCCCTACGCACCTCCTTGCCCTGCCTGCCACCACCCCTTTATCCCCCAGCTTGCCAGCTATAGTGTAGGGACAGCTGGAAGCTACCTGGCTGTGCCACAGCTCCCCATAAGCTGGAAGCTGTATCCATGCTGCAGCCTGGGGGAAGGAAGGAGGCGGACAGGGAGAAGCTTCCAGCTGCCCAGCCCCAGCGTGGGCGCAGACAAAGCCCTCTAACTCTGTGGGTTGGATCCAGTGGCACTGCAGGCTAGATCTGGCCCATGGGACCTGTGTTGCCAACCACTGATCTAGCTACACATTCATTAATGAACCATAGTTACAGCACACTAAGTTTTAGTGCTTGGATAACCAAGAACTAAATCAATGTGCAGTAATTTGCCCTACCGCACAGTAGCACCAGTGCATGGGTTTTTAGTGACACTAATGCTAGCCTAATGCTACTGTGCAATAGCATATTAGCATGGGTTTTGCCCAGCATGTGACTGCACAGTGTTATTAGGCTACTCTGTAGTTAGCATCTCATGTAGATGTGTCCACTAGGTCTGAGTCCCAGTTCCATACAAAGTGTGTTGAAATGAATACCCCTACACAGAGGGACTGCACGGTTGGCATAAACAGTTGACAGTCGCTAGCCCTGCTCCCAGCCCCCAGCACAGAAGGTAAACCAGGAGTGAGGGTAGCCATTGGGCACAGTCCTATGGCTATTCTCTGTTTTTCAAGACCCTTCAGTGACTATAAAAAGCCAGGACTAAGTTCAATCAGCCCAGAGGGCAACAGGCTGGAAGAGTTAGCCCCACACAGCCCCTGAATAAATGCAGTGCAAAGATGTACTAAAACAACATCTACCTCCTCGCCTTGGCCTCCCTGCCTCAGCTCAAGAAAAGAGGAACTGAGAATCAGGCTCACTGCCTGGAAAAACAAACACATGATACTGCTGTGGTACTTACTTATGTTTTGATCACATCAGATCTCTCAAGATAAAGTGGGTCAGGAGGGGACACTAAGGTTCAGAAGGAAGTAGTGCTGGTAGAACTCTTTCCTTGCAAGCAGTATTAACCCAATACTGCAGCATGACACTGCAGGATTGTATGAATCTAGAAGGTGCCTTTATAAAGCACTAAGGATCCAATGACACTTTTTGTAAAGAGGGAAGGTGTTAACTCCAGGCTGAGGTCTTCTGGCCAAATTCCAATGTGACTGATCATCTTCTTTCTCCCTACATTCTTCCTGCAGTTTTTCAACTTAAAAGACAGGTTTGTTACTTCCTGTCCTAAGCTGTTATGTCGTGTTGCTGTCCAGCGTTACACAGCTGGCCTGCTTCTCCCCAGAGGGGAGGCAGCATGCCAATGTGGGAAGACATGATCACAGCATGTCCCTCTGCAAAGTGGCTGTGAGGTGCTCTTTAAATGCAGCGTACATTCAGTGAGAGATAGGTAGATTGAAGATGAGAATATTCCAACTGCCTTGATTTAATGGTGGCTTCAGTCATAGGCATATTGAGTTTGGTGGCCTCATCTTGCTACAAAAGGCTGCTAAATAACTGCATGGGACTACACAGATTGTAAGAGCTGCTTGCCTCCATCCTAAATAGGGGATTCATTGGTAGGGTGATTCAGATTCATACACCCTGCTGTCTCTCTGTAAGGTCACAGGAATGTCACTAGATTATCAAAAGGAGCCCAAGTTTAGCTAAGCATGTTTTCCTGGATGCACACCCTAGAGCTGCTTGTAACTGAAAATCAATTCCACTCATGGCTCAGCAGAGGAAAATGGAAACTGGCATTGTGATGCCAGAAAGAACCACAGCTAATTTGGGTGAAAAATAACATCTACTGTCTTGGGGACTTAAACTCTTCCTTGCTTGGCCCCTTGTGAAAGTCTGCTGACTCCAGTGAGAGTTCACAAAACAAAAGCCAAGGCAGTTTGCGCTCTCTGCAGTCTGCAGAGGTTACTTTAAAGGGTGATTAATTTATTATTGAAATGTTTCTTTCTCTCTTTCAAGAGATAAGCCTCATCCAACCAGTGGGTTAGTGCATTTTAGTGTTAGATAACAATGCTGTATATTTGATGAGCAGAATATTTAATGGATCTGTGTTTAGTTTGGTTTTATTTGGATGTTTTACCATGTCCTTTTAGATGAGATATTTGTTTAAAAACAAAATCGCTGAAAAAGATTAATGTTCCCTGGCAGACCTGCTGCATGCAGAAAGCCTGCCCACAGCCCCTCAGCACTTCTATGTGCTTGGCTCCCATCCCTTAGGCTCTTTAGAAGAAATGAATGTGACAAAATCTTCAGCCAAGCAAAGCAAAATCTGCATGGATGTGTTCAAGTGGGATTGTGTTTTTCTGTGTCCCTGTTCAGTACATAGAGGGGGCTCTGTGACTATATTCTGCATATCTCTAGTGCCTTACAGCTGAGGAGCTGACATAGCTGAATAAATCCCACTGTGAGGCAGGCACTATCATCCTTCCTGTACAGGCGGGCAAACTGAGGCACAAGTTGATAACATAACTAGGAACAACATGGATATCCTGTCCCTGATTTTGAGCATCAACAAAAAGCTCATCCTTCCTTTCCTAGTGGCACATATCAATCATTGGCTATGCAGCACTTCTGAAAATCTGGCTATTTTTATCTAGCTGTACATACCTGTAGATTGCCAAATTTGGGCATCAAATTTGAGAATGTCAGCCTACATTTCCATACAGGTATATTCATGCTGGGCTGTAAATACGATCGTCAGAAAATGTGCATCTAGGAAGAAGGTTTTTGCATGTGTATTTTTGCATATGGAATTGTGTCTTAATGGGTGTATTCTTTTTTGTGTATGAATATACTTAGCATACTTAATATGAAGAACAGTAGATGGGTAAATGTACATGCACTCAAAGTCCTGCACAAGGCGGGAGGTATTTACATTTTATTATACAAAGCATGTCTCAGGGTATCTATGTACAAACATGTTGGTGCTTGCATGTGTGTGTGTACATCACTGATTCTCAGCCTTTTTTAAACTCATGGCACCCTCACTGGACTCAAGACACCCCTCTATAACTCTTGTGAATTGAGCAGTACCGCATTTTGAAAACCAACTTATTTAATACCCCCACTGCCCAGCCCCCCTTACAGAGTGGGCTGATCTGAGCCTGTGCTTATCTCCTCACAGCTCCCAGCACTCTTCAAAGGATCTTACAGCACCGCAGGGTGCCCTGGCATCGTGGTTGAGAATCACAAGTGTAGATATATATTTAAGGTATTCGTGTGTATGCAAGTTGCCTGTCCATAGATTTTTGCATGTGTGTATAAAAAGACGTACACGCGCGTGCGTGCGCGCGTGCGTGTGTGTGTGTGTGTGTGTGTGACTGACTACACAGTCTGGTGGGTGGCGAATTAGCTAGAGGGTCGCACCCAGAGAGTCGTAGTGGATGGGTCGGTTTCGACCTGGAAGGGTGTGGGCAGTGGGGTCCCGCAGGGCTCGGTCCTTGGACTGATACTCTTCAATGTCTTCATCAGCGACTCGGACGAGGGAGTGAAATGTACTCTGTCCAAGTCTGCGGATAACACAAAACTGTGGGGAGAAGTGGACACGCCGGAGGGCAGGGAACAGCTACAAGCAGACCTGGACAGGTTGGACAAGTGGGCAGAAAACAACAGAATGCAATTCAACACGGAGAAGTGCAAAGTGCTGCACCTAGGGAGGAAAAATGTCCAGCATACCTACTGCCTAAGAAATTACCTGCTTGGTGGCACGGAAGAGGAAAGGGATCTTGGAGTCCTAGTGGACTCCAGGATGAACATGAGTCGGCAGTGTGATGAAGCCATCAGAAAAGCCAATGGCACTTTATCGTGCATCAGCAGATGCATGACGAATAGATCCAAGGAGGTGATACTTCCCCTCTATCGGGCGCTGGTCAGACCGCAGTTGGAGTACTGCGTGCAATTCTGGGCGCTGCACTTCAAGAGGGATGTGGATAACCTGGAGAGGGTCCAGAGAAGGGCCACTCGTATGGTTAAGGGGGGAGGCTCTACTCACCAAGGCGCCCTTCTATTCACAAGAAATAATGGCCATAAGCTATCAGAGAGCAGATTTAGACTGGACATTACTTCTTCACAGTTAGAGTGGCCAAAATCTGGAATGGGCTCCCAAGGGAGGTGGTGCTCTCCTCTACCCTGAGGGTCTTCATGAGGAGGTTAGATGAGCATCTGGCTGGGTTCATCTGAACCCAGCACACTTTCCTGCCTATGCAGGGGGTCGGACTCGATGACCTATTGAGGTCCCTTCCAACCTTAACATTTATGAATCTATGAAACATAGAGAAGTATGCAGTATAGGCTGTATGTCTGCATACAGGGGGATGTATACAGACTGTGTGTATACATACAACTACTCCTTGCTTAACATCATAGTTATGTTCTTGAAAAATGAACAAAGCAAAACGATGTGAAGCGAATCCAATTACATCACAGTAGTTACCTACTAGCAGGCAGCAGCCAAACAACGTTATAACCGAACATTGTGTGACTTTAAACGAGTATGTTCTCTAATAGATCAGCAACGTAATAACAAAACAACATTAACTGGGATGATGTTAAGTCAGGAGTACCAGTAAAATACTGTGTGTGAAAGCTGGCTGGACGCATACAGGGTGTATATATGTATGCATGAACTCATGCATATACTTGAGTAGTGGTTGTAGCTAGGTGTACTATTTCCCTAATATATACGCCACCTGTACAGTGATGATAGCTGAGTGCCACTCCCTGCTTCAGAAGGAAGGGGCTATGAATTTTAAAACCCTCATGCTGCATTGGTAAGTTGGGAGAGGATGAGAGTTCTGTGTATTTTACAGCCTACCTCAGTGTGTCCTGGTTTTTGAGCTCCAACAGTAGCCCACAGGGCTGACAAGCAGATCTATGACAGCTTGGGGAGATAAGGACATTAGATAAACCATCACTAGACTAAGGACGCCCGAACCTGTTGTGGGTTCTGGTGGCCGGCAGCAGAGGGCGCCTTGGTGTCACTGACAGAGCAGAACCACCTCCCAGGGGAGTCCCAGGGAAAAAGAAAAAGTCCCTGAGGAGGCAGAGGGGACTGGCAACACAGGGAGAGAAGGGAGGGGCTCAACACTAACAGGGCAGAAAGGAGGTGTCTGGAGCAGGGAAGTGCAGCAAAGATCTTCCCAGGATCACAATCCAGGACCCATCCCCTGAATCCAGTGACTTGAGTCACAGCACTTTGGATTTATGCAAGGGGTCTGTTTCCAAACCAGCTATTCCACTTGCCTTGATTTCCTATAGGCTCCAAGGGGGCTGAATTAAAGGTCTGTGAACCAGCTTTTCCCCATCCTCCAATACTCCCCATAGTTAGAGTCTCAGGGATGACTTTATAGCAACTCCCTATTCTGTGCTTTCTCTGTCGGGTTCAGCATTTCGGTCTCAGAACCAACTCTTTTCCTCTCTGGGCTCACTCCGGACATCACAGTAAACGCAGCAGGAAGAACTGCACAGGCAGAGGAAATCAGCTGGAGGGAAGATGGATTCCTTCTGTTTTTCTCAGTATTACACTGTGCACCCAAGTTCAGCACTTAATCGGGCAAGATTTAATGGGGTCAGCACTACCACAGAACAATAAGGGAATTCCCTCCACCCCAAATCATGCTGTTGAATAATAAATATGCCATCAGTGCCTCAGCTCACTAAGGAACAGTGAAACATGGAGGCTTCCTCTCTGTTAGAGCACAGCACCAAAGAGTCTGAGTCTGAGAACTGAACACAGCCCTGCACCCAAGAGCCTCCATCACTGAGACGCAATGGCACCATGTCTTCTCTAGCATGACCCAGTGTCCAAGAGCCTCTATCGTAGTGGTGGGAGACAGCCGAGCATCTGAAAACCTCCCCCTCTGAAACACAAATGACTGCTTCCATCTCTGCTTTCTCGGTCACACCACCCAGGATTTTCATACATTTCTGTCACAAGGGCTCCAAGCTGTCAGAAGGGCCCTGAGTTTTTACTCAGGCAAAACTCCCATTATTCAGAGTTCCCAGTGAATTCAAGGAGCCTGTGGCCTGACAAAGAACCTCAAGATAACATGGATAACAAGGGGAAACAGGGCTCCCTCCTTGTCTGTGGGAAGCTGGGAAACCTTTACGTTCCTGATTCTCTTTACGGGAGAATGTTTTTTTACGGCTGTTGCTCACAGACACAGCTTGACATACAGACTGTCTGAAACAGAGCTGCTTTCCTTGGTTCTGGTTTAGTCTGAGAAGCAGGCAGACCCTCTGAACAAGGACTGATCTCCAAAGGGACAGAAGAAAAAGGAAAATAAACTGGGAAGGGGAAAAAAAATAGACAACACCTTTGTCCTCCACTTCAATGTCATTTAGAGAACTAGATTGAAAACATGATCTGGGAATGGGACCAAAGGCACCAATGAGTAAACAGATAAACCCCCCCACAGACTCTGCAGAAGGGAACAGCAGATCCACCGGCCATGGCTACCCACAGAAAGAGACTGATAATATCAGAAAGGCCCCCATGGCTACCTCTGACCCGAATCATCCCCATGCTACCAACCGTGTTGGGGAATCACTTCATTAAAAGATTTAACAGGCCAGCTGCATGTGAAAGCAAAATGTCTCTGAAACCTGTTGAGTCTCACATGGCGGCATCACTTACCAATTAATATTGCATAGGGAAGGCCAGGAAAAGCTATTCTTATAGAAGCCAGTTTGGGCCAGCACTGTAGGGCTGACAGGACAAAACAAAAATGAATCAGAGTTGTGTTTGTATGCTCCAGTACCTCCAACAGCCCTGCCCAGCTAGCACACAACCATGCTACCCATGGCATGGCCTGGTATCACACAGCCTTGCTGCTACTGCTGCCTGGCCATCACACAGCCGCATTC
>NW_005841940.1:574346-578029 GCF_000455745.1 Alligator sinensis | reverse complement strand
CATTCCTGCCACCCAGCTATTGCACAGCCATACTATCCCTCCCCAGGTATCGCACAGCTACACTCCCACCACTTGGCTATCACATGGCCACACTTCCACTGCTCACCTAGCACACAGGCACTCCCCCACTGCACAGCTATCCCCACAGCCACACAACTGCACCACTGTCCTTGCTGCCAGGCTGCCCCTGTGTGCCTTCCCCTAACACCATGGTACTGTTGTACCAGTAATCCTGCTGCCCATGCCACTGCTTCAATGCTACACCACTGCATCACTCTTCTTCTTGCTGTGCTACAAGTATATCACAGTCCCTGCTGCACCACACTCCTGCAGCTAAGTTATATCCCTATACAGCTAGGCTGTGCGCTGCTGCCACATCTCCCCTGCACAGCTGTGCCTGTTGCCACGCGAATGTTGTACCCTGCCCCAGGCCCTACTACAGCACAACAACTACTGCTGTGCTCTTGCCATGCCAGGACACCTCTCTCTTACCACCACAGTCACTCTTCACCTCCCAGCTACAAAGGGTCACTGCTGCATCAGTGTTATCCCACTGCACCCTTGCACGGAGCTCACCACTGCACTGCCACTGAAAGCAATTATGAAAATCATATCACCCGGACTTCACTACTAAATCAACAGAACAGCCCTGGTTCCATTTCTATGGTATGACGCTAATTTTACTTTCTCTAGCTCCCAGCACTGTATATCTCCACAGCATTGGAGTAACATCTCACTCACTGCCTTACGGTCTTGGAACAATACTGTAGTGCTGAACTGGTATAACCCTCTGCTAACATCACACCAATGCAACCCCCAGGCTGCTGTATAAACCGTCAGGCTTCTACATCACACTTGTACTACTACATCACTAGACAGCCAAAGTGCTACATCCCTGTGATGACAACACTGTTTTCACATCCTAGTACTGTCAAATTACTATCACACTATACCAATACCACATCTCCACTGCCCCAGGATTGTATTGCCGTAGCGCCACGTTGTCAGTACTGCATTACTAAGTCACTCGCGTGCTGAATAACACCCTGGCATAAGCATCACACCCAAGAGCTTTACAAATATCATGTAATTACTCCACCAATCCAATGTACTAACATGTCATTAAACTAATGTGACACCACGGCTTTTACGAATACGCTATTATACCACCCTACATCTGTTAATCCATGCAACACTGACACACCAGAATGGTAAGATACATTGAAACAACACTTCTATTCTGCTACACTGTGATACTACTGCACCAATATAGCAAGAGTCTAGTTAATAAAATACCACTGCATCACTTTACCCTGACAGCATTGTGTCTTAGGCTGACTCTGTAGCGCATACTATCAATGCACTATATTGTGGTGCTAGCCTGGCAGTTATATAAATACTGCATTTCTGTCCTTGCTCTGTGTTTCTCCCTGTGCAGTTATAAACCTGTCTGCTTCAAACACAACCTTGTAGCCCTGGACTGCTCCTTCACATTGCTACTGCAATAATGACATACTGTGTGAAGTCATCCCTGCAATGTGTTCTGCCTGTCTGGATGTACCACTGTAGTGTTCTGCATATGCAACCATATCATTGAACCACTATGGAATGACAGGAGGATGTTTTCCTTTTGTAGTATCAGGGCATCTTGTACTTGTGCTAGTAGATCCTACTGTGGCAGTGCTGTAAATCTGCAGCATTGTGCCCCACTCCTAATGTGGAACTGCAACATGATTATTTTAGCTGTTTCAGTCACTGTGTGATACCAAACCAGAGCCTTGTGTGTGCCTGAGAGAAGTTTCTAAGGAGACTGTTTGCTATCTGATGCTGTTGCTCTCCCTTAACTCCAGGGCAGAGCAGACTGGTGTTGCAAGTACTGCAGCTCTTATGCTGCAGTCCTGGCCATTACTACACCTCTGTGACCCTGAATTAACCCATGACTGTAACTTGGGCTCCTGCAGGTATCAGTTCTTGTCCCCCACACTACTGCCTACTCACATTTCCAAGCAGCTGCTAACGTTTATTTCTTCCTCCACAGGGCTACAATTTCCATCCATTCTGTTGCCAGGGCAGAAAATCCACAGGCTCCCATTCTTGGGTCTTCGTCCATCCCTGAACTTTGGTACCACCACAAATCATCTTCACACCACAGCTGCGTTCTTGCATCCAACTATTTCTGTATTCCACACTGTAGCTATTCGGGCATGTCTGCGTGATTGTGTCCACACACCCCATCTGTTCTTTTTACAGCCCCACCCACACTCCTGTCCTAAAACAACCATGGTCATTTTTTCTAAATCCTTTCAGAGAAAACACCAGACAGACAACAGACAGACAGACAGAATGTATGTTAGGCTATAACAAAAGTTGTCTGTGTTCATTCACAAGCACTGGAGTTATGCACTGGGTGAAAGAGCTAGAAGCAGTATTTTATCTATTTTCTCCTTTCTTGTAACACAAACCAGCACTGATGAACACTCAGATTAAATCCAGCAGAGTTTATGGCATTCAATGAAGACTGAAAGTAGGTAAGGAAAACTGCCATCATAAAGATGTACTTCAGGACTGGTAAAGATCATGTTGCATCTGATTCAGAACCAAGTGGACAATGAATGGCATTTGTGTTGGCAGAACCCTGCCCCAGACATATTTTGTGCATCTGATCCTTTGGGGGCATATAGTGCTATAGAGCCAAATTCTGCACTCCTGTACATCCCCACAGATGTCAGCAAGGCTGCAGGTGTGCAAAAGAGCAGAACAAACCCTGGAGATTTCCAACCAAATCGTTGGAATACTGCACTTTGCAGCTTAAGTGAGTACTGTGACACAAGAGACCCAACCCTTGATGATTGTTACTGGAAGATGTTAACTCTGAGTTGTGATGCATTTGCAAGGATGGGGAAATACTAGTCTTTAGTTGAGTGCGACATTAATATTCACATCTGAACAAACTCTTGCTGATCATGCAAGGTCCTGGGGAAGGCCACCAGGTGAAATTTGCTTTTCTCCAGAGAAGTCGAAGGTGGTCAGGGGGCAAAAGCACTTGCTGACACCAAACTGTACAGAACTGGTTGTACCGTGTCCTCGCTCTCAACTAGTACCATAGAAAATGAGGGCTGGAAGGGACCTCAGGAGGTCTAGTCCAACCCCCTGCTCAAAGCAGGACCGTCCCCAGCTAGATCACCCCAGCCAAGGGTTTGTCTAGCCAGGTCTTAAACTGCCCGAAGGATGGAAGGAAAGTCCACAGCCTTGTGGAGTAGCCTGTACCAACGCTTCACAGCCCTCCTGGTGAGAAAGGTTTTCCTCACAGCCAACCTAAACGTCTCTTGCTGCAACTTGAGACTGGTGCTCCTTGCTCTGGCACCTGCCACCAGGAGAACAGCCCGAGCCCGCTCTGTCTCTCCCCTCTGCATGCCCGGCCCAGAGCGCTCCCCACTGCCTTCCACGCCCGGTTGGAAACAAGCAAATCACAACTCCTACAAGGCGTGGGCTCCTGGCTGCCCACTCCGGCCCTAGGACTGTGCTCCTGGGACACTGCAGGGCCGCTCCGCTCACCGGACACCCCGCTCCCGGGAGCGTCCCAACCCCGCGGCAGAGCGCAGCCCGGCGCCAGGCTCCCTCCGATCGATGTCAGCGCCCCCTTCTCCGCACGGCCAGAGCGGCCGCGGCGGGACGGGACGGGA
>NW_005841940.1:531501-573827 GCF_000455745.1 Alligator sinensis | reverse complement strand
CCCGCCCCGCCCCGCCCCGCCCGCAGGTGAGCGCCCGCCCGCCCCGCTCTGCCCGGGACTGGGAGCGGGGGCAGCGGCGCCGGGAGAGCTCGCGGCACAGGGCTGAGGGAAGCGCGGGGCACAGCGGGCAGCAGCAGGGCCCGGACCTGGTACCGTAATGTGACTTTGTCCGTAGCCGGCTCTTTCCTCTGTAGCTTTGGCAGCGCCTCCCAGGCCAGGCCAGGGCCCAGACGGCCACACTGGGGCAGAGCAGAGTGTGAGCGCTGCCACCACCCCCAGTGCCTCCCACAGCTGGAGTCCTGGCAGCTCCCTCAGCCCGTGCCAGAACAGAGCGACTTCCTCCCGCCAGGGCAGGAGAGCCCCAGCTCCCGGGCACTGCTGGAAGGGGACACTGCCCTGCTCTAACCAGCCACCGAGCAGATCACCCAGGGCCCAGAACTAGAGCCAAAGCTCTTGCTTGAGGTGGCAGGATTCAGACGCCTCCCCCCACTTGCGCTCTCTGTGGCTGGGTCAGTGCTCAGCCTCTGACCCTGGGAGGAGCTTCTCCCAGGAACTCAGGCTTAAGCGTGGAAGTGGGCCTGGGAGCCTGGTTCAGATCCACTATCAAAAAAGTAAAATAATCGTGTTTGTACCACATTTTAACACAATCGAACCTGCAAAGGTCTCAGGAGAAAGTCTTGAAAAGCAGATTTAACATTTCCTTTTTCTCCAGCAAGGAAAACGCATTTCATCAGACAGGTTCTCCACGTGCAAAAGCCAGGGACTTCAGCAAGGGCTAACAGCTGAAGTGCAAGCCTTTTAGCGACCCTGGTACACAGCCTGGCGCTTAGCCCAGGTCACTGCATCTACACTACTACTGTCACCCACGTAGCTAGATTAAAGCTAGCCTGGGTGCACCTACCTGTGCTGCAGTTGTACCTTCACTTTGCACACCTGACAATGCTAGCCATGGCACCTTGATTGAGAAACACTGGTCTATGCAGCAAACATGACTCACAAAAGAAACGTAGAGATTTCAAATAGGAATCCAGTGTCAGATACATTCTGCCCTGCTGCAATCTTTCGGAGTTCTTGGCAACAGAACTGCTCTGTTTTTTTTGTAGTCAAAAAGTGAATAAAAACTAAGAGCTGGCATTTTCTGAGGGATGCCCCTAGTCTAAAAAGGTTGAGAACTACTGGTGTAGATGGACCCTAACTACAGCAATAAGGCAGGTCCTGCACTGGCAGAGGAAAGCACTCCCACCACATGCCTTACAGCTGACAGTGGAATCTCTGAGGATCTTTTATAAGTACAAAAGGCTTCTGCCTTCTGGAACTAATGATAGTTCTTATTGCTGGTGAGCTCCTGGGTGGTGAATAGATGTTTCTTCTGGCAGGGTCACACTTAATAGGATATTGGTATGAGAACCTGCAGCGAGGAACTCACTGGGCTGTGCTCTGGGAAAGTGCACACTATTGGACTTATGTAATGGATGGGGTACTGATTCAGGATAAGATGACTCTTAAGAGTCCCAGCTAGCATGGACATGGCACTGCTGCAAGGAAGTTCATAACCATGGATTCCCGTTTGGCACTGAATGACACTGCTGTGAAGAAACCTGCAGTTCTATGAGCTATTCTGAGGACTGTGGCAATATCACTGTCAACAGATGGGTTGTGGTTCCCTGTCTCAATCAACTGAGCACTGCAGAATCTGGAGCAGCTGCCTCATTAGTTAGAGGGGAGTCACTTATGCAGGTGTATGATTCATCCCTTTGGAGAGCACTTCAGGGATCAGGGCAAGAAACAGCTTGGCTAACTGAGCCAATAACAATGCAGCCTAGAAGCTATGTTACAGAACAGAGCAGCAAGGAAGCAGGCAGCAGCTGAAGCAAGTGGGAAATGGGATGGAGTGGGAGTATGAATCTAAACCTTGGTTGTTCACTAAACCCATGTCTAGGGCTCAGCACACGAAGAACTTGGGATATTCAGAGAGACTAAAATTAGTCCTCCTTCCAAATTCGCTTTTAAAGATTTTCACTTATCTCCTTTTGGAGCCTAAGATTAATCTTGGGATCACAGTGGCAAGAGGCTGCCTGGCATCTGCTGAATACTAAAGAGCTGGCTATTCTGGAGCAAAATGCCAAGGAACAACAGGGCCCAGCTACCAAGAGAAGAACCATAAATCTAGCCACTAGCTGTCTGCAATTGTCTCCAGACAGTACCGATTCTGTTCCATCTGGCTGTACAAAAGAGGACAGAGGAGAATCCTTGAGACACTAAGGTTATACAATACAATTTCCACACTTGCAGCAAGATGAAACTCATGTCAACATGATCTGTGCTACTCAAAGTCAGAGACTAAGAAGGGGAATGGCACTGCATTTCCTAAACCAGGGGCACTGCAGTGTTAGCAGGTGGCACAATGTGGGTTGTAAGGCTGTCCCATTCCAGCAGCTATCTATGAATACCGCAGTACCTATAAGCAGTATAAATCCTGCCCAGCCTTTGTAGCATATCAGAAGTATGTTGGTGATGGAACCTGAATCTGTTTGTCTCACCCTGCACTAGTAAAAAAGGCCTGGATAACTGGAGCAGAGCAGGATTCAGAGGAACAAGGGTTGTCTTATCTACCCTGAAGCAAGCTCATAAAAATGCTTTTCAGTTTCAGTGAAAAGCAGCCCAGATAAGGAGCTGCTTGACTTGACAGTGAGTTGAATGAGAAATGCCCCAGGACAAGCTGTGAACCTCCAAGCAACCTCTGGCAGGAAGGGACATGAGTTCTGTGATGTTTGGGTACAGAAGCTTCATTTCCCAGCCCTTGTCTTCCTTACACCTGCATTTAGAGCAATGCGACCTTCTGTAACAAGCACAGTATTCTGTCCTTCTGGAATACCTCCATCTGTGGCTCTGCAGCACTTTACAAACACAGCTAAATTTCACAGCATATGTGTGGGGCAGGCAGATCTCACCTACATTTCACAGGTGGGGAAACTGTCTAAGGTTAAGCAACTGGTTGATGATATAACTGGAAACAGAAGAGCCCTGGCTCACAGTGTTCCTATTCTATCCCCTGTTGCCTATCCATAGCTGCCCTCCTAAGCCTTTGTTTCCCAGCCCTTTCTCCCATATTCGTGCTATCTGCCATGGGGCTGCCTCAGTTTTAAACTCACCTCTAACTTTGAGCACTAAACAAACACTCTTTTATTCAGACCTCACCTTGTCCTACCAATAGGGTCACCAAAAGGGCAAGAAGTGCAGAACACTGCCTTAAACAAAGGATGAATCATTACCTGTGTGTCTGATGAGCACATATAGCATGTGTCCAAAAGGTACTAACCAGCTAACTTAAACTGTGAGCTCCTTGAGAGCAGAGAAAGCTTCTTCCTCTGTCCTGAGACCATTACTGATGCTCACTGAATCCTCACTCAAAAACATTGCCCCCTAGAATATCCCAGAAATTGCTCTGCAACACATCAAACCAACTACTGGTCTTGAAGCCAATGGGAGTTTTGCCAGTGACACTGATGGAATCCAGCATATTGATTTTGGTCCATCTACTACAATTAAAATGGCATTCTTAAAGGATCATGGGAGAAAGATGATTCTAGGATAGTGAAGACAGGACTCCTTCCTAGAGGAGAATTTGGTGGAAATAAAGTTGTTTAAACTTGCCTGCTTCAAGAACATCTCAGCCTGGTGAGAGAGAGGTACTTAGCCATGTTAGTAGCATCTGTGGCCTATGAAAACTTATGCCTCTCTGAATGGGTTAGTCTCCAAGGTGCCACCCTACCCTACCTTCTGCCCTGCAAGTATGTATGAAACGGACTTATTTTGGTCTAAGAAAGAGGAAGGAACTAATTTTTTTTTTAAAAACAAAGGTTAGTTGAGGTATTGGTAGAATTTTTCTTCTCCCTAAAGGTCATTTCATTATGGAATCACCTGTCAAAGCAAGGAGGAGGGAGAGAGGTAGACAAACAGAAAGCAAGTGGACAGGGTAGAACTGCTGAGATGCTGGCTAGGGAACTCGTTTTACGTCAAGAGATGGACCTTCCCACCCACAGTCCTACTCTTCCTCTGGCCTCTCTGTCTCTTCCAAATGGTTGTAGATCCACTGCCCATTCAATGGGCACAGGGTGCCAAGTCTTCTTGGGAACTGCAGTTGGTCAGGCATGTCTGCCTCCAGAGGAAGCTACAGCACTGACAGCTGGAGATCCTGTTTGCTTGAGGATGTGGTGCTGTTCTTGAGGTTTCACTCCGTGGGAGAAGAATAATCCCCACAGCATTACAAAGGCATTATTGTTCTGACTGTAATCCCTGTGCTCAAATCCACCGTGGTTACTTACATACACACAGTCACTGGGAATGGAGAGATCACCTCTGTGACTGCCAGGGCAAGAGCAGCAGATCAAATTGAAGGGGACTAGGTTCTGCAATCAAATAACTCTGAAGAGGAAAAGGACACAATGCAACTCTGGGGGTTGGGTGGAAAGGGGAGCAGGGAGGGGATAGAAAGAGGAGGTTGAGCAGAAATAGAAAAGAAATAGCAGCCTACAGGAAACAAACCCAGTGGGAGAGAAGTGACAGTGATGGAAAGAGAGAAAAGGAGGAGGATAAAACACTCAGAAGAGAAAGCAAAACTCCATCTTGCCGTCTTAGCTAAAGGGTATAATGAGGCTGCAAGACCCACCATAGGGCAGATCAGCTTGCGCCCCAGCTCTATGGATGGTCAGACACAGCACAGTTAAGACCAATTTCCATTTGAGGGTAAAGGAGAAGGATTCAGGGGAAGAACAGCAGGCCCCGTCACAACACTGCAGGGTGAACGTACGACCTTGGCATGGCTCCGGCCCTGTGTGGATAGCATATGAGAAATCAAAGCAGGAAAGGATTCTGCAGACTTAGCTGAAGTTTGCTGTCTTTGTAGTTGGCTAAATCAAATGACAGACAAGGAAATATGAGGAATGGCCTATCACTTTAAAGGGCAAATGCAGCTGGCCTTCCCTAAGCCAAGGAACAAGACAAGGTCTCACTTCAGCCAAGCTCCTGAGAAGAAGCACAGCCTTCCCCATTTCAGCTTTTTAATGAACCAGCCAAGTTCCTAGAGCTCCTTTCTCCCCAGCTCCCTTGTGCAGATGCCATTCCAGTTCACGCAGTGGGAAAGGCAATTAATTAAGTCTGTACAGCTGGCTCAGCCCTGTACCCAGAGCAGGCAACTATGCTCCTTCTTTTATCCAGACACCTCCCCTGCCAAAGTGCAATTGACTTCCCAGTGCAATGCAGAGCTGCCGAGTAGGGCACTGCTGTGGGGGAAGGAAGGGTAAGCAACAGGACAGCCAGGCAGCGTATTGCATTGTTCATCTCTGAGCCCTTGTATTGGAAAGCACGACTATGTAAAACAGTAAAAGCAACACTGACTTGGCTCTTGCCGAGACATATGGTGCAACTGTGCATGGTAAGGGGAAGTACCAGTACCTGAAATCTTCTGGTGCCACAGTGCCAGAAACAAAGGAATGACCTGCCAGTTGGTCCATCTTTAGTTTAAACTAAGGATAAAGCATTCATGAGGGACCTCATAAATTTTCTTCCAGATGAGTTCAGGCAACTCTCCTGGACAGGCCCAGAAAAATATGGTCCCTTCACTACCTTTAACTAAAGCATGAGCTGCCATCCTGAGACTGGAGAGGAAACTCAGTTATTACAACAAAACAACTAAGGATATAAAATAAATGCTCTGAACTCAAGTTCATTCTGCATTGGTCACAGTGATTCACACATCTCCAGAACAGCTGTTCTCTCTGTATTTCAGATATTTTATTTAACAAATACTGCTGATCAACAAGGTGACAGGACAACATTGCTTTGCAGAGATAGCTTGGCACAGTCCATCTATAAACAGAAATGAAACCATACAAGTCTGCAATTATGGATCTGTATCAATTAGCATCAATCTATACCATTCACACTGGGAAGGAGGGAAGATAAATTACACCAGCTTGAAACTGTATCATGGGGGATCTTACTGAGGTCTTGATCTTTA
The DNA here is from genome assembly GCF_000455745.1 of Alligator sinensis. Taxonomy (NCBI): domain Eukaryota; kingdom Metazoa; phylum Chordata; order Crocodylia; family Alligatoridae; genus Alligator; species Alligator sinensis. The sequence continues at coordinate 567,808 of NW_005841940.1, read as the reverse complement.
AAGCCAAGGGTATGGTTGCAGGATCAGGGGCTAGGTCACAAGTTGCCAGGTCTGTTCTTAAGAGCCATCTAAGGAAATCCCAGAGTGCTGCAAGATGTGGAGCTGATGACTCAGGCCCAAATTTCCTAATCTGGATGTCTAAACATACACACTTAAACCCATATTTACAGCAGCCAAATAAGTGGTTTGGAGTGTTAGCAGAATTTGCAGGTATTACCAGGCATTACCTGACAGGGGTCGCAACATGAACACCTCTGCTATGGTCCCCAGTAAAATAAGTGGCCTGAGTTTTTCCAGGTTTGAGCAACTGCAGAGCACCTAACAGAAAGTAAGTGTAAGCTTCAGCTACTCAGCCCCTCTGGAAACCATCCCACTTCTTAGGTGCCTACATGTGGAGTTAGTGTCTCAACTTCAGGCATTCAAAAAGGAAAAAAGTCAGCCTCAAGAGACAGCACTCTTAGAGGAGTCACTGCTGAGCCAACAACACTCCAGCATAGTGCTAGGGAGCATAAAACAATGACACTGAGGAGAATTCACCATCAAAGAACTAAACCACCATTAAAGGATCCAACACTGTATTTGCAAGAATAATACCCTGTGTGATTTCTAAATGTCACAACCCAAAGGTGTGATTTTTGTTTTGTGTGTGCTTTGGCACCACTGAATTATGTTCCCGCTAAATTACAGCTTCTTTGCACGGTGGAGTTTTCTGCTGCAGAGGAAAACCCCAGTTTAAAAGAATTCCCGCCAATTTGTAGCTTTCTTTGCAGGGTGCATTTCTTTGTTGCAGCACAGAAATGCACGTTGCAAGGAGTTCCCGCCATTCGTATTCAAATTTGTATTATAATTCGAGCCCCATTATTGGCTTGCGTGAAATTATTCACACGTGGTGGCTAGCGATTGGCTTGCTAGCCGTATAAAAGACTTGAGTGGTTTCCGCCCAAGTTGGAGGACTCCACGAACACCAGGAGGAGGAGACTTCACGCTGTGTGAAGATCTCTAAGCGCTGCAGAGCCTATCGGACCCAGTGCATTTCAAGCAGGCAACAGGGGTCTGATCAGCCTCTAGCCTCTCCCCGTCACCGTTCGCAATCCTCAACGTATCCCTCTCCCTGCGTGCAAAAGGATCCACGGAGCCTCGACAACTCCGTGGGAGTGATCCGAATATTGTCTGAGTCCTCAAACGAGGATTTAAGTGGAGCTGTGCCTGGGAAACTGTCCAGCCTACACCGCGACCATCTCCGGTGTAAGTAAACAATCTTGAATCAACCATTACGCGTCCGTGCCTAATTCCAGCGTGTCACCTGTTCTCTCCGACCCAGTGTGCCCGGGCTGCTGGTCACAGCCCGCGTGGCGCGAAAAAGGGCCCGGATCGCTCCCGGCCCACACACTAAACAAATGAAAGTTTCAATAGATACTTTCCACATAAATCCCTCAATCCCCCCACATAAATCAGGTTCAAATGCAGTCATTCCTCACTTGTCCAATAAAATGTTAAAGTACAGAGTGCTTGTGGCATTGTATCTCAGAGGGGTCTGCATTTCAGTGGTGAATGGCAGATCTCTAGATATAGAGTCTGAAAAGAGATCTGGGGTCTTTCAGGGTAAAAAGCACCATGGGACTCACCTTCATCTTCACCATCAGTAGTGGTGTTAATACCATGAATCCTGAGATGGACAAACACATCTAAATTCCATACAAGATTTGTCTCAAACTATAGCTCATATTTGGCTGCTTGTTCTCTGGGGATTTAAATCCTCTGTCCCTTAGCTGAACTTTCCCTAAATCCAATAAATTAGAGCACAGGCTGAACAATAAGTCACGCAAATCAAGAAATGCTTTGTACTTGGGGCAAGAGAGATTTCAACACATAACTGCATACTTCCTGTACCTTCCAGGATGCCATAATATTTGACAACGGAGGATAAATATCATTAGCCACATTTTACAAATGAGGCACAGAAAGGTGACCAGATCTGTCCACAACACAAATCAAGAGAGGAGCAGGAAATAATATCCAGCTCCCCTGCCTTGCAGCATCTCTGTACTTCAGGCATACACTGTGTCCCATCTGCAAGCCTCAGATACATGTTGGACACTTGTATAATGAGGTACTTTAAGAATGTGAAATTCAGCACTAGCTCATTCTCAGAAGTCACAAATTCCCACGCACAACAGAGGGATTAAGGCAGCATATCATGGAACAGGATGGAAATCAGGTGGCAATATATCCAAGCAAGCAAAAGAAATCTCCACGGAGTACCGGCAGGAGCTACTTCCATTCTGATGGAAACACCATTATACACAGGTTCAATTCAGTTTTCTAGTCCATCTCTTGGGGCTTGAACTGGATTGAAATAGCATGAAGGAACCTCATTTAATAGAAAAGTCCTTTAAAATTCCAACAGAAATGATAACCTTAACATCAAGTTCTACAGAACGACTTAAAAAAATTCTATGGTAAGGGCCACATTTCCTGTAACGTTTTTAGGTTTACAGTATTTTTTTTTAATCAAATACTACTCAATATCCAGAGAAGTATCTAAGTTTAATCTCTCCTAAAATCCACTCTAAACTTTCTGTAAAGAAAAGATGGAAGTTCCTAAATACCCAAATTAACACATACAGAACAAGTCATTATTTTATTTAGGATCTTACAGTACAGCATATTTTAGATGAAAATAAACTAAGCAGGCCATAATTGATCTTAGTAAGATTAGACACAGGAGTCAAAAGTTACCTACCATAGCAAAAATGAGCTGTTTTTTTGAAGGGAACACAGACTGGCACGTAGATCATAGTGTTGGGGTCCTACCCCCCCACTCTGATTCACTGTGACCTTGGCTGAATCACTTACAGCCAGATTCTGACACTATCACTTCTGCTGAGTAGCAACTAAAAGAATCTGAACCTTCACCTCCCTGCAGCTTAGTTTCTCACTATTCAAAGTGGGCACAGTAATGTTTGCCTGCCTTTCCAATCTGCATTGAAACCTTTGCATTTCTATTTAAGCGTAAAACAGCAGGGGGGTTTTAACATTATTTCTTCCCCTCATTTTAGGTAACATCCACACGAGAATCAAGAAACAGGCCCTTTTTAGTTTCAGACGCAACTCTGAAACTAAACTATAGGACTAGGCCCAGACACACATCTCCATATTCCTTTCCAAGCCATGATGAAGGGAGATATCCAGACATGAGAAGTTCAAGATCACTGAAAAAAAAATCACAGAAAAAAACAGTTTAACACTGAACTTCTCTCAGACAGGATATGACCAGGGCTATGGACTTCACTCTGTGTTTTTCTAGCACTAGCACCATGCTGCAACATTTGACCTGCAAGCATGGCAAGAAGGTGTTTATTTGTTTTAAAACCCACAAACCTGTTTCCATTGGAATTAATTTCTTTCTTCATTTAATGGAACAATATTCCTGGCCTTTAGTATTATCAAACATGTTCTTCTTCTACACAACACTGAGACTGGGCCAATTTTACCCTGAGACCCTATGGACCCCTCTGAAAACAAATGTTAATGCTGGAGCCTTTTGCTTGGAGGAACTGACAGCCTGGTTTTGAACTGCCTAGTACGAATGGGAGGGAGAAGGTTGTGCTATGACATGGGATGGCCCTCAGAGACTGACAATGGCAACACTTCAAAAGAGCAGACTCCTGATCCTGATTTCACACCCAAATGCTTCTTCTTAGGATTTCAGCAGTGTGACTGAGACAAGAATCAAGTCCTTGGAGTTCAGGTCTTGTTTTGCTACAAGTTCAAACATTCAGAGTCTTCACAGAAACTCAACTAAATAACATCCAAATAGAATTTGGGCACAAACCTGATAGGAACAGATTTTCAGTCAAAGATAACAGCAGCTGTTGCTGCTCAACCCATTTGGGATGAACACATTGCTTGAAAGTCCTCTGTCTCCTGAAGAAAGTCTCCTCAAGTTAGTTGTATGAGGTTCACAACACAGGCAGGGGTTGAAAGATTACTTCAAGTCTTTTTTAAAGATGCAGACATTTTAGTTACCCCTCAGGAAAAGCTGGCAGGTGATGGAACTGACTGGAGGATGGCTGTAAGACAGGGAATGTGCATCTTTAGTTTGTTCAGATTAAAAGCCAAAAACTGAAAAAAGGTTTGTTAGGGCTCTGGGCCACCTAGGAGCCTTTTCCCTTTTTCTTGGCTCACTGCTTTGTTATAATATCCATGACAGTAAAGGAGTGACTGCCTCCCAGTTTCCAAGTTCTCTAGTTTATTCCCAACTATCTATCTTCAGTTCTCTATCAGCCACTCACACCACCCATTTCCAGAACCTGCTGCATATAGAACCACTCAGTAAGAGAGCTGGAAGGAACCTCAAGGGGTGCTAACGTTTAGCACTTCAAGAAGTCTTTGCTCTCTCTCAGTTTACTATAGTATTTAAGGGATTCTCAGATTGTATCTAGCTTCTCAATTAGACCTGAATTGCAAAATGCTCCTCAGACATTAGAGTTTTCTTTTTAACTCCTGCTGCCAACTGCTGCAGCACTTTGATGAGCATGTGACGTTAAATCAGATTTCATGTCATACCAAGGCTTTTTTTAAATGTACATTAACTGAGTTTAAACATTTGAAATGTATTGTACATTTTTAATGACTTGTGCATTAAAGGCACAAGAACTAACAACAGAACAGAGCTCAAACAGAGAGGAAGTTATTTCCCGACACTCAAGATGTGAAGGACTCAAGTGTGGATAAGGATGTTATGTAAGGCAGACTTTCAGATGTCGCTAAAATACTTTACAATTAAGACTGAATATTAATACATGATTTAAACTAAGAACCACCCGCTATTAAAAGGATTAGGACTTTGCACTGGTGGAGAGGAATGCAAACAATGTCAAAGCCATCGCCTAGGCTGTGATCAAAGGCAGAAGAGGAAGTGGGAAGTGACATCTCTGGGGGGATGGGAAAGACCTTAGTATCACTGCAAAAATCCTATTGAGGTCATGATAAAAAGAATAAAAAGGGGGAGAAACTAGGAATGGAAACTACAGCTTCCTCCTCCTCTCAAGGATGTGCACTCTGAGGTAAGTCTTACCGTGCACAAGGGACCAAACTCAACCCAGTTTACAGCTGTGCTGATTTCCATGGGAACAGCAAAACAGTAAATGAGAGTAAAGTTTGGGTTTAATGCATTTGCCAGATTTGCACCTTATAGACAAAGTAAAGCAGAGATGCATATGCTTTCATAAGCAGAAGCTTGCTGCTTCAGATGTTAACATCAGCGAGCATCAGATGAAGGAAGCTGCAGTTTACAAAAGCTTATGCATCTCTGTTTTACCTAATCTAAAAGGTACAAATCTATCCCATCTTCTGCTTGATTTCAAACTAACACGGTTATCTCTCTTTGCCAGATCTGCCAATCAGACTCAACCCCAGCTCCAACTCACATGCCCAGGCAAAGAGGAGTTAGTGTCAGGGTTTGCAAGTTTAGGCCTAGTTAAGTAGATTGTTTTGTATTATGAGGGTGGTTTAGTTCAGGCTACCCAGAAAGGTTGTGGAATCTCCATCCTTGGATGGTTTTTAAAAGCAGGTAAAACAAACACTTGACTGGAATGTTTTAGTCAGGAATGATGCTGCCTTGAGTAGGGGGTTACTTTAGATCAGCGGTTGGCAATGTTTTTGGCCAGAGTGCCAAAAACACCCCAACTTGGCGTGTCAGAGGCAGATGGTGGGGGAGCTGCGAGGGGCCTGATTCTTGTTGCTGTGGGTGCATGCATGCCTCTGGGCAGAGCGGGATGCGAGAGGAGGGGGCCAGGGTTCTGCTGCCCCGGCCCCTTCCCCACCATGTGCTCCGAGGTGCATGTGCACCTGCCACAGCTGCAGAGCCGGTGTAGCTGTTTGCAGTCTGCCCACCACCTGCTGCAGCTGCCCAGAGCCTGAGCCAGCCATGGCAGGCAGCCATAGTGCTGCAAATAGCTGCACTGGGCTCTGGAGCCCTGGTCCGGCTCTGTCACAGCTGCACATGTGCCTTGGGGGACACACCCAGGAAGGGGCCTGGGGCAGCGCAACTCTGGCCCCTTCCCCACAATCTGCCCCAAGGCGTGTGTGCAGTCACTGCCACAGAGCCCGACTGGGGCTCCAGAGCCTATCCAGAGCCCGGTGCAGCTGTTTGAAGCCTCCCAGATGCTGCCACATCCAGCCCAGGCTCTGGGCAGCTGCTGCCTGCCACAGAGCCTGGGCTGCTCACAGCAGGGCTTGTAGCCTCCCCACCACCTGCTGCAAGATCCTGGGCTCTGTGGCCAGCAGCAGCTGCACACAGCCCAGGCCAGCTGTGGTGTGCCAAGTAAAATGGCCTTGCGTGCCATGCTCTGGCACGTGTGCCAGGGCTTGCCAACCCCTGGTCTAGATGACCGCCTGAGGTCCCTTCCAGCCCTACTTTTCTAAGATTCTATGATGGTGTTTATTTTCTTCTTTAACAAGAAAGAAAGAAGGAAAATATGTTTGGCAGTGTCCAAATTAGCAGAGTATTCACCACTCTGGAGAACCACAACTCTGATAGCCTCAGCTTGTTTTTTACCAGAAAAATACCACTTTGTAACACTTTATAACTGGACAAACAGGACTAAATTCATTTTGTAAATAGTCTCTACAACAATACCATTTCCTATATAGTGTCTCCCACTGCGAAAGGTTATGCCTGAGGCAAGTTCTCTTACAGCTGTTAAGTTGTTTAGCTACCCAGATGTCTGGGGAGGCACCTCATAGAAGCACCTGTTCTGTCAAGAAGAGGCAACTGGACATGCATCACTGAATAAAGAGCATTGCTTCCAAGTCCCTTGTTTTCAGGTTGGTTTCTGAACACTAGGGGCTACATGGAACCGGGTTAAAAAGAAATTTAGATAAAAATTAACTTGAAAGGCAAGTTGCTAAAAGTTCCATTAGAACTGGAAGTCTCTGGAAAAATGGAAGACAACTGGAAGAGATGGAAAGAGTACTTCACTATCTACAAGAAATAGACGCCAGTAAAAGGAAGACTATTAAGGAGCAGCTCTTTTTTATCATAGAAAGCTCTGATGCATTAATGTGCTTAACAGTTTTTCAATTAATGAAGGCAGAGTAGACTCACTAAGAAACTTTATTATAAGAATGTGAAGAATGCTGGACTCCATGTAAATATGAAACACTAGAGACATGAAACGAGAGAGATCATAGAAGCATAGAAAATGAGGGGTAGAAGGGACTTCAGGAGGTCATTTAGTCCAACACCCTGCTCAAAGCATAACTGTCCCCAATATACCATGCCAGCCAATGCTTTGTATATTTGGATCTTAAAAACCTCCAAGGATGGAGATTTTACAACCTCTAGGTAACCTGTTCCAGTGCTTTACTACCCACCTAGTGAGAAAGTTCTTCCTCATATCTCATCTAAACTTCCCTTGCTACAACTCGAGACCATTGCTCCTTGTTTTCTCACCTGCCACCACTGAAGAACAGTCCAGCTCCATCCTCTATGGAACCTCCCTTCAGGTCGTGGCGGGCTACTATTAAATCCCCCATCTTCTCTTCTTCAGACTAAATAAGCCCAGTTCCCTCAGCCTCTCCTCATAAGTCTTGTCCCCCAGCCCCTAAACCATTTTCATTGCCCTCCACTGGACTCTCTCCAATTTGTCTATATCCTTTCTGCAGGGGAGGGGTGGGACTGGGGGGTGGTCCAAAACTGGACACAGTACTCCAAATGTGCCCTCACCAGTGCTGAAGAGAGGAGAAGAATCACTTTGCTCAGTCTGCTGGCAACACTCCTACTAAGGCAGCCCAGTATGCCATTAGTCTTCTTGGCAATAAGGGCATACTGTTGACTCATATCCAGCTTACTGTCCATTGCAACTCCCAGCTCCTTTTCTGCAGAGCTTCTGCTTAGCCAGTTGGTCCCCAGCCTGTACTGGTGCATGGGACTGTTCCATCCTAAGTGCAGGACTTTGCACTTGTCCTTACTGAACCTCATGAGGTTTCTTTTGGATCAATCCTCCAATTTATTGAGGTCTCTCCGAATCCTACCCCAGCCCTCCAGCGTATCTACTCCTCCCAGCTTCATGTCATCTGCAAACTTGCTGAGGGTGCACTCTATGCCATCCCCCAAGTTGGTGATGAAGATATTGAACAAAACCAGACCCAGAACCAAACCCTGATGCACTCCATTTGACACCAGCTGCCAGCTAGATATTGAGCCATTCACTACTATCCTCTGAGCCCAATTATGCAGCCAGTTTTCTATCTACTTATAGAACATTCATCCAACCCATACTTCCTTAGCTTGCTTGCGAGAACCTTGTGGGAGACCATATCAAAAGCCTCGCTAAAGTCAGGGTATATTATGTCCATTGCTCTTCCCATATCCACAGAGCCAGTCATCTCATCATAGAAGACAATCGGGTAGGCAGGAATGATTTGCCCTTGGTGGATCCATGCTGACTGTTTCTAATCTCCTTCTTTCCTTCCAAGTGCTTAGAAATTGATTCCTTGAGGACCTGGTCCATGATTTTTCCAGGGACTGAGGTAAGGATGATCTATCCATAGTTTCCCAGATCCTCCTTCTTCCATTTCTTAAAGATGGGCACTATTATTTGCCCTTTTCCAATTCTCTGGGACCTCTCCTGAAAACCATGAGGTTTCAAAGACGATGGCCAGTGACTCTGCAATCACATTGGCCAACTCTCACAACACCCTCAGGTGCATCAAGTCCAGCCCCACCGACTTGTAGACATCCAGATTTTCCATATAGTTCTTAGCCTGTTCTTTTGCCACTGTTGGCTTCTCAACTCCTCCCCAGATTGTGCTGCCAGGTACAGTAGTCTGGGAGCTGACCTTGCCTGTAAAGACTGAGATGATAAAAGCATTGAGTACTTCAGCCTTTTCTGCATCCTCTGTCATTAGGCTGCCTCCCCAATTTAGTAATGGACCCACATTTTCCCTAATCTTCCTCTTGTTGCTGACATTTTTATAGAAACTCTTCTTGCTACCCCTTTATGTTCCTTGCTAGCTGAAAATCCAATTGCTCTTTGGCCTTCCTGATTTCATCCCTGCATGTCCAAGCAATACTCTTATACCCTCCCTAGTTGTTTGCCCAAGTTTCCACTTTTTACATGCTTCCTTTTTGTGTTTTAACTCACTGAAGAAGTCCCCAGCTAAGCCAAGCTTGACTACTGCCATACTTGCTCATTTGTCTGCACATCAGGGTGGTTTGTTCCTGCACTCTCAGTAAAGTTTCTTTAAAGTACAGCTAGCTCTCCTGGACTCCTTTCCCCCTCAGACTGGCCTCCCAGGGGATCCTGCCTGTAATGGATGAAGGCATAGATTTATTTACACAGACTGATTCTTGCTTTCCTGAGATGGCTTTACTAGAATCTACAACAGCTAAGGAGACAATAGTGCACGTCAAACCCATCTTTGCTACAGATGTTATACCTCACATGCTAATAGTCTCAAAATGAGGTTCTATGTAGTAGATATGATTTTAAGCAGTTTGCAGTGAAGTTTGAGTTTAGACATGTTACTGTGGGTCCCAATTAACCAATGGGTTAGTGGAAAATAGTGTTAGAGACAGCTACTGAAAATGCTGAAGGATCAGACTCTCATATGTGCTTAGCACTGTTAAGTTACTGACAGCACTAATGAAACGTAGTTTGCCACGCCTGCAGACATTTTATTTAACAAAAAAAATCGAGAGCTGGAATGTCTGTAATAATGACAGAAACTGGGGTTAGGGGAACTGGGGACTTGCAGAAGTATGAAGGGATGGATACAGATAAACAAGCAACAATGCATTTAGAAGTGTCAAGGGCTACTAGCCTTCATGAATATGATGCAGTACATATGGGATACAATGGTCGCAAATAACTCATGGCCCTATTAAATTGTCCTTACAGGCCAACATTTGCAGAGGAGGAACAGGCAACACTCTCTTATCTTCTCACATCTGGAAAGAGAAGAGGAACCAAGTTTGCCTTTCTGCCTGATCAACCTGGCAAAAATCTTAACTAGGCAACAACCACAGCAAGCTAAAATAATTTAACCTGGACATAAACTTGCCCAAACACAGGGTCTTACTGCCTTCTAACAGACAACCTGAAAGCATAACTGACCATGCAACATACATCAGATTAACTAAAAATTGTTAGTAAGCTCAGTTAGCAGCTTGGTTATAAATACTTAGAACTATGTCACGGCACTACTTTTTTTTAAATGTATTGTGTTTTGCCTGGAAAGGAAGGTGTACTATTGGGAATTGTACCTTTAAATGGTTTAGCTTCTCTGATGCAGGAACTCTGGCAGAGAGGTGCTGCAGGAACATATTTGCTAAGCAGAGGTAGCTGGAACTACATCACTGAATAAAGATCATTTTCAAGCACTGTCCTCTACAGGGATTGCTGCTGATGGGACAGCCTGGGCCTGGAATAAATAATGATACTCCTTCCCTTGCAGCAACTAATGTCCTGTTTACAGACAGAAAAATGGAGGCTCAGTGAAGGGATGGGACCCTCATCAATGATTTAATGGGACAGAATGAAACAGAAGCCAGATTTGTTGATTCTATGTACCAGGCTTTTATCACTAACCTTGTATAATAGCCAATGCTACTCCCCTATTTTCTAGAGATCCCTGTCATGAAAGTCTAGGGCAGGGGTAGGCAATGTTCTTTGGCTGGAGTGCCAAAAAACACCACAATGTCTACCTCAGAAGGTGCCGGAGTGCCAGCATGGCAGAAAAACAAAATGTGCTGCCCCTTGCCCCTGCCCCCCAGCCCTGCCACCCCATCCCTCCCCATCCAAAGCCCCTGCCCCCAAGCCCTACTGCTCCTTCCCCCCACCCAAAGCCCCTGTCCCACAGCCCTCAAATAGCAATTTTCCAGCCTGTGCTACCCCACTGTTCACCCTGAGGTACACACACAGTTGCCGCCCGCACGGAGCTGATGCTGGAGCTGTGGAGCCCGGCACAGCTGTTTGCAGCCTGCCCGCTGCTTGCTGCAGCTGCCCAGAGCCCAGGCTGGCTACAAACAGCTGCGTCGGGCTCATCACCTCTGTGCCTGGAGCCGGGGAGACCGGGGCTGCGCTGCCTCAGGCCCCTCCCCCACTGCCCACTCCGAGGCGTGCCTGCACATGCTGGTGCGGAGCTGATGCTGGAGCCTGGCACAGCTGTTTGTAGCCTCCCAGCTGCAGCCAGCCCCGGCTCTGAGAAGCTGCTGCCAGCCGGGATCCTGGGCTGCTCCCAGCAGGCAGCTGGGACACTGCAAGCCCTGCTGGGAGCAGCCCGGGCTCCGTCATTGGCAGCAGCAACCCGGAGCTGGGGCTGGCCACGGCATGCCAAGCAGAATGGCTTCACGTGCCACATTCAGCACGTGTGCCAGAAGTTGCCGACCTCTGGTCTAGGGCCAGGAAAGATGCACTCTTTTCTAAAGCCAACCAGCTCTCCAGTGCCATTCCTGCGAGCACATCCTGATGGCTATTTTATTTCTGTATCCAGCTGCAATAGAAATATTGATATGGCAGGGGAAAGGGACACCAGATAAACCTTGGAACAGCAGATCTTTGATGTGCACTGCTGCAAGTGAACAGCCAAAAAGACACAGAATCATCCACAAGAAGCTCCTAAACAAAGAAAGGGAATACATCTCCCTTAGAGAGGGGGATTACTGGAATGTAACGAAAACAAGTCCTGTTCCTCCTTCCCTGCATATGCGTACACCCTGGAGGGCTTTTGCAAAGCCACAGAAACGGAAATAATTTAGTCTGAATCCATCAAGCATTAAAATCCTTTCGCTGAGGGATTGAAGTGAAAAATGAGCCGTAGACAGGAATTAGAAGCTCTCCGCCTGGGCTGTCAAAAGGGATTTTCCCCAGATAGAAAACAAGCAACTGGAATTGCAGGGAGGTAAATCCATCCTGAGCCTCTGACATATACACGTACTCTCAGTATCTCCTCTCTGGCCCTGACAGCTCTGGAACCATGGAGGTAGACCTGGAGGCAACTCACAGTTGGCTCTTGTTCTCTGGCCTCCTAGCCTTGAAGGAGGCTGTTACAGCCCAGGGCTTCCATGAAGAGTGTTAGCAGGTGAAGGAGAGCTAGTGAGACATTCAAGGGGCCATGGATGCAGGATGTACTTAGCCTGATATGGTGAGGAAAGTGTCAGCTGGTGCCTGAGGTAGAGAAGAGGAAGAGGGTACAGTAGATGTTGAAAAGGATTACCTTGTGACCAAGACCCCTAAACAACTCCAGGTATCTCCTTATGGCTTACATCAAATGAGTTGGGGAATGAAAGAGCTAACAATGTTGTTATTTGACTTACCATCTCTAAGTATCTGAACAAATTCCTCATGGGGATAAGAGCTGATCTGTATCTTTAGAAATATTATTTCAGGCTCTCTCCAGACTCATGTACACACTGCTATACCAAACACAATTTTTTTGAACTGTAACTATAATCTTTGCAACCACAATAGCCAGAGACTTACTTAAAAATGTGGAGAACAATGTAGTAGCTTGAGCGATTACCAGTCTGCCACTCCACTGCGTATGGCTCAACTCAAGCCCTAGTCACCGACAAATACAAGGTCTCTCTCATACTTCTGCTGGATGCGATGCAGCTGGATCTTGGCAAAGGAATGATTCCCACAGCATCACTGCTTGGTTTTAGGCAATGGAGATCATGAACGCCACGTGCCCCTGGAGGCTAGCGGGGCACGGCGAGATCCTACTGTCAGCGGTGGTGCTGTCAGCGGCAGGAGCATGGCAGCGGCGAGTGGGGAGCTCCCGTGGCACTGTTGGCAGTGGGGGGAGGGGGTGGTGAGCACCCACTGATCGTCAGTGATCACCTGCAGACGCTGCTGGCAGTGTTGGCTGGGGCCAGTGGCAATTGCGGACCACCCACAGACATCACCGGTGGTGTCGGGGGGGGCAGGAATATGATGATATGGTGACTGCCTGCAGGCGCTGCCGGCAGTGTTGGTGGCATCGTTTTGCAGGCGGTGCACATGCACCCCCTACACGGCACCAATGGCGTAGATTATTCATACAGTAAACCAATATGAAAACAGGGGCAAGTTAGTTATTTATGCCATGGCTTCTGTGCCCATGAACAAAATACATGGCAAACAGAGCTAATTAGGCTATAAGCTCCTGGGTGCAGCAATTGAGGGCAGCCAGATGAACAGGGAGCAGATGGTCTGTTGGTAATGGTTAGGCAGATGCTGGGTGGCCAAGGAGAGGTGCTGCTACTTCACACTGATCATATACAGGTGGGAAGTAGTGATCTGGTTAGTGGGAGTAGGGCTAGGTGCAAAGAATTAGAAAGGTAAAATGAAAGGAAGGCCTCAGGTGACGGGTGCTACAGAACCAACTGTGAGGTGCACAATCTGGGAGGAGGTGGTGAATGACAGGAACCAGGTAACCCTTTGGTCATTAAGTTGTTTTCAGCACACATGCTGGTTTGAGGATACAGTGGGTACACACACTGAACGCAGGGGAAACAGGAACTCATTGAGTTGATGAGTCCTTGACTTCAAATGCAACTCTGAGGATAAACAACTCCAAACCGTTTGCTGTAATGCAACATTTAAGAATCCTGAAACATTCTCAGATGTTCCAAGATGAGATCACAGAAGTACCTACATCTAAGCAGGCAGGTGTTTATAGAAAATATTTCTCTTGAACATGCTATCTTTTGCTATTGTGTGAGGTAATTCCATATTATTTTATGGCTCTCCAGCAATAATACAACCACTTAGTGGTGCTTTTCATTCATGGATCTCAGTGTGCTTAGAAAGGTGGGTATCATTGTCTGCATTTTACATATGGAGAGAGTGAGGTAAAGAGATACAGGGAGTCTGTGGCAAGGTCAGGAAAATAACCTGGGAGTCCCATAAATTATGGTATTAGTGCCAATACAAGGGAAAGCTGAGAAGGTTTTGGAGAGGTTTGTTGTTCGTAAAAAGATTGTTTAACGGGAGAAGTTTGCCTCCACCACAAGCCAGGGATAGAGAAAGAGACGGGCTGTGGAGAGGATGCTGTGGTCATGGAACAAAAGAAATCTAGACTGGGAGCCAGAATCTGCTTGGTGCACACTGCTGATATTTATTGTATCCTCTTCTCTCTTTGGGGACCTAAAAAAATTCCCTGAGAAGGCACAAGAACAGCCATGGGGAACTGGGCAAGGGGTGTGAGAGAGAGGGCTGGCTGAGGTCAGCTGCCAGCTGGGTAGCTCTGGGGTACTGTAGTGTTTATATTTGTAAGTGAAAAATCCCCCCTCCCTCCCCTATGCTGAAGATGCTGCTGCACTGAACCTGAAAGGGCTGGTTATAAATAGCTTCTCCCTGCAGCTCCTGAATGAGCCAGTGAAGCAGAATGAGTCATCTCTGCCTGCTCTCTGCGACTCCCCCCAAACCAGCTGTGTTAGGTTAAGAGTAAGGCTGCCAGAAGCAATGGCACATGCTGTTCTCCCTCAAAGGGCAGCAGCCTTGGGGGACAAGGAGACTAAACAAACCAGCTCCTACCCTTTACCCATGTGCTTCAAAAAGCCTTGTTTTCCAATGAGTTACATTCCTGCCACATCTGGCAGGAGTGTTTACAGGCAGACATGGCCCCTTCTGTCCACCCGATCTCCTCTCCTTGCCTGGCTTATAAAAGGAGCTTGTAGCCCATTTGCCTCTATGTGGTAGAGAGAATGGGGTACCTAATAGGAGCAAATCCTTTCTTCTTCTGTTTGCCAAAACCTGGGGGAGTAGGAACAGATAATGGGCACAACAGCACAGGAGACCTGCCGCACGCCTCACTTCCAAGCGTTGCTTCTGCATTTCTTCCAGGGGATGAGAATTAGAATAGGAGCCAAGGCCACATGTGAGATCTGCTAGTACTCACTGGGGGAACCAGGCCATGCATTGCCTCCTTTTCTGGTCAGAGTGTACGGGACTGGCAGCGAGTTGTTACCTTTTCCTCCAGTCCTGCCACTGGAGAAGAAAATATGATTGCCTTCATGTAAGCTCCAGAGCTGGAATGAGATTTTAAGCCACCAAATAAGAGGGACCCCAGAAGCAACCTGCTTTGCTTATGTAGGCCTTGTTTGGGAAAAAATAGAGTCTGAGGCAGCATCTCCTCCAAGCGCAAGGCAACGACAGTTGATGATCCCTGACCTGTAGGACAAACAAGGCCCAGGAAGCAAACGAGAGATTGAAAGCCGCAGCCTAGAAATGGGGGCGGGGGGGACTAACCACAGGGTCTGCCTCAGAGAATTCAGAGGGAAATTTACAGTTGGGACAAGACAGTGCAGGGAACACAATGGGATAACAAGAAGGAAGAGACTACCACGGAGGGTGGGGATAGAAACCTGGTGCTGTGGGAGGACAGATAGGGTCTGGGAAGCAAACAGCACTAGTGTGAAAGGAGCTGGACTCCGAAGCGGAAAGGGAGGGAACCATCTGAAGTGATGTGAATAAGGACATTGGCTCTGTTTTCCACATATTTCCTGTGATGGCAGTGACAGGAGCACATACGAGCAGTGTGTGAAAAAGCAAGCCCTGTAGGATGCAGAGTGAGGCCCGGGGGACATGCTGTTCCTTTCCAAAGCTTTGCTAGTGGTCTTCAAGGTGTACTGAACCAATGGAGCAAAGACAGAAAGCTCATAGGTCTAGTCATGGTTTGACAAAAAAAAGAAATACAAATCAGCGGAGATGATGAGACAATGTGGAATTGTGACAGCCATGGCCAGGATTTTGGCTCGTTCAGTTCCTTGGTAATCAACACTTTGACCAAAACTTAACCAAGATCCCCTGGACATTTCTGACTGCAAGTGCTTCTCTGGTGGTGTACTATGCTATAACAGAGGTAAGGCTTGGTGATGAAGGCTTCTACATGCCGTGTTGTGACACAGACAAGGTAATAAAACCTGCTGAGTATTTTGCTAGCAGCAGAGGTGATGCAGTTGTGTTTCAGTGATGGAGGCTGCTAGGTGATAGTCATGACTTGATGATACAATAATCCTGAATCCCACTCACTTTTATATCAGCTGCCTTTGAATTTATTCCTCCAGTTTTTAAATTATCATCAAAACAACAAAGCCTCCTTTGTGCAATGTTAATGTCTTTGTTCTGACAGAGTTTAAAAATTGACCTACTTCTGAGTTTTCCAAGTTCATCATGCACAGCTTCATAATTTAAACTGTTCTATATTCATGTTGCCTGGGAACATTTTATCTTTGAAGAGATTTTTTCTCTAAACAGAAAAGACATGTTCCAGTGAAGCAGCAGTGCCTTGTAAAATCCAGTCCTCTTTTCTACCCTCACTCTTCAGCACCTTGGAAAGTTACTCAGCTCTCCATCCAAGTGCCTTGAAAAGCCAACTCTCCTTTGTACTGCCACTGTGACCACTTCAACCAGAGCTTCTAAGCAGTCAGCCCTCCCCATTATCAGTTCTTCCCCTCTCCTTTCCAAAGAACGTGGACTGCAAAGGCGAGATGGCTCTTGCCTTATTCCTGTCAGTGCCTGAAAAATGAAGTCCCAATGTCTCACCCTTCCACCACTCCAGTAACTACAAGAGAGATGCACCCTCCCTTCTCTCCTCTCACAATCCAGCCTTTCAATAGGACCTGCCTGCATTACAATGGATCATTATATTCCTTGCAGGGTTTCTGGGGAAACCAATCTCTTTAATTTTTGTTCCTCTTCTAAGGGTTGTACACCAGCTAGCCAAGCAAGTCCTATGAGTGCCTATGGGATGTGCCCCAGCCTTGCCCTGCACTGACATGCGGTGTGAAGGTTGGTAAAGAATAGCAGAAAGGGTACGTCCATGGCAGCAGTCCCAAGTTCTGGTCTGTTTCTAATGGTGGAAGAGGAGCAGGTAAGGTAGATCCCTGACACCTCCTTAGCACCTGGAGGTCCTCTCATATATCTGAGAGAATTTTATTTACAATTTGAAAAATATTCCCTCCTATTTTATTTATAAAATGAAACATCTAACACTTGGCTCCTATGTTCTATTTGAAGCCTGGTGCAGTTTATTTTTGACAGAGCTGTAATCCTGTTAGTTGCCACTCAGACTCAGGCACGCTAGCCAAGATGAGGAAAATAAAGAGCTTTCTCTGCAGGGACGGGACAAACACAGTCCTCTCACAGCATCCACATGGCCATGCTTGGCAAGACAGCAATCGTTATGGGGGCTCTGGAAGCTCGCCCACCCACACCCAAACCAAAACTAGGTTCTGTGAAAGCTCACATCCGAGCTCTCCAGGCCCCTTGTTGGCCACTCTTCCCCCCTGGAAGTCCTTTTTTGAGTGACCCATTTTCCAACATTTTTTCTTGTGACAGACCACAGCACACTGACCACCAAGCAGGTGCCTCTCCTGTCCTCCCCCACAGTCCATGTTAAGAGACAAAGGCCTAAATATCCCGGAGTCATCTTCTGCTCATGTGGATCAGTCTAACCTCACCGACTTAAATGGAACACTAGGATTTACATCAGCTGAGGATATGGCTCTGTCTCCATTTCAATACTTCTCACCACAAAGATGATGGAAACAGGATGCGGATTCTGAAGGGCACAGAATAATAAAACTGTACATCTCAAGTCTCACACACAAACCCTCAAAAGTACTGAATTTTAGTGCCAGAACCCGTCATGGGAAAGGGAATTATTCTCCCCATCTTATGATGGGGAAACTAAGACCCAAAGCAGAGAAGTCACTTTCACATATTCAGAGATCAGGTCAGCAAAAATGAGAAATTACCCAGGAGTGCTCACTGCCAGCTCCTTGTGTTAGATAAAATGTTCCTCTAAACAAACTGATGGCTCAACTGCTTCCTCATCTAGTCTCTTGCATCACTCCCAGCTTGTCCAGCACTCGCTGCACAGCCACTGACCTGCCCTAGTCAAGAATACAGAGATGGGTACAAGTAGAAACCTATGGAGGTAGAACTGCAAAAGCCCCCACAAATCTCTGAATGTTTCTGATGCAGAGTCATGTGCTTTTCAGATAGTGCAGAGACAAGAGAACACAGCTGCCAAGTGAAAGCAAAGAGCTGACTTAGCTCATGAATGTGTCATACCCTTGACTTCACACCAGTGAGCAGGGCCATCACATGGGACCAGATTCCGCTCCAGTTTGCAATGGTGTGACCTCCAATTACTTCAGTAGGGCTGGGCTGAGATAACTTGAAAGGAGTGCAAGAGGAAGTGTCCGCAGGACCCACTCTGACCACCGGTCAGTACTGGTGGCTCAGTCACAAGGAGGTACAGAAAACTTTTTTTAATTATCAAGAAGACGGGCTGGTAGCAGGCTGCTAATGAAGCATATGACTTCCCACTACTAGAAGAAGGAAAGGGTCTAGGGGTGCCTGGATCCCTCTTCCTCTCTTTGTTGTTTTCCTTTCTTTTCTACTCACCCTTTCTTTGTGTTGCCAGAACCAAACTAACAAATGGAGAAGCCTGGGACAAAATGGCCGCTGAGCCCAGGTTCAGGCAGTGCCTGATGAGACCACGGGTAGAAGCAGAGGATTAGGTGACCTGGAAGACACTTCATGACTAGGGACAGAAGTTACACATCAACCAGGTTCAGTGATCAGAAACTGGTTTAAACCTGTAACAGAACAGAAGTTCAACACACATAAACCAGTTTCAAACCTGGTTGAATGTAGCATCAAACTTAACCGATTTGGGTCAAACCAGTTTATGAAACTTCTGTCCCAGACCCTTTCTTGATTCAAGTTAAATCAGTCTCCCAGCATGCTTTGCAGGCCTGGGCTGGGCTGGGCTGTGCGGTCTGCTCCAGGGAGCAGGGCTGGCTCCGCCCCTCTGCTCCCTAGCTGGAGCAGTGAAGGCTAGCTGACAAAGGGGCACGGGTGGCAAACCCAGCTGGGGATGCAGCCGGGTCTGCTGGGGGTAGGGGGTGGGGGAAGGGGAGACTGGCCCCTTCCAGGCAATCCCTGGCTGGGGTCTGGGGCCAGGGAGGGGGGTTAAATACCCCTTCCCCCACTCAAACTTACCGCTGGTTGCAAATGTGGACTACAAATCCCAGAGGCACCTGGAAGGAGGAAGAGGAAATGATAAGCAACCCTTCAGTGTTCTGCTGCTGTGACTCTGGACTGCAAATCCCAAGGGCAGTAGGAAGAGGAAGTAAACACACAGCACATGCTGGCTACATACCAGAGAGCCCTGCTCTAGCACCCCCCCACCCAAGTTTCTGGCCTGAGCCACTTCAGGCATGTAGCTGCACTTCCCAAATCCACTCTAAACAAGTTTATTTGTTAAGTTTGTTAAAGTTGTTTATAAAGTTAAGTTTGTCCCTGGTTTAGACAGAGATGATTTTGCCTTGAGCAGGGAGGTGGACTAGTTGATCTCTTATGGTCACTTCCAGCCCTATACTCTATCATTCTGTTATTTTAGCTTGTCTGAAGGCCCAATTCTAGTTTGTAAGAATCTGGCCCAATTACACCTGAGACAGTACTGACTAGCAGCTTAGCAGGGCCAGCCATTGAGTTCAAGGGACCTCCTGCTCAGCCAGTCCCTCCCTTTCTCTTTGCTGTGGAACTGTTGCCTCCCCTCCAAAGCAAAGTCAGAAGGGGCAAAAGAAGCAAACACCACAACTATGACAAAGTGCACTCTGTCCAGCTCTTGTGAAGTTTGATTGCACTGCAGGACTCTTCAGAGAGTTTCTCAATACTCATTTTAATACCTTTGCATTTCCATGACTTTTCTGCATGGTATCATGAGTACACTTTGCCCACTGCTGAACATAAGGAACAGCAACTTTGGGACAATGCACTGGAGTGAAGCTAACTGTGCCGCAGTAGGAGAGAGAATATCTGGGAGAAAAAAGCCCTTTTTTCCTTGGAAATCTCCCTGTTTTCTTCTCATGTCTAGACATTTTCTTTTTGGGTTGTGAGAAAGGGTGGTCAGCTGTTTTGTATAATGGTATTGCTTTGAGCTGCCTCCCCAATTCCCAAAGCCCTGGAAGGAGGCAGGCAAGAGGTGGGAGCATTCCTGAGGAAGCAAGACTTCTTCAGAGGAGCTGCTGCAGCAGCAAAGCTATTAATAAATGTTTGCAATCTTTTAATTGCTCTGCTAAATTGCCATCATGTTCCTGCAAACCCCATAGTGTCAGTGCAGCTGCCTCCTCCCAGCCTCCCCGTGTTTGTGCATGTGAGTGAGGGGGAACATCAGGGAGATGCTTAGTGCTGAGAGCTGCTGCACAGTTAGAGAAACCAGTTCTGACAGGTGACTTTTTAAATCTTCCCTATTCAGAAGTAATCGGCCCTATTGGTTCCATCTATTAACCATGCATTTCCCTGGCACTCGTTCACCAGCAGATCCTGTTTCTTCAGACCCAGACACTTCATCTCCTTCACGTGAAATATCTGCAAGTCCCTCACATCTGATCTAAGGTTATGGCATGGGACCTCACTATCCAAGAGGTCGTGTCCCTAGCTAGGATTCGATGAAGTGCTTACATGGGCAGTCACCATGGTTTGAACACGAGAGCATTAGCCCCGAAACATGCTTCCCGCTTTGCCCAATCTAGTACTGAGCTGTGACCTTGCGGCACAAAGAGGTCCTATGCATACCTTTGAAATCTTTCCAATAGCACACATTAACCAAGGTGTCAGTGGGTCAGGAAGGGGAGACCTAATTTATGGGGGCAGATATTGCTCCATCATACCAAAGAATATTAATAATTTAAATATGACAACCACCCTCCTCATACTTCATTACTGCACCTTCCCATAGTAAAATCCAGGGTATCCCATACAGAGCAACCCTTTGAAGTCACAGTGGGATATAACTTAAGATTTCATCTGATCCCTCTACTCCAAACTCTTCATTTTTGTCCTAATTACAAGAGCATTGGAAATCATCATGCTTTAAAAAAAAAAAAAAAAAAAAAAAAAGCTGCCAGCTTATATAATGTTCTTATTGCTTATTAATGATTTTAAAAGGGAGGGAGAGCTGCTTTGCATTGTGGGAATTTTGCAAACTAAGGCTGAGCTGTACCTTGCTGGGCTCCACTGACTCCTAACGTGGAAGCCGGGTGCATGAGGATTACCATGTAATAACTGATATAAAGGCTTTTACTGAATGACAGGCCTGCCTCACGTACTTGAGCAAGAAGACATGACAGGCATCACATTTCACAGTGATTAGCCTCAGGCGCTTTTTGGAGGCCGAGGACTCAAGGCAAAGAAGACTTTAACCACCCTGCAAGTGTGATAATCCCTAGACTGGCACAGCCTAAGGGTATGACTGCTCCTGGGGAGGGGAGCTCATGAATAAGAATAAAGGAAACACCAGACTGGATATTAGTGACATAGTTGCATAGCACTGACAGCTAGAAAAAGAGCCCCATTTGTGCATAAAACCCTCTCCACTGCTTAATTCTAAATAATTTATGCCCCGGCCTCTAAACCCGTTCTCCTTGAGAAAGAGATTCTGATGAAAGGAACACGAAAGAACTGAATTTCAACTTTCAGATATCCTTCCAGTGGGAGATATTTTATATGTTGGGCACCATGGCCTCTGTTGAGAGAGGATTTACCACCATGTGTTTAATCTAGTATCTGGTACTCCTAACTCTTGCAATTTTAATTACAAGTCTTGAGATCCTATGAATGCTGTTTTATTTTGTAGACCCAGCTCCCAGAATAATGTGACTCTATGGAGTTCTTGATTTAATTTAAAATAAAGAAGTTTCTAGCCCACAGATTTACAAAGACATGCTTAAAGGTGTGCCCTAAGAACACACTCTGGGTCCAAAACAAGGAAACTAAAATGGAATATTTAAGGTAAAAATCTCATGGTTTTTAAACTCAGTATTAATTTTTATGACCTGGTTCATGGATTCTGAACGTATGGCAATACGACATCCTTACATAACAGAGTACAGCTGCTCACCCTGAGATCACTGGTATATGCAAAGAGATGATATAAGTTTGTTAGAGGAGGCTGAGAGAGTTGAGGTTGAAACTCTTTCAGCAGAATCTCACTAACACCCAAAATCACTGTATTATACTTTCTTCAAAAACATCTATAATCTTTTAAAGAGTTTTTAAAATGGCTACCTAAAATAGCTACTGCAATGTCCATCACCAGCAAAACACTTTGGGGGTGGGCAGGGGTTGAGTTAAAAAGAATAAGCAATCTCCTGGGAATAAATCTCTAGTGTGGAAAATGTCAGCTATGCGATATAGTTAGTTCTCTGCTCTCATCGCAACCCTTCTGACACTCATTCTCACCCTGCTGAGCAAAGGGTCACCCTCACAATTTCTAGAGGACACTGGGCAGTAAGTACTCAGAAATTATGGTGTTGGAGGCCATGCACACAGTCAGAATAAGACTGACGAGTCAACTGCTAGTCCTGTTATTACACCAGCAAATGCTTTCCCTGCAGAATCCTCAAATGACTTACGTTGAGTGTAAGGGCAGCCATACTGTGTAAAGTGCTGATGAAATGTTGTCATCAACATGCAGTACATAGAAGAAAGGCTTCACTGGCTAGCGTTAGATTTGGGACCCAGCATTGGACAGTGGGTCTGAGTTGAACAGGGTCCATAAGATACATTCTTGATCTGGCCTTCTATCCTGTCTGAACAGTCTGGGTGTACTGCATCCCCCACAGAGAATGGTTCTTTGGTTTGCCTGACACTGAGACACTGATAGACGGGGTTGCTGACATCTGACAGGCACACACTGAAATGTGGGGGAAAGTGAGCTCACCCAAGACAGACGGAAAATGAAATCAGATGCCACCAGTGGTATTAGAGGGGAAACTGGATCTGGTGCTTTAGATGACTCCATGAAGCTGGTAATTTTCAGACCAGAGGGCCAGACTCATCCCTGGTGAAGTCACTTGATTTACACCATGGGTGATCGTGTCCCTTCACACTCCAAAAGTGTGAGGCAGGGGTGGAAGAGTCTAGTCACACAGCCTCAACTACCTGGATTCTACTACGGCCTCTGGTAGTTCCAGCCTAGGCTTGGGGCAGACATATCAAGTCTTTTACCCCAATTACATCACTGTGAATGAGAGTATCTGGCTCCTCAAGGAGGTTACTGCATCCATCACTGGCATCATCCCAAGTGCCAGTTCAAACTCCCATCTCCTTAGACTGTGGGTAAAGTCAATCAAACAAAGGCAGCAAGATTTTTTTTCTAACTTGTTTCCCTCTCTGTGTAGTTCAAAAGTTAGAAACATGACAATTTTTTCCAGCCCATATGATTCAAGTGCAAACACATCTTTAAAAAACTGGTATTAATCAAAAGAATCCATGAGCCCCAAAATATGGGTCAGATGCCTCTGGAGGTCTCAGTCACCAGCTGCCTCCCTGGAAACTTATTTTCTCTGTGCTGGATGTAACTAGGTTCTGGCATGTGTCCCTGAGTTGCCAAGTCAGCTCAGCAGCAAGGAAAGGCGAGTGCTGATGCCTTCCTTTCCTTGGTCCTGTGCTTGCTTATTATGCCCTGCTCTCACCCACAGCTGCCCACATCTGTTGTGATGGTCAGTAGGATGTTGCAGCTAGAATTTGATCAAGGCAGGAAAAGACAGATAGGTAGCTGTGTCAGAGTGGGTCAGCCCTCGAGTTGTGATCTATAGACCCAACTAGTCAGTGACTGGCATGCCCTTAGCACCAATCTGACACTGGCACAAACCAGGACCCTCCAGCTGCCAATTAACATTCCAACTCTACATAACGAATCCACTGCAGCTCTTCTCTTCCCCATTAAAGGTTGCTGCTGTCCTACCAGAGCCCATGTGTTGGGCACAGATTATGTAAGGTTGTTCCAGGAAGCTTGTCTTTCTGCCATAGCCCCCTAGTGATGAATGCCTCAGTAAATGGTCTTCATTGCCTCCCTTGTTGAGCAGAAAGGCAGTGCTACAAGGAAACTTCTTTGACCTCAGGCTGCTTCAGATTGCAGGACAGAGCCATTGAGAAGGGACTGTCCAGTTTATAGCACTAGGAGATTGATCCCAGTCTAGAGTAGGAGTTTCTTCTTTCTGTATAGGAGTGTGGAGGAGGTAGGCAGGGGGCAAAGCTCTGCAAAACAAATGGCAACAAATGGGCCACTGTTCTCCAAAGGAGCCTCTTAACCCTTAACCAGTGTGAGAGGGGAGGGTCAGGACACTCTGTTTCCCAGGGGTGGCCAAACATCCTAATCTGTCAAGCCCCAAACCAAAATCTTGGCACAGCCAAGAGCCAAGGGACACAGCTTTCAAGACGCGCATGCCCCAGAGTTGACGATTTGCACACAGCACCCCAGCTCACATACTAAATGGTTGTTAAATGACTTTTTTAGAGTCAGTAAGCAGCAAGAATGAGGAAAATTAAAAGAGCACATAAATGAACAGAGGAACAAAAGGATGTTTTTATTTAACTGCTACTCTTTCTTTAGGAGCTGCAATTAAATTGTATGGGAGTTGGATGAGTCTCACGAGCTGCGGTTTGGCCACCCCTGCCATACGCTTCTCTACCCTTCTTTCCATGCCCGCTAACTACAGTATCCGAGTCCTTCACAATCTAATGAATTTATCCTTGCAATGCTCAGTGAGGTAAGAAAGTGCTATCATTCCCATTTTACGGGTGGGGAATTGAAGTAGAGAGACTAAGGGCCATATGTCTGGAGGTCTTTAGGTGCTTAATTTCCAATGAACGTGAAGGGAGTTATGTCTCTAAATGTGTGAGGATCAAAGCCCAAGTGATCTTCACAAAGTCACAAAGGAGGACTGCAACGTAATTTAAATGCTGCTCTCCCGAGTCCCAGACTACTATCGTAACCACTGGACCATCCTTCCTCTAGTTTCAGCACTCAGGCCATCCCTTCTGACGCTGCCCCTCTGCCAGCTCCTTAACAAAAATGTCAAGGTGTTACTCTTTCCACAGAAGACATCTCTACCTCTGGATCCTTCCAGTGACTGCACTGTTACCAAAGACTTTGCCTAGATCAGGAATCTCATTTAAAAGTGTCTTTCCTAAACAGGTGGGCAGAGTGCTTTGGAGGCTCTGCTCACCCAAAATGTGCCTCAGGTTCTCCAGGCTCCTTAAATCCCTAAACTTTCCTATTGACACTTAATCAACTTCAACAATGGCATCTGCTCTGTCCAGGCGGCCATACCACACTGATCAAAGTCCTAGAGTCCTGTCCCACCAGCAGGCTCGGGGGTCAGTACTATCTGAGGAAGCTGCTCCAAAGTTCAGCTTGAGAAGCCAGTGGGGAATTCTTGAGGACCTTACAGTCTGACTGGTCTATAAAAGTCTTTGCAAGAGTATCACTTAAGTGCTGTATTCCGACTTTCTCATGATGGCAGGAGGTGAAAGGGTAGCTAATTACTCTTGGAGTCTGTGTGGAGAGGAATAATTTTGGAATTGCACAAAATGAATAATTAACAACTAGTGTTTATCTTCAGAGTCCTGAACAAAGATCAACCAATTAATCCTAATGCCCCTACAAAACAGGTATTAAATATCTATTTTACACAGTGTACTACATGGGCTAAATGTAAATTCCTATATTCCCAAAGGAAAAACCTAGGAACAGTAAAAAAACATCTTATGCTCTTAGAAGTAATAACCTAGCTTCCACATTCATTCTATCAATTAGTTTGGAAACAGCTGTGCAAAAGAGCATTTTGAGGGTGGCAAATGAGAAATGTGTTGCCCATCACCGAAGCTTAGATATGTAATTTTGAAATAGCTATTCTAAACATTATGAAAAAATAAAACTATCCACGTGGGTACTTCATGGATTTCAAAATACATCAGTAAGTAAATTAGTTACCATTATTTCTGTTTCAGAGAGGGAAACTGCAGGTCAAAGGTTTAGGACAAGATACAAAATGTCCTTGGGCTGACTTTAAAGACCTGAATCCAAAATGGCAATCTAAAAAACCTCTGCTCAGGATTTACTAACCCTGGAGTTACCTAATCCATTAGATGCCACCTTGTTTGACCTGAATGTTCCCTACAAGTCTGCAATTCTGATTTTACAAGTGCTCAGAAAAGCCCTGGCCTGACGAAGTAGGCACCAAACTCCCCTGTAAGCCACAATGGGATCCAGAAACGTTGGTGGAGCAGTGTGCCTCAGGGCCCAACAGGTCCATTCCAGTAGGCATGCTCCAAGCAGGGCTTCCCACAAAATACAGCTCTGGCTGTTTTGTAAAACATGGTGGCACTGGCACCATTTCCTACCTTTCATACAACAGACTGCTGCTTAGTGTACTTGCTCAAGAAGGAGACCTGAGTTCAATTACCTTCTTAGCCTGACGAAATTTAAAGAGTTACATCTCCCAGCTCTCAGAGGAGTCCCATAGCCACCAGGCTAACAGGCAGGCTGGGCACTGGTACCCTCCACTCCTCTTGTTAAACCAATACCACTGTGCAGAAAAATATACAAGATGCATGGGGACAGAAAGAGAGCAAGAGGGACCTTAGCTCTATAGCTAAATGGTCACCCAGTGGCAATGGGGATGTCCAGGTTCAAGTCCAGCAGCCCAAGGATATTTTTAAATCAATGGCTGTTTAACATAAAGTGCATACCTAGTCAGAAGGAGAGGCAAAGTATGCTCTCACCCACCGGGGTAGGGGTGGGGGGGAGGTGTTTAAAAGAGAGCAGTGAGCTTCTTTTCAGAACCTGTTGAAAGAGCTTAGCTGAAAATGCCATCGGGAAAGGATTCCAGGCTCTGAATCCCAGGTGGGTAGAGCTGTGTGTGCATCCCTTGATCAGGTGCCCTGTGCCCAGTTTCTCCTAGCTAGTACGAGGCAGCTCCCCACCCAGAGCACAAGGTCTTAGATTGTCTCTTGAGGGGCCTAATTCTTGCCAGGCACTGTACAGGGAGCTAAGGCTCCATGCTTGGCACTCCACTCCACACAGCGGGCATCTAAAGGCTTGGCACTGCCATACCAGATCTGTAGATGCCCAAGTCCTGCACTAGATCTGGCCCTTAGGCTCAAGTCTTCAAAAATGACCTTCAGTTTTCAGTATGTTTCAGTCACTGGAAACCCAGCTTTTTGGCCTTGAGGCCTGAGTACATGTAGATCCCATTCACATGGACTGGAGTTGAGGGTGCTCAGCCCTTCTAAAAATCAGGAATAACATTTGACTATTTTGTGTGCAGAGACTAATCTCAGAACATGCTGCAAGTCAGTAAAACAGGCAGAAAGAGCCCAGAAGCTCCCGCTTTAACCATTTAGACACATGGCCTCTCAAATAAACCTTCAATTTTATCCTGCCACATGGAAGAGATGGGCGTAGCTTCAAGCAATGTCCTTAGCAGTTCCAGCAGATAGGCCAACAGATGCTCTGGCTCTTAGTGGTTGAGTAGACCCTCAGTGACCCAGACAAATGCTGTCTCAGCTCTGCCATTACACAGAAAGGGGCAAAGGAAAAAATTGCTCTTGCAACTGATTTAAAAAAAATCTTAAGACATCACATCCTCATTCAGCCAAAGCAGCTCCTTGTTAATTAGCAACAAGCATGAAAAGCTAATGAGCAGCACTGACTGTATGAGCTGATCAGAAGGAATAGCCGCTGTACAGGGTCAAGGTAGGACTCTCTGATCTTAGTGGCCTGAGCCCAAAGGAAGAGAGGGAGTGGAGAGAAATGGGGAAAGAGGAATAAGGAAGAAAGGGAGCAGAGGGTGGGAGAGAAGCTCTCCCACCCTACACAGATGCATATGTGTGGAGGGCTACAGGCCAATGTGCCTGAAGAATGTGCTCTTCTATCTCAGTGACCTTGCAAAATGAGAAACTGAACAAAAAGCTTCAGGCAACAGCAGACGGAGGCTCTACAAGACAGATTTAATTTTAGCCAGATTGTTCTGTATGCTCAGTGGTGGGGTTATTTTGGGATGAAATGTGCTTACAGCAGAACAAGAGGAAGGATTGAGCTGCCTTCCTCCCCCTACATCCACACCTTGGACTTAAAATAATAAAAAAAGTCTTCAGGTGCTGTCCAGTTTTCCCACTCCCTGGAAGCACCTTCAGACTGTCTAGGTGATATCATCTCCTACTGGGACTAGGAGAAACTTCCATTCTGCAGCAGCTCAAGAGGGCCCAGGTATCAGCTGCTATGGACACCAACCAGACATGGAGCTTGTTATCTGGTTCCTTAGCTGACCCCTCCTTGCACACAAGCCCTTGGCTGGAGAGTGAGAGATTGCTGAAGAACCAAACTGGCTGCATCAGGACATCACATTTTAACACAGTGTCGATGACATTATGACCCAAAACATACTATAAGCCCGTCACTCATAGTGAAGAAAAGAGCTCTAACATGGCTTGATGACAAGGTCAGAGAATGGTTTGATTCCAACTACACAGGAAAGACCAACTCACGGTATAACAAAGCTGCACTGCTAGTATGTCCCAAAGAGTTAGCATGACTGTGCTGATAGCAACCAGGAGGGGTCATTACACGGGGATGTACAACCAATACTCTTATCACAGAGATGCTCCGAGTCTGTTTGTTCCCATTTGTCTCGCTGTGTCCCTGTACTGTGTTCCCAACACTGCCCTTCATTCAATGTGGGCAATTAATTTAACCTCTCTGTACCCAAGGCTCCAGAACCATGAAGTGGACACTTGCTGCTGGGGCAGAAGGACTTGTTAGCTAATGACAGGCAAGTGCTCAGAGAAACTCAGTTGGAAGGAACTCTACAATTAATCCTGGCTTGGACACTGAGGCTTTTTTGGCATTAAAGGAGTTACTTGGTCTCTGCTTCTCCATCTATAAAATGAGGAAAAGGCTAGAAGAGCTGAGTCAGAGAGAAATGTAATCCTTGAGATTGTAAAGGAAACTTAATTTAACCATATTCATGTCTCTTAACATTCACTTTCCATGAACATTTAGGTGCTCAAGCCTTACCACTAAAAAGCCTCTTGAAAATGCATTTTGACTAGTATGTTCACCTGGAAATTTCAGAATTTGAACTTTACACTAGTTTTGTTAGTTACATAAATTGTCCAGGCAGGGAACTGGAGCAACAATGCAAGCAATATATCTTTAAGTAGCCCCCACACACAAGCCATAAATTGTCAGCAAAAATATACACAAACAACCCTCAGACCAGGAATTTTTCCACTGAAGACATCTGCCAGTAATTTCAATTAGCAAGTACATTTATAAATTCTGAGATCTGTTTGCAGACTGAAAAAAAGCATAAAATCATCAGGCATGTTGTCCACTGCATTTTACTCACTCGCCTCTACATAATACAACTCTGATCCAGGCCCTTGCCACCCACACAAGGATGGCCTGAAGAACAATTAGCTAATCTCTATAAAGCCCTCTGAGAGGATGGAAAGTGTTGTATAAATTTGGGATTACATCCTGAAGCCAGAGGCGAAATGCACACTTGTGAGCCCATGGGATAATATCCCCAAACCAAATGGACCTCTTTGGGGGCTCTAAACTCCACCAGGCAGCAGGATACCCTGGAAGTCAGTATTACAACCTCCTCTGCTTTTTCCACCAGAATAAAGGTGGAGATAAAAATGAAACCTCAGCCTCCCTCTTCCACTGGGCTAACATCCAAACTAAGGCTACAAGGACTCATTTTTAATATCCCTAAATCAGGCTGATACCATGGTGAGTCATGGGAAGGTCAGAGTCAGGGGAAGGTTTGCATTGGCTCATCATCCCAAGGCCATGAGCAGACAGAGTGAAAAGGTGAAGAACACAAAGTCAGCTACTGTAGGCCAATGTTCTGTCTGTGTGCCTGCCTGCCTGCCTGCTTCTGGAGTGAAACTGCTTAAAAGGTCAAGGGTAGTGGAGGACACTAAAGCCCAGCTCTGCTCTGTCCCCATTCTGCATTTCTGACTGGGAAGGGGAAGATCAATGGGATGCAGGAGTCTCTGGGCGATTTTGTACAAACTTAGGCCCAAAACCCACAGCAAGACTGAGGAGTTGTAATCTCTAATCTAAGGTACCCTGCTACCACAGGGAATTTAGAGCCCCAAGTTAGGTGCCCAGGCTCCCCCGGGCAGTGCTGAAAGAGTCAGGTAATTAAGAATGGGATTTGCAGAAGCCAGCACACTGAGCAGGGAGCCACCTGGGCTAGTCAGCTGGAAATGCTGAAAGAGGCTGAGGTCTCTGCTGGAAATTCTCTCCATTAACCCTGTCTTGGCATAGACACCTAAATCAGATCTCTCTCAAAGACAAACAATGTACACATGCATCACTATGCTCAACAGCTCAGTGGTTAGAGGACTCATCTGGGAGACAGAAGACTTGCTTTCAGATTTACTTCTTGAGGTTGTGCAGCAATTTGACCTCAGGTCTCCCATAGCCCAGGAGAGTGACCTAGCCAGGTTACTGGGTGTTCTGGATGTGTGTTTTTATCTCTGCCTTGGGAATGCCACTGGGGTGCAGGTCTTGACAACCTGACAGCATCAAAATGTAGACTTTGCACATGCTCACTAGCAAAAACATAGGTACTGAGAAGACTTTAGTCATCTAAAAGGTTAGGTGACAGCTAAGGACTGCCCTGATGCCTACGTGATAGCATTTATGGAGTTATAGCATGGTTTGGGAAAGACCTCTGGATATTTGGGTGCTAACCAGAATACAGTGAATTGCAGCCCTGGAAAAAGCCGCGACATTCACTTCTAGGTTGCAGCTTTAGGACCTGCTACAGAAACTGTGAAACACACTTTGCATAAATCCACAGAGCATGTGAGTTTATATCAGTCACTTCTAGCACTCACTGTATTATTCATAAGGTGGAATCAGTATGCAAACTGCAACAGAGGACACTCAGCCTGCTGAGGTTTCTGGATTCACCGGTTTATTCTGCAATAATCCCCGATGAAGGTTTATATTTATAAAGCATGTTTCATCCAAACTTCTCAAAATGTTTTTCTCATAGCATAGAACAGGGATGGGCAAAATATGGCTCATGGGCTAGATCCAGCCCAACAAGTGATCCTATCCAGCCCACGGCGGGTCCCTCAG
Organism: Alligator sinensis; assembly: GCF_000455745.1. Classification (NCBI taxonomy): domain Eukaryota; kingdom Metazoa; phylum Chordata; order Crocodylia; family Alligatoridae; genus Alligator; species Alligator sinensis. Next base: position 536,848 of record NW_005841940.1, on the reverse strand, counting down.
CCCCACCCAGCACAGGCACTGGGGACAGCCTGGACTGTGGTGTGAGCAGCTAGTCCTACTGTCCCCTGCTGCAGAGGTGCCATCTGGTGTGGAGCACAGCCACCCTATCCCCATGTGTGGCTCTTGGGCATGCTGCAAACTGTAGTCCATGGGGCCAGACAGGGCACAGGTGGCACAGCAGTCAGACTTGGCTTCCTAACAGCCCCCACAGCAGTGACTCGCTCTGCCCTTATGCTTCCAGCTGTCTGTGCTAGCTTCTCTGCTACCACTGGACACAGCTGCACAGGCACCCCTGCCTGGGGGTGCCAGACAGAACGGATGGGTGGAGTTTCCATGGAGATCAGTGCAGGGGCTCCCCATGGGCAGGGCATGCTCCGGTGGGGAAGATGGGGTGGGGCGTGAGCAGGCAGGGAGCAGCATCCCAGAGTGGGATGGGCAGGGCCAGGGCTAGGATTGTGAGACGGTGACAACCTGGGGCCAAGGTAAAAGCTTGATTGACTAGCTGCAAAGGAAGGCAGTTCTAGGGGCTGATGCAGGGACATGCAGGGAGCAAATTTGCACTCTGCACCAAGGCCCAGCTCCAAGCTGTCACCACAATGCCCACCCATCCCACTTCCGGATGCCACACCCCATCTATCCATGGCCCCATCCCATCTGCCCAGTCAAACATGCCCTGCCTGTGGGGATCCTGGGCCAGTCTCCATGGAGACCCCACCCACTGCATCCAGCACCAGGGCAGTGGGTGCAGGGTGGATAAGCATGGGGCTAGATAGGATCAACTGACAACCCCACCCCCCACACCAGGCAGTGTAAACAGGAGAGGGGGCAAGGTCAGGTCAGCACCCCCTCTCCTCTGGCCCTCAGCAGTTCAGCAAAACTCCTCAAGTGACCCTCCAGCCCAAATAATTGCCCATCCCCAGCAAAAGAGCATGCACAGGCAGTAGACAGGACCATTCTCTCTCTGCCCAACAAGAGGGGACTCTTTGGCAAGGCATCCCGTTCACCAACACTTCGTCTCCCCTGGCACAGGCACTAGCCCTAAGTTCTGAAACAACAATTTTCTTGACTTGCTTTTACTCTCTCCTTGGAACCGTTTGTCTGGGCTTTCAACCATATCTACACTGGTGCATAAGTTGAGGCTTCAGTAGTTAGTGAAGCACATCTGCTGAGGTCCACTCTGAAGGACAAACTGTGACATCAAAAACTAACTTTAAGTTCAACTTAGCTAGTTATACTGGGCCATGGTATCCAGAAGCCATAAAGATAACATGGCAAGTGAAAATGTTCTTGACAGGAAAGTGCAGGCACTTCCTTTGCATGGGCACATCAGCTCCTGAAGAATGCATCTCAGCAGGCTTAGTGAAGGCTTGAAACTCAGCAAAGGTCAGATGCTTTTGGCATTTTAATACACTTACAGGAATTACAACATGTAAAGAAAGGAGAGGATGTGCCTGTCTATCTGATGTTGTGATACATTAGATTCTTTACAAAGTAATGAAGAAATGAGCAGGGACCACGGCTGTCCTGCCAGTGACTTGTTCTTGAAGCATGAATGCTGCCTGCAAGGTGACACTGCCCGGGATGCTGTATAAAGATACTGCATCCTTCCAGTCTTCCTTGAATATTCCATACGCTGAGCTCTCCCTGCTTCAGCACCCAGTAGAGCTTGGCAAGAATCAGGTGGCTGGTTCCAAGATGGGCCTTAAAAGCAAAAGGAGCAGTGATGGCTCAGGACTGCTCTGTCTCACTCTTCCAAGCCAACAATAGGAAAGCAGAAGTGAAATGAAGCAGGACAGGGATCTTTGTAAACACCACTTCCTCTTTGCTTTCTGTCTCTCTCCAGATTAGCCTCCTGGACCAAAAAAAGAAGACTTTGCTGTGCACGGGGCTTAGTCCTTAGCACGCACAGTGCACACGTCCTATTGGATTACAGGGCAGAGTGCACTCACATGGCCCAGTTTGTCAGAGACCCAGCTGAGTCTCTGAAGAGAGAAGGAAACAAGGGAGGGCATGAGTGAAAGTAACCTGGATCTGCAGATTATGATCTGAATGTAGGACCTAGGATGCCATCTGGGTCTATGTGGGCAGAGAAACAGGGACAGAATTTGGGCCCTTCTTCCTGTATGGAGAATACACAAGGTAATAGCAGCTCAGGGTACCAGTCTGTAGACTAGATACATCCAGACTCTTGCGTGCCCTCAAAGATGTGGGAATGTGACCTGTTACACCTGAGATCTTTTGAGGTCTCAAAGCGAGGACGAATGATCACCTGGGACAGGGTTTCCATTGGGTTTCTCTCTGTTCTCTTGGTATAGAATTCAGGTCACTAACAAAGATTTTTCCGCACTGAATTAGCAATGAGTAGCTGTTCTCCTTGGAGCACTTCATTTACAGCACTCCAACAGTGCCACAGGATTTTGTTCCGAGGCCCACCCAGTAAGAAAGTGTTTGTCCCCTAAATCATACCCCACCTCAACTGGCTCTTCCTCTCCCTCCTTTCTTATCTCTCACATTCAAATACTTCACTTCACCTCCCACACACACTGCTGATTTTGGTTCCTGACTTTTCACTTGAATGGCCAAAGAAAGATACCATTCCAAAACATTATCAGCCTCTATGCCTGAAGCTGCAGGAGAGTTTTTGTTATCTGCTAGTAATAGTATCATAGTACTCAGGGTTGGAAGGGACCTAAACAGATCATCAGGTCCAACCCCTTGCCCCGGGCAGGAACGGGTGCCAGGATCATATCACCCCAGCCAGATATCTGTCCAACCTCTTCTTGAAGACCCCCAAGGTAAGAGAGAGTACTACCTCACTTGGGAGCCCATTCCAGAGCCTGGCAGCCCTAACTATAAAGTAATGTCTCCTGATGTCCAGCCTGAACCTTCTCTCTAACAATTTGTGGCTGTTATTCCTAGTAACGCCGGGTGGGGCAGGGGTTCTATTCTATGGGTATCTATTCTATGGGCTTGCAGGAGAAGACAGAGTCCACCTACTAAGGCAGCTATGCGAGCACTCCGCTACAGACATGCTCCTCAGAGAGCACCTGGGATCTCTCTCATATCAGTAACAACTGGCACTGGGTTGGAAACAGAAAGACCCAACTATGAACATGAGTTACCCGGAAATCCTTCCTCTTGTTATTACAAAGAGTCTTCCACAGGACCTACAGACCTGGTCCTACAAACCTCACCCCAGAAATGCTCCTAACTTTTAAAAATAAGTTAAGTAAAGCCTGCAGGATGTGGCTCAGTGTCTCCAACATTCACAGCTGTGAGTACCAGCTCAAACCTATTGCATTCAGATTAATCATGAAGAAAGAGCATGATGCTGGAAGCAACAGGGCAGTGAGACCCAGAAGCTGCACAAAGGGGAGGGCAAGATGAGGACACTGGATGAGGTGACTCATCTGTGATGTCCTGTGGAGCCATCTCACTCCTCAGGCTTTGATGAATCTTCCAGGCTTTATGCAGCCCAGTCCAGACAGAGAAGGGGGTGAATGGCAGAGAAACATCCTTTTGTGTCTGCAGATCAGTGGCACAAGAACAGGCAAGCAGATTTTGAAGTGTAAATGAGATCCCCCCACAGGCCCAGGCAAACAGGGGAAATCAGCCACAGGAAGCTGCTTTCCTCCCACTCCTCTTGCTTAGCCAATTCTCTCTCTCTGGTATGAAGCCACCAGGGTGCACAGCAAGCAGTCTGAAGGTGAGGAAGCAGAAGAGAAACAGAGATTATTGTGCAGGGCTACCATACTACTGTCACTGACCTGAAAGCCTAAGTTTAAAATCTGCTTTTACAGGCTCAATAAGAGGTGTTAAACTCACCTGCGCCACCAGACAAGATCCAGACTACAAAGAGCCTCCTGGGCCAGATTCTGACCTGGCTGTAGTGGTGGGCCAACTGCAGCTCAGTGGTGGGCAGTGGCATGCAGCTCAACAGAGTCATCACTTGCCTCCCATCACTGCCAACATGCATGACCAACAGGGCTCCATTGATGGAAATCTAGTGGCAGGTTCTGGCTCCTTTTTCCCTGCCCTCAAATTCCCAACCCCACTGCCTAATACAGCCCACAGGCCATACATTTGACAGCACTGTACTAGACCATCCTACACAGCAGAACTCAGAAGCTAAGTCAGTTAGCATCAGTTGCAAGCAGGCAAGCCAGACCTGAGAACGCAGTGGGGCTGCACATCACCTGAGAATGAAAGACTTCCTGGCTCGTTGGAAGATCCCGCTTTCACTTTAGATTTTTGTTCATATTCAGCTGCACTGGACTGTGGGAGGCACAACAAGAGGGTCTGTCTACGTGCTGGAGCTTGGGAGGTCTTGGAGGATGTACTCAAGAAGCTGGAGAACTGCCAGGAACCCCCTCCAAGCCAGATGTCCATAGAGCAATGTCTCCGTCTCTGCTCAAGCAAACTGTTGCCAATACTACAAATACCTAGCCGTCTGCAGTCAGAGCCTGGTACCTTTCGATGAACTATCAGTGTGTTTAACCTTATGCAATGCAAGGGGCAGGAAAGCCATGAAGGAGCTCCCTGCAGGACACCCATCACAAGGCCACAGAGTTCCCCGCTTAGCACCATTCACATCCATTTTTTGCTCAATATGATGCAGCTGCCAGCCAGCCCCACAGGGCTCCCTGCTCAGTCCCCATCACTTGAGGCTATCAACCCACCCCCCAGCACCACCCCACTATCTGCACTACAGCCATTCCTTGGAGTCGTGCAGAGCCCCGTCCAGCACAATCCAAGCATGAGGCTCACTACCCGTGTTGGCAGCACTCCCAGCCCTGTACCACATGTGTTGGGTCTGTGGCTGTGGAGTCCAGAGACCCTTTGCCAGATCAAACCATGAGGCATCAGCTGCCACAGCGCTCCCGCAGGGCCTCGGCCACACCTACCCACCCATCACCAGAGGCCAAGGGGAGCTCACATTAAGTCTCCCGCCTGCCACTGGGATCATGGTCCTTGTCTTGAACCCATCTCCTGTCTGGCTGGTGCTATCAGGGCCTGGAGTTGAGACGAAGGGGGGGGACCAGAGGCACTAGGATGTGGGGACGCAGCAGAAGCCTCAGCCTTGTCAAACCCAAGCAGCCACCAGCTCCCAAGCCCACATCTTTCCACTGAGCCCCGGTTTGCCACAACTGTGTGGCTCCCTGGGACGACAGCGCCAGTGCCCTAGGACCCCAGGGCAGACTCCCCAGAGGAGCTGGGGCCCCGGCTCCCGGGAAGAGCCGAGGGCGCCCAGCACCCACATCCGTGGCGCAGGGAGGCGTGGGGAGAGACCCTCGTGATAAGCCGGGGACGGGGCTGCGGCCGCCTGTGCCCACTCCACGGCACCCCC